>NC_044004.1:30170706-30476755 GCF_900496995.4 Aquila chrysaetos chrysaetos | reverse complement strand
GCTTCCAGCATTTTCACAATAAGGCTATTGCAAATGCCTCATGGCATAAAGGCAATTATTTTAAATTATCAAAGAGCTGGACCGCCAAACATTTTCTGCCTACCTAAAATTAACTCTTTAATTAAAGAAAAAAGAAAAGTCCAATCACATAAAACACTGCCTTGTTATAAAGAAATTAGTAATACAGGTTTTTATATACAGAAAATAGTAGCTGCATTCTGGGGAAGTCATTCAAGTAGAAGTATATGTAACCCATACAGTTAAGATGTATTCATTCACTGAGCTACTCTCAGGCTTTTGAGCATACAATTTTCTTTCAAAATCTCTTCTGACCACTTGGTAGAAATATCTTTTTCTTTACACAAGAATTTATTTTAAGCAGATGTATCCAAAGGAGCAGATATTAAATATGGAAAGAAGTCAGTTTTGTCATTGTAACAAATTACAAATACAGTATTCACAATAAATGTATACAAAACAACCTTTTCTAACCACTGGAATGCCCAAGTGATACAACTGGAAATGTACCATTTTGTTTCCTCTTTCTCTGTGCAACAGACCAACTTCACTTACTGGCTTCTCATTCTTAAAGATATGCAGGTTTCCCAACCTTTGCTAAGGTAAACTTAGTTCCTGAAGAAAAAAGACATGTCTTAGGTTTCTCAGGAAAGCTCTGATTAACAACCAGTACACTAACTTTAAACCTTTAAAAATCAGAAAGATGTTCACTTAAACTTGAGATTGCTAACTTCAGGCAGAAAAAAAGTATCAGAAAAAAATATGGTATAAAGACATCTATGGTAAGATAGATTTATCCTAGCTAGAGCATACAACAAAGATTTTACTTATGAAGCCTACACCATGCACATGTATGACCTTATTGTATTAAGCTTTCTCACAACAAATGCAAATTTCACAGAATCACAGAATTTACGCAATGCATTTTTTCTACAACTTTAAGCTTAACTGCATTTTAGTAACGTGGTCATTAATTACTTCCTAAAGTATTTTAGAGATTCTCTGTCCACCAATGAGATGCACAAAGAATTGAAATCCTGTAACAAAACCTGTATTAGATACAGATTTGGAATCCTTACCCTGTGAACTGTACATTCAATTTTGAGAACTGTTACAAGAACTTCACACATCAGAAGCAATTCAGAAACAAAAGTAAAAAAAAATAATTACAGGGTTGGTACAAAGCTTGAAAGACTTTTACTACTTCTTAGACAAAGAAAAAAGGAAAAAAAAAGAACTAAATCTACTAAAACCAGAGCAGTAAAACCTGGTAGGTCAGAAAAGAATTTAGGCTATCAGGAGGAAAAACGCAAGCAAGAGTATCAAGCAAGATTTTTTTTTTCCACCCAAGAGAAACATATTTGGGTGTTGAAATGACTCTTAAAGGATGGAACTGAACACAAGTGCCTCTGAAGTAGTCAAGGTACTTATGGACGCAGCGCTAAAGACAAGTCATAAATGCTAATCTGTAACTGTTGACAACAAAAGCGTAGAACTTGCTCTACCTCTCTTATCATCATTTATAATACAATGGCTTTTAATTTCCACAGAACCAAAACTTCTCAACAGGATGACTTGATAACTGAAGTAAAGCAGAAGCATGGATTCATCCTAAGCCAAGTGCCAGGTATCAAACAGCAGTAGCTTAGATATAAAGGACAGAAGTTATTAAAGCCTGGGACTGGGAGAAGGAGGGGAAGAAGCCCTAGTAAGGAAGTAATTTCTCTCATTTCAAAGGAAGTATAGTAAAATATTTAAATATGGAGAAGCTAAAACTACCTTGCAGGAAAGATACTGGGTTCCAGGAATCCTTCCTGTTGTTGAAGTCACAGCTGTCTGATTCCGACTTGTTTAACTGAAAAGATGTGTTAGCTAATACCCATAAAGACACTAGCTAGAAACGTTTTGTTGGCCAATCTAATTCTACACAAAAAACATGGTGTCATACATCAACACCTAGATTTTTATAGCTGCCTTGTTATTTGGTCCTGCTGTTTTTTCTCCCCTTTCCTTCTACTTTCTCTTTCCCGAATAGCCAAGAAGGCACAACACCATTCATGTGTAATGCTGACTGAAGGCTAAAAGTGATTAGGATCACTCTTCCCCTCATTTCTACCTGTTACAGAAACATATTTTCCTGTTTTCCTACAAAATTCATGAACTTAAAATACATAGAAGTAACAGTATAAAAAGTTTTTTGGTCTGAAGTTACAGCTGTCTAACTGACCTGTTTGTTGGAATTCCTGATTTGAATAAGGCAGGAGGAGATGTGAAATCAGCTTTGGTCGACTGCACTGCCAACTCTTTCTCCAAATTTCCAGTTCTGCCCTGCTGTACCTTCAAAATAATGTTTCATTATTAGTTTAACCTCAGAAGTGTAGTAGCCCCAACACTCAACACAGCACATTGCCAACACAAAAAGAAAGTAAATCCAACTTTAATCAGATTTTTTAAAAACCGTCAACTTTGCACAGCTAGTAAAATTCCGTATTTTATAAGGATATATTACTTAAGTACTGTGTTTAATATATATAAGAAGCAATTATTACAGAAGATTAGACAGTTTTAATATTTATTTTCCAAGCATTTGATTTGGACATGAACAGACCAAACTGGTTTTCTTGTAGATTTTCCTGTATGAACAAAATAACATCTTAGTTTTAAAAAGCAGCAAACTTCTTAAAAAAATAAAAATCTTCATAATCTTAATGACAGATTTATCTAACAAGTCTGCTACCCAACAACAAACCAAGAGACAAGAAACTGAGTGGATTTTCTGTCTGCCTTACTGACCATGAGATCTAGCAACCATTTAATTTCCAAGTCATACCAGGAAGTCACCTCATACTCTGGGTTATGCAAATTTTAAAAGATTTTTTCATTAGTTCAGACTGAATACTTCAAAAACATACTGCTGTTTCTGAAGTACCGCAAAATTCCAGAGACATGTTATTAAAGCTATGCAAGACCTTTGGTGCAAGTACTTCAAGTACTGCTTGACTTCAGCAGCACATTATACATGAAAGAAAAACTTACATGGACTAGCATTAAAGATAAACCTGTACTGATTCAGTTTTTAAAGACGCTGCCACTGTACCAACCACATAGCTACATCACTCTACATAGCTAGTTCACTCATGGTATAACATCATATAGGCTGTGATCTCACAGCTTCTTGTAGGCAAGTGAACTACTAAGCTTTTGCAGAATCTTACTTCTAAACAGAGGCACCTCTTTCCCAAACCCACAAAAATGCACATAAATACTTAAGATTCACTAAAAATTGAATTAAACTTTAGTATCCAGAAATATGAAAATCCCAAACCAAACCCAAAACTGACTAGGTTTGGTTTAAGTATTTATCTAAAAAAATCTGTAAAACTTCTATTAATTAATAACTGGGAAATGTAGGAGACGAAGTCTTGCCATTCACAGAAGATTAATCCAAACATACCATGTAAATTACATGAGACTCAGTATTTCAGAAGAGTGGGAAAAAAGTTAATGAAATTACTTAATAATTATAGGGACTCCTTGTAAAACACATAACAAACTCTTACTTCAGACTCTTACAATGCAATTATTATCTGTACTGTTTGATCACAGGACCCCCAGAGAGTCAATATTGAGCTAGCAATAGGGAAGCTTTGGTTTGGAATACTTATCCTTCCTCCTTCAGGACAACAGTTCAGAGAAGTTTGAGAGTGTAGTCAGCTGCAAATCATAACTCCCATTGCCCACCATTCCATAACACTATTATAATGATAACTGAGGAAGGCAAAAAGCCCTGAAGAGCTTCTGATCTGTTCTTGCTAAGATAAAGTCAAAATGACTGGATATCCTCAAGTAGCATGAGGGGAAACAAAAACACCTGTCTGCAACTGACACTTCTGTCAACTATACAGAAGATGGCAACAAACAGTTCCAAGTCAGTTTAATGACAGTTCAAGAACAAAAATGACTGCATATTGAAAATAAGCAAAACAAATACCTTTGTATTTTAATTTCAATTTTAGTATCAAACAAAAGAGTAAATGAGAAAACAAGAAGTTGAAAAAAAATGTTCAATCCTTAAGATAAATCTTGTCATATAGATTTTTCTGCTCTCTGAAAATCAGCATTTCCGAAGGGAAAAATATTATATATAACTTGATTTATTGCCATCTAATCCCAAGAGAACAGAAAAATATGGAAGATTGATTTTCACATCCGAGTTGCCAAGGATAAGTGTTACAAAACACAGTAAGAGCTACAAGGCCACAGGAAAAATAAACATGCCATAATCTACAAAAGCATCCCCGACACATCTGCACAAATTCTTTAATCTGCACAAACAAATGCACTACAACTAAAAATAAACTGTCACATAAAAGAAAAATTAGTTTCACTGGGAAATTTTTTAGTTCACCAGGCCACTAACTCACGTGCTTGCAAAAGGGTGACGAACAAAGCAACACTTTTTAATCACCATTTGGTGACATATGCAGAAAGTCGCTGATGTAAGATGAGAGTTTGAAATAATGGCTACATCCGTTTCAGTTGTTGTTCTATCACTCTGTGGTGGCATGGGAAGCAATACTCAACAAAAATGAGAGCAACCAACAAAAGTTTACTAAAATTCACCTTAAAAAGATGGTATCTGCCATCGAGAATCTCTGCACTTGGTCTTACTTCCATAGCATTGTCTTCAGCCTAAGTTAAATAACACATTGCCCATTAAGACACCATACAACTCTTAAGTGATGGGCCACAATCTGAATAATGGTACAGATGCAATCTAGCTGTAGCTAGTCTGTCACACTATCCACACAAATTGCCAGTGAAGCAACACAGGAGCACTCTAGACTTGGGGTGGGGAGTCAGGTGCAAACTCACTGAACAAACGCACTGAACTGAGCAGAACAAGCTTATGACACACAAGCAGCTTTTCAGGGAAAAAAGCATGTAGAACACCACAAAAGTTGTACTAATTACCGTAATTTTATTCGTGGCTGAGGTAACTGGTAAAATTTCAAGACCCATTCGTATTCTCTTTTGTTTTTCACAGTAAGCTTTCCAGGTATCTTCATTGAACCCATAGTTGAAATAATCAGAGAGATCAGCCCCTTTAAATAGAAAAGCGTAGGTTTTTAGGATATTACAAAGTTCATCTTTTCTTTGCTGAACATACATACACCTCTATTTATAACATCAAAACAGATTAGGTATTGATCTAAAAACATACTACTGAAATGTACAATTCAGTCTTACATCAGTAAACACAGAGTATTCATGGCTAAGACTATAAAAACAGAAAAATTTACTCAGAAAGAGTATCTTGCCTAGCATCCTGTCTCAAGGATCGAGAGCAGATACTTACAGAATATCATAGCATATTATAATCCCCATATCATTACAACAGGATAAATGTATGATCTACAGGTTTACTGTATGTTCAGTGAAGAACCACTCCCTTTTGCTTGTTCTGTATTTTGACTCCTCATTTCGTTTTGACTCCTAGTTTCATTTGATGCCACGAAGTATTTTTATTGTAAGAGAGAGACCAGACATAACTCATATGCACAGTATATATTTCAAATAGCTAACAGTTCAAACACCAGAATAGTATTAAAGGCTTTTTTCCATTTTGTAGACACTATTTGCATTGCCAAAGCAATATACAAACACTAGGAAAAACTATACACAGCAGCAAGATGTACTGCCACTAAAAAAACCCAACCAACACTGGTATTAGACAAGTCTGGCCAAATCACTTGAGCCAATCAGACAAGACAGACAGGAGACTTATGGAAAGCCCATGCAGTACCAGCTTCTTCAAAGCTTATGGACGTCTATGCATGAACACAAACAAGCACAAGCAGTTACATTACACCATTCTTCATGTTCAAACCTGCTAGAACTATTTTCCTTTCTGCTTTATCTTCTGTCCTATGGCACACACCCATGGCAGTAATCTCCATAGAAATACAGTTTTCCAAGGAGACTTCAGGATATACATGTATTAAAAAAAATAAAGGGCATGTCCTACAGTCTCTTTTTGCTGACATATGTGCAGGATGTATACTAAGAAACATGGCACACCAACACACTCTGTGGCACAGCACAAAGGCAACAAGTAACTTAGCTGCTTTTTTCAAGTTATATTGTACAGTATCTTCTAGCTATAGGGTAGGTAACATCTACATGCAGTAAATGGGAATTATTATTAAAATAACCTACTGAATACCTACATATCAGTTAATGTAAACCAGTGCATTACCTGGCTTTCTCCAAGGTTTATCTTCAAAAGAATCTAAATCTACTTCCAGAAGTGGCACACCATTAATACTCCCTGGTGCGTCTAGATCCACCCCTTTAACTTTTGCACCTGTGAAGAAAGTTAGAAAGTTAGAGCCTTCTGTCTCTACCAAAGAGAGTTTTAACAGTTGCAACACACTTAAAATAGAAATTAAAAGTCAGATTTAAATTTATCAAGAAGTTTTGGAAGTGAAAATTATTTCCTTCATCCAAAACAATCAACAATTTTTTTTGCATTTTTACTAATATTACTATGTAAATTTTCTTACCAGAAGATCCATAAGCTCGTCCTCCTGTCTTAATATTGAGATTCACAGGTGCTGCTCCATAACTTAAAGAAATTAACAAAAAGCTAATTAGACAGAGAGAACTCTTAAAACAGAAGAAAACACAAAACACGAGTTAGCTAGATCCAGAAACAAACTGGACCCAGGCTCAATCGCCATCCTGAATCTCTAGCTTTCCAAGCTGGTAACACTGTAAAAGTAAAGAGATCAGCCTAGGAGGAAGAGAGTGTACCTTTCTATGCTCAGTAGCAACTTCTCCAACTAATAAACAGTTGTGAAGCAAGTCCCAGTCACTCTTCCTGAGTTGAAAGGATAAAGACCTTGATAGAAACAAGAATGGACAGAACCAGAAGAAGAGAGAAAGGAAAAATGCAGTTCATTTAAGGATACAGATGACAGTCTGGGATTAGAGTAAAAACAAAATAAAAAAAAGAAAGGGTTTAGACAGATCCTTTTCTCTTTTCATAATTATTCCGTTTAATCTGTACAGAAGTGGAAAATACAAGCATTTCTTTACAATGATTGAAAGGCTGTCCGTTTCAGTGTACTTCTAGCAATCACCTATCCTTGTGACCAACAGAAAAGTACGTAACATTTCACTTTCCAAAATACTTGAGAGCTTTCTTCATAAAAATGCACTCAGAAATCTAGATACTGAACTGATTTAACTACCTTAGGAATTACAGTATTGTTCATTTGGAACATTAAGAGGTAGCTTTCGCTACCATTTGCATGCAATGTATCTTACCCTCACAGGTGGTATCAACCCATCAACATAATGAGACTAGCATATAATTAGAAGGCAGTGTATAGTTTACAGTACCACTTCCATTAGTTTTCATTCAAATGCTACAACAGTACAAAACTGACACAAAACATTTAACCTTCCGATCTGCCATGCTCTATTTGTGCCTGACTGTCAAACAAATGTTACTTTTTTTTAAAAAGCAGTTGACTACTGTATGAAAAATCATTTAACCCTATGAAAGGAACTTGTTATACTGAAGTTAAAATGAACAGCAATGCTGAGTTTGGTTTAGGTTTACTGCCCTTCCACGAACTTTCTGTCCCATTTGCCCAGAAAAAAGGTTTTTCAGAAAACAACCATTTCTACATAAAACTTTCTAATTAGAGTTAGGATCATCTTTTCTGTATTCATGGAAAGAGCACCAGCAAATCCACTGAGAATATAAATCTAGTTTTGCTTTAGTCTCACAAAATTTGAGGTTGCTTCCTACACCACAAGCATACTGCAAGCTATTAGAAGCTCACAAATAAAGAACTGAAAGAATTGCTATTTTTTATATTACATTGATTTGCACAGTTATTTTAGGATTTGAAATACTGGAAGTTCAAAAATTTTATGTTTCAAAAATGAGTAAACTGCCTGCATTCTGAAGTTAAGAACACAATAATATACATGAGTCAGACCTACCTGCAGACCTGTCATAATTCTATTAAGAAACGACGCCCTAGTAACTCTGGTTTTAATAAGCATAAAAACATTAGGATTCCCAAGACAAACAAGCAGACCACTTCCCTCAGAAAACTTCCATGTAATAAAAAATAATATTTCATGATTTTGGGTAAAATTAATACTGTTCAAAAGTGTTCAGTGAAAAACAAGCCCTTTATCAAGAGAAGAAGGAATATGGGACAATAACAGCAGCAAAAAATTTCTTGAATGGTACAAATGCCTAAAACATGATCTTGAGAAATTATGTCCAGAGATTGGGAGCTCAATCCTGAAGTACATTAAAATCCTATTTGAGAACATCAATAGGAATTAAAAGTATAGAGGTCTAATTAGAACTGTATCCACTACAAACAGAACCAAGGACAAACGTTTCTAATGTTCTTTGTGCTTATGACTCTACTATTTGCAAGAAAAATGTCACCATCACAATAATGACCCTAAAAATGCTATGTAACATAGCCATTCCATAATAAAACTCAACTCTTGACTTTACAAACTTAATACAATTATTTCTCAAAATCTGAAACCAAAATTTAACTCCTACAACAGCTCTTCCTTTAAGACATCTCATTGGTTTAATTTCACTTTTTTGTTTTCAAGTCATTGCATCATTGAAAACATTGTTGAAGAGCTGAAAAAAACTAAATTGAGACTAATTATGCATATAATTTGACACTAACAAGTATTAAAGAGCCTGAACTAATACTTAAATGTGATCTTGAAAGTTCCCCCAGTTAATGTTTGCAAATAACTTACCCATACTGTGGAGCTCCTGTTTTAATATCCCCTATGGTGACTTGAACATCATCTTCATCATCATCACTATCACTATCACTGTCATCCTCAGCCTCTGCCACCTTCTACGAAAGAAAAAGTCATTGCTTAGACAAAAAGCAGTCACTTACCTTTACAGTGGAAAAATAATCCAGACAAAACTATCCGTTCTAGAAATCTTTGAAAGAAAATCCTCCTTTTCCTAGAACTCAGAAGCAAGTAGCATTAACAGCAAACTTAGGAGGCTCATCTGCTGAAATGCTACAAGTATCCGAAACATCTGGATCAATATAGGGAAGTATCTTTAATACCAAGCTCTGTTTCTGAAACATGGTATTACCTAAATAAACATAAAATAGTTTCCACTATCTAATATCCTTTTTCCCCTCTATCTAGCTCATACACACCAGTCCTACTCTTATCTTGTCACTCAGGGAAGAACTTAAAAGATATGCAAGACTAGCTTCTTGCCATCCTTCATTACATATCCAGAGTAACTCAAATAAAAGTTTTTCCAGTTGTAGATGAACACGGCGCTTCAGAGAAATCTAATCAGTTACTAACATCAGTGAACTATATAAAATACTCGAGATTTTTCAGCGACCAGGCTGAAAAAAACAGACACAAGATCACACTGCATGCTGTCCTGTCCCATTGCATTCAAGCTTTCTGGTAAGTAAAACAGTCATGCCAGTTCACACCAAGAGTTCATTCAGTCCAGTGTTTTGGGTTTGTTTGGTGTTTTGTTTTGGCTTTCCCCTCCCAGCGACCACAGGGGAGAGAAAAAACAGGGCAAACACATATGATGCTCCTCCCTAACACTCTTTCAGCTGCTGACTATTATCAGCTCAGGGTATCTCCTAAGCCAGTTACGGTTTGTCTGTTTAGTAACCCCCAATGGATCATTTTCTCAAGTACTTGCCCAGACTTCCCTTGGACTCATAAAAACTCCCAGCAGCGACACTCTCTTTGGCAAGGAGTTCCATAGCACTGTCTACTGCATGAAGATCCAACCTCTTTTATTTGTTTTCATCATGGCTCCTACAACTTTCATTTAACAGTCCCAATTCTCCTATGAAAGGGACTGTGAGGAGTGAATCCTTATAGTCTCCACACATGATTTTGTTAGCCTTCATCATATCCTACGTATGCCTGTCTTCCAGGCTAAGAAGTCCTTGCTTACTCAGCCACTCCTTGTATGGAAGCTCCCTTGATTACTCTTGCTGTTCTTCTCTCAACTTTTCTCAGTTGAAGTAAAGCCTTTACAATGTGAGGAGAACAGAACAGTGCACAGAATTCAGGGTGCAACTGAACCATGAATTTATGGTATAATGATATCTTCCATTTTGTTCTCTATTCATTTTCTGTAGATTCCAAGGTTTAACTGCTTTTTGGACTCCAGACAAGCAATTAACCATCAATTTCATGATCTTTCTGTGTTTCTTAGTGCATCCCTCCTAAGTGGCAGTGATCAGCTCAGAGACCACCATTTTATTTGTAAACCTGTTTTTCCTTCCATGAACATCACTCTTCTTTCTCTATACAGAATTTCAATAACCATTTATTAACCAGTCAGTTCTTCACAGATAGTCCTTGCTCTTACTATCTTGAATAACTTTGTAACATCAGAAAACTTGTGATCCCACAACTTACCCCTTTTCCAAGTAATTTATAAACATATTAAACACCACAGGTT
Source organism: Aquila chrysaetos chrysaetos (assembly GCF_900496995.4). NCBI lineage: Eukaryota > Metazoa > Chordata > Aves > Accipitriformes > Accipitridae > Aquila > Aquila chrysaetos. The sequence goes on along the minus strand of NC_044004.1, from coordinate 30,466,206 downwards.
ATGCACAACTTTCCAGGGAATCCCCACTGGAGGTGACTTCCTTCAACATGAAAACTGAACCTTTACTTCTACCCTGTTTTCTATTTTTACACATCAATTAACCATGTGGGACTCATCCTATAGCTGCTTAGTTTTCTTGAAATCCTTTGGTGAGGAACCTCTTCAAAAACTTTGTGGAACCCAAGTGAACTTTATCAACCAGATCACCCTTATTCACATATTTGTTGAATCTTTCAGCAAGAGGCTGAACATACCAAAGTTGATTCTGCCCAGGTAGCCTGCAGTTAGTTATCCAAGCACAGCTGAACTCCAGCCTTTATCTATTATACCATTTATTAACTTGCCTGGTACATAAATTAGACAAAATAAAGACAAAAATAAGCAGCTGTATAGCTTGCTATACAACATTAATATAATTTACATAACATTTAAGAGTCTAACGGGGGGGGGGGGGGGGGGAGTGTCTAGATCAGCATAGATATTCTGTAAATAACAGCTGAAGATGAAAGACAGTCTTTGAATGCCCCACTGCTGAAAAGTACAAGTTGACCACTCTCTCACACACCAGGCAACCCACACAGCAGAGCGCCACTACAAATGCATCAAACAGCAAATAAAATTTTGTCTGGAGCATGTACCTTTTCAACCAAACCCAATTTCACTCATAAACAATGATTTCTTAGTTCCCTCCTCACAGGAATATTCACCTTTTCTTATTCAACCAACTTGAACACCATCCGTTTTTCTAGGTCGCTGCTGACCCTTCATGTGCACCTTTCACCATGAAGTTCTCAGTTTTATGGAGATGTTCTAATGATATCCTAACAATGCTAGGCTTTATATAGGTGAAAAACACAAAGATATGCAAGTACAAGGAAACTGCACCAATGAGGATTTTCAGAAATATTTTTAGATCCCCGAGCCCAAAAAAGGATACTATTGTCTCCTTTTACCTAACATATTAAATCTATTTCCCACTTATAGTATTAGCATCAGCACAAAAAGCCTTTGGTGCACTTAAAATAAAGAGCTTTTCAGTTTAAACAACTGAAATAAGTTTAAGTTTTTGTAATTTTTTCCCCAACTTTCAGTAAGTTGTAATATCTTTTATAACTAAGGTATCAGACTTACTGAAAAAAATATACTTTTGAGAGAGGCCAGTCCTTAGAACTTGCACAAGTATCATGATAATGGTTTCTGCATCACTTAAGAGAATTCTTGCAAAATATAAGCTAAAAAATCCCAGTGAGGTAAAATTACAATTTTTTCATAGAACAAATTTAAACTGTTCCCATTCACAGTAAATTGAGGCCTTTTATTAACATTGCAACTGCAAATTTCATTTCCTGGTCCTTTCCTTCATCATACTAACACTGAAGTTATACTGAACATTGGAGACTACTACCAAACAAGTCTGTTTTGTTGCCCCTGAAAGGCACGTGTTATTCATCTCTTGGTCCGCATTTTCCCATAGTTCTGCAAATGCTGATTGTTTATCACGTTCAAAAAAGAAAAATGATCAGAGGATTTTACTTTCCTCTCAGTGAGGAAAAATAGAGAGTATCATTTTGAAAAGGGTATCTTTGAGAACCGACAGCTGTCTTGACGCACAGTCTTTCCCCCCCCAAAAATGGAAGTACTATTCATTTATTTTCTGTGAGTTAGATTTAAAAAGTGGACTGCAGCTGGAAATCAGATTTCCTGATTTAGTAATTTCTACAGAGTTTCTGCAGATAGTGTCAAACACCTTTTATGAAAAAAAAAAAAAAAAAAAAATCAAAGGCATACACTTCCGCATTAATTCATTTAATTATAAGTCCTAGCCAAATTATGAATACCCCTTAAGCCAAAACAAATTAAAGCAGTATTTCAAAAACATTTAAAACTACCGTTTTCACAATGCCATTTTCTGCTGCGTCCTCTTCGTTTCCAGGTGGGGGTGGAGCACTTGAACAAAAACAAACAGGAAAAGATGAAACTAGGTATTTATGCAGATAGTATTTCACACATATCAGCTAATGAAAAAAGCCTTGCTACATCACTCCAGAGAAGAGCCAAAGCTCCAGCTATCTTCTGCATTAATTAAAAAAAAACCAGAAAAAATTTCTAGATGAATATAACTTTATATTAGCAGGATAATATTTAGCTATCATAAATCATACTAACTGGATATTTGTAGAATACTTGGACATAATAAGGCATTACACCTGGATCCTCTTTTGAAATCAAAGTGAAATCTTCCATAATATATGAAGGGAGAATAACAGCTTCCCGCCCCTGCAGACTGACACTTTTCACCGACATAATGGAAAAAACATTTAAATACCCATAGGTAATGTTGCACTGAATCAAAATTCCCATATCTGCATTGTGAAATTTTCTTCCACCATATGGAATAGCTACAATTCAATGATTAATTCAATTATATTTTAACTGTATGCTGAAAACTAAAAATTTTAAAACTACTGGTCTACCTAAAATGACCAGCACTGTCAAATCCATGCAAATGAGCTGTCTCACTGGGCTTACCTACTGCTGTTTCTTAAGCAGCAATATTTTCATTTCCACAGTTCCATTAACCGTTAGGATATTGCACCACAAATAGCAGAGTAAGCAGGGAGCCATTTAGAAACAATATTCTTTCACTGAAAAGATATTTCTGAAATGGAGTGAGCAACTGCCAATTTTTATTGAATAGAATGATTTTGATCCTGTCTTCTGTGGGCAAAATACCCACTCATGAGCATTGCACCAAAACCCAACACAGACCAAGTACAGCCCCAAGGATTCAAGCTTGAGCATTTCACTTCACCACCCAGGAAAATGACAGACTAGCTACAGAATCTGAATAAAACCTCATGATTTTTATATATACAAAGAATGCCAAAACTGAGAGGCCAGAGACCAAAACTTTTAACAGGTAAACTGTCACCACACTTCCAGAGTTCCAAACACAACTCATAAGATGCATAAGCTACCATTTGTTATGCCTTTTAGTCCATAACTATGTATTGAGGCAGACAAATGCCAAGCTAGACACTACCGACCAGAAACCGGAGTAAAACACCACTGTTTCTAAAGATCATTTCAGTTGCCATGCAAGTAATTTTCTTAAACAACAGTAATACTGACAAAAGGTACCAGGTCAACAAAGGGAATCAATTGATATGGAATAGCTTCCAAATAAAGAGCAAATAAATAATTAGAACTCTTTGTTCTGGAAAAGAGATGATTCAAGACTAATGCGACAGAGGTCTAGAACACTGTTAAGTGACATGGAAAAGGTGACAGGAAACTACTCTTTCTTATACTACAAGAACTAATGGGAATCAAATAATTGCATCTAGTAGCTGCTTCAAAACCATATTGTATATAGTCAAGTGGTAGAGATCATTACTGCTGTATCTCACTGTGCCTGTCAAAAGTTGATGTCAGTTCAAAAAAGCAACTGAGCAAACTTACGACAAGAAGTCCACCAAGGGTAACTAAATTCAAGAGCTCTCATTGAAAAAAATCTCTGTTGACTGGAAGCATTTATAAAAAGTAAAAACACAGGTTTTCTTGCATTGGCTTCCCCTTTATTTGTTTAATTTGACAATCAACAATTTCCATACTTTATCAATTGTGAGACTTCTTTCATTCAGTATGAGAGACTTATTCCCATTTCCAGTCAGTCCTTGCTACCAACCTCCATCAACTTAGCTAGCTTTTCAAAGGAGCATCTTTGTGCTCTCTCATACAGCCCCTTATAAATCAAGCTGGCTCCCTCAAACGCTTCCAAAGCTTTTTCTAAATTTCTTTCAAATACTCTCTTACTAATAAAAACAACCACCCCAAAACCCAAAGTAGATGTGTTATGCAACCTGCACATCAAGCTAGCTGGTAATCTTCCACTGCTTCCTTGTATTCCTCTTCTCGTAACTACATTGTAAACTCTTTGGGAGACAAGACTGTCTTTCAATTTCTAAATCATCCAGAACAAATGAAGTCCTGATCCATTACTAAGACTGCAAAGCACAATAATTACAGAAATAAAAGACCTGCTGGTATTTTGTGAGGGGCTACTGCTGTCCATACAGTTAAAACTTAAAATAACTTTCATACGGAAGTGTCCCAATTTCACAGGTAAAACCATTTCACAGAAAAGCTAAGTCATTCTAGCAGGCGAAACATACTATCTTAAGGTGATTTTCAAAGACACCAGAGTGTGTTCGGGTGCTACGGACTTTCAAGCAACTGGGAAGAAGAACGTAACGTATACAACTTTTGTGTGGCCACACTGCAGGGCTCCCCAGTTCTCAAGATACTCACCTAGCTTTTTCTTCCTCTGGTCTCTCTGCTTCATTTTCATCTATCACAAGAGAAAAGAAACACGGTGGTTAAGAATAAAATCCCCCGAACACCAACCGTGACAGATATCTTGCCACGCAGATTATCAGGCAACCCTTCAGGTTACTACTGAGACATTTTCATAACGTTTCAATTGTGAAATCAGCCAAGCAGACCCCCGAGCCCTCAGAGTGCTCTGTACTGACAGGTCCACCACAGGGGCAGGGTTCCGTTTACAGGTTTCGTTACGATTTGAACGTAAAGAAAGTCCCTAAAGTTGTAAAGAAAGTTTATGCGTAAGAGGTTAAGGCTGCTTCAGTACTTCAACGCTGGGAGCCCGGGCAGGGGGGTGTACGGGGGCGAGGCTCGGACGCCCCAGGGGTGCGTGTGGGGCAGGAGCGCCATGCGAGCCTCCCGCCTCGGCGGCCCAGCACGCCGCCTCGGCCTGCGCGGCCAGGGCAGAGGGGGCCGGGAGACCTTCGGCGCCTCAGAGAGCGACCGCCGAGCGCCCGCGGGGGAGGGGGCAGGGAGCCACCGCCGCGGCGGGGAGGGGGCCGCGCACAGGCCCGGGACCGCACCGCCGGAGGGCTGGCCAGGAGGAGGGGACTCAGCAGCCGCGGGGGTGGCGGGACGGGGGGACCCTTTTAAACGGCCGCCGGCCAGCCCGGCTCGCCGGGCAGGTGCGGGCCGCGCTCAGCCGCGGGCGGGCCGGCCGGCCGGCCGGCCGGCCTGGCAAGGCGAGGCGAGGCGAGGCGGCGCACGCCGCGGCCTACCCCCCCCCCCCCCCGCACCCCGTCGCCGTTGGCGGGGCAAAGCGCCGGGACGGCGTGCGGGGGACGCGGGCTAGGGACGGGGGTCTGGGAGGGTCCGTACCGCCATAGAGCCACTCCTCCTCCTCGTCTCCGGCGGCCCCGCCGAGGTCCGCCGACAGCCGCTCCACCTCGCCGGTAGACATGGCCGCCTCCCGCGGGAAGCGAGGGCACAGGCCCGGCGGCGCCGGGGCCTCCCGCCGCCGGGCAGCGCCGCCGCCCCTGCCCGGGCCTCCGCCGGCGCCTCAGGCCGCGACCGGGCGGCGGCCGGGGGGTCGCGAGCGGCCGCCCGGCCCAACGCCAGCGCTCGCGGAGGCACCGCCGCCGCCTGCTCGGCGCTTCCCCTCCCCCGCCGGCTGAGTGACACGCACAGGAAGCGGGCCCGGCCCGGCCCCGCGGCGCCCTGGGCACGGGCACGCGGGGGGCGGCCCGGCGGCGCCCGGCCGCGCAGGGAGGGAGGGAGGAAGGGAAGGGAAGGGAGGGCGGGCGGCGGGGGGGGACGTGGCCGGGCGCGGCCCGGCGCCCTCCGCTCGCCGGGGGGCCCTGCCGGGCCGGGGGCCATAAGTGGGGAGAAGTGGAGGGGCCTCCCGGCTGCCCGCAGGAGGAGCGGAGCGGGCCGGGCCGGGCCGGAGGGGAAGGGGGAGAGCGGCCGTGCGGCCGCGCCGGGCCCGGGGACTGCCCTCTCCGCGGAGGCCGGTCCCCGCTCTGCGCGCTGCCAGTCGGCGGCACTCACCTCGGCTGCGCCTTCCCCACACCCTCCCGAGGCGCGGCGTGCCTGCGAGAGCCGTCCGTCCTTCCTCTCGCTGCCCTTTGTCTCCGCTGCCTCTCGGCGGTCCTTGTGCTCTTCGCCATCCGCAAACGCCCGTCCGTCTCCTCAGCAGGGAGCACCGGCAGCGTGGCGATCTCCTCTAGCGCATCCTCGCCCACCTCCAGAAGCAGGACTTGGCCGAACACACGTACAGTCCAGTGCCGTGCTTCTACTGGCGGCTGATGGCAGCTGCCGGGGGGGGAGCGTAACCACAGGATAAACGCGCTGCTGCTGCTACTTCTGCTAGTGCTGTCCTAGCTTTCGGCTCAGGGACTCTCCCAGCTGGAGGTAATATTCTAGGTTTAACAACTCTTCATAAAATTTTTTTTCCCTTCCACAAATTGCCTAGTTTTATTTTTAGCTCCAGTAAGAGTTTAACGTTCATAGCGTGCATTGAGTGTTCCAGAGCGTAAGTACACATTTCGTGAAGAAACTGCTCTTATTTTAAAAGCGGTGGCAAGTAGCAAGCTACTTTTAGTGATGCTTTTCTCACTTCACATCTGTGAATGCTGCATTAACAACTGCAAGATTCATGAGAAAATTTTAAGTACCAAAAACTGTCAAAACGAGTTTCGACCAGTCGTGTGTACAAATGGAGTCTTTGGCATCTTAGGATGTTTGTGGAAACTAAAAAAAGGACCCCTTTTTCACCGCAGGACAGCTTGTGAAAAATCACACCAGAGGGCTTGACTGTACTACAAACACATCACAACTCTGGGTAGGGGTAGGTTATTCTTTGAATTGCCTGCATAGGGAACCTTTTTTTAAAGTTTCATATATGGCATGATGTTTCACTGGAGTTCACATGAACAAACTACCTTCTCCAAAGGCATTTTTTTCCCTGAAATTAAATGGTTGGGTGTCATATACTGATCATGAATTATGTGGTATAATTGGGTACGTTTTCATCATGCAGTTCCATTTTTTATACATTGTAGTGGAGTCAGCAAAGGTGTTTTCTACCCAAAACATTTCTAGATACTTGTTTCTCATAGAACAAATTTGTATTGTAGTACCTCTTACTGGGCATCAGTATCTTTCTTCATTTCTGTTTTGTTTATTTGGCCATTTAACACACTTCTGGCTGACGTTAAAGGACGTGGTAGAACTCTTAATAGTTTCCTTTGACTGCAGACACAAGGAAGAAGAAAGAAACTACGTTTGTGGAAAACACCCCAAAGAGAAAGCAGGAGTAGGTATAGAACATAAAATCTCTTAAAATACATCAACACAGATCCTCAAAGCGGTTTTCCTGGTAGAAACCTTTAAATAGACATCTCATTGAGCTGGCGGTCACGTAAAAATCTATCTTGAACACTGGAAGCTCACCCAAAAAGGCTAAGTCCCGAAAATGGCTGCCAGCCTTCCACTGCTCCCAGGAAAATCTTTACCCACCTCTGGCTCTGGTTGGACAGAGAGGGTGCTCTGAACCTGTTCTCTGCTTCGGTTCTGAGGACAGAGTGCTGGCCTAGATAGCATTTTGACTTCTGCCCTCAAAGGTAAAAACTCCCATGAGTCCCAGCCTCCGGAAGGGACCTGGCAGTTTCTCCTTACTGCTGCGCAGAGGGACAGCAGCAGTTGGGGCCTGAAAAAAAGGCTTCTCCCAAGGCCCTGAATAGCTAAAAGGCTGAAGGACACCTCTCTGTGAGCTGCATAAACATCTGACTCGCGGGTCACACTCCAGAAACCCACAACAAGATATCCAGTTTACGGGAACCCTTTAATACAGTTCATTTTCTAGCACAGTAGTTGTAAATTTGCACCTGGGATAAAATAAGCTGTAAAAACAATTTAGATAATTTTGTTTTGTAATTTAACCACTATGCTTTAAACTGATTAACCTCATTTTGTCTTCCGGCTAGTAATCCTTTTTTTCAACATTGGCATATGCAGAACTAGGTGCGATCTATACAGTATTTATAAAGTAAAAAAGCTATTTGTTTTCTTAGAAAAGCACCTACTGTTTTGACAATACATCTGAAAAAAACCCCCAACCTTCTAAAAATGGTAACTAAAGAGTTGGACAAGTCATAATATATCTAGCTTTTGTCCATAGCACTCAAGCATAAAGCAGAAGCTCAGAGATACATAATCTCTGAGGTAATTCAGTCTGAGAGGAGGATAATTCTACTTGTGTATAAGCCCAGGGGCCCAGTGGTTAACCATCCCGAATCCTTTCTTGGCATTCATTTTTCAAATCAAAATAGTCAAGAAGGCTATTAACTTACATATTTTTCTAGCATCATAAAGTTATATGCCCTAAGGTTAAAATAACAGATTGGGGTTGGAACAGCACAAAGACGTAAGTCTGAGTTTGGAAGAGGGAAGAATGCATTGGGATAGGAATATGCATGGAGGAGACTGGAGGGAGAGAATTTAATTTTGTTACTGGAAATCTGGCGATTCCACATTATTTGTGTTTTTCAGTGTTCTGAAACAAGCTGAACCTGCAAGAGACCTACGAAGACCAATTAAGATAGCGGATGAACTAATTAGTTTGTCTTTTCGTTATTGCTGATAAACGCACTATGCCAGAAAAAGTATTCTTGTTCTGTGCTAGAGGAGGGTGCCCAAGCGGAATACTACGTAGAACACAGATTTGCAAGCGAGCCATCCATTCTCTGGGGAGAAGGAGCTGTAGATGCGTATTATGGCATTTTTTCTAGTTAGCTGTGAAACTGATTTTGAGATCAAGAGCTTTTTAAAGGAGAAATGGAATTTAGTTTGTCATGTCTCCAGCTGTGTATCATAAAAGTTGCATTTATTAAAAGAGAATATTTCTTGTTGCTAGCCCATCAACCACTGGGTTTGTTAATACTAACACAAGAAATACAGCATTATAGGACAGGGAACAGCAATGGACGTTTCACCTTTCCAGTGCTGTATGTTTAAAAAAGTCTCAGCAAAACCGTTGTTCTCTCGGTATTAACAGAGATACCAATGCAGCAGAAAAGAGGTAGCGACATAAATAGCAACACTGAATTGTTCTAACATTTACGAGGAGCAAGACCAAAGAAGCTCCTAGCCTTTCCAGGAAAATGGCAGGCAAAACTGAACTGTCAGTGCTCACATGTCCCTGCTGGTACTGGCCAGGGCTGCAGACTGCAGCACAGTTTCTAATACAGACGGTAGATGAGAGAAACACGTTAATGTTTGTCAGAATTCGGCACTGCCAGCAGAAAGAGGAGCTCCCTACCGGCTCCTCTCCCAGAGAGGTACCCCTGCTGCCGCTCTCGCGGTGTCACAGACCTGGGCGGGAGAACTGGCCGACGCTAACCCGTGGGGAGACCAGGCCCCGGACCGGCTAGCAGGAGCGCCGGGCGGGCAGCCCTCACCAGACGCCCAGGCCACGGCGGCTCCTCCGGGGACGGGCGGCGCCTCGAGGAGCCACCACAGCACAACACAGCCCCCGCGGCCGGAGGAAAGGCCTCGCCGCCGGTAACCCCGCCTGAGACACCTGGCCCCCCGCTGCCGCCGGCCGACGACCCAAAGCGACCCCGCCGCCGCCCCCCCGGCTCCGGCACGGGGGAGGGACGGCACCGCCCGCTGTGCCCCGCCCCGCCCCTCCCCTCCCCGCCGGCGGACAGCCAACCCGCGCCCGCCGCGTCATCGCGCGGCGCCGCCGGCGCGCCGGGCACGTGCGGTGTGTTGTGGCTGTCAGCACTGCCCACCGCCATGGCGGCGCCGGCGCCGGAGCCGCAGCTGCGGCGGGTGTGCCGGCAGGCTTGGGAGCCCGTGCTCGCCAGGGCGCGCCGGGCCGTCGTTTTCCTGGACGCGGCGTCCGCCGAGGCGCTGCACTGGGGCGGCGGCGGGGCGGGCGAGCTGCTGGCGGCGGGGGCGCTGGCCGTCAGGGCGCTGCCCGCGGAGCCGGAGGCGGCGGCGGGGGCGGCCCGCGCCGTCTTCGTGGTGAGCGGGGCGCTGCGGGGCGGCACGGCCGCAGCCGTGCGCGGCGTGCTGGGCCAGGGCGCCGTGCGGCACTGCGTGCTGGTGTCCGGCGGCGAGGCGGAGGGCGGCGGGCTGGCCGAGCTGGAGGAGACCCTGCGGCGGTGGATGGGCGAGGGAGGCCGCGCCGAGGTGGTGCCGCGGGGCCCGCCGCTCCTGGCGCCCGTCTCGGCGGAGCTCTGCCTGCTGCCCGCCCTGGCGGCGCTCCTCCCGCCTCTGCCCGGCCCTGGCGGGCCCGGCCCCGCGGAGGTCGGGCCGGCCGCCCTGCCCGCCGAGCTGCGGGCGGCCGTGCGGGCCCTGGTGGGCGACCTCGACGCGCTATTCACCGCCCTGGGCCTGCGGGAGGAGAGCTTCGCCGTGGGGGCCCTCAGCAGGGTCATCGCTGCCGAGCTGGCGAGCTATGCCCCGGCCAGGAACAGGAGGAGGACGGCCGTCAACAAGGCCTCCGTCGTCTTCGTGGACAGGACGTTGGACTTCGCCGGTAAGAAACCCGCCGCTGGCGGGGGCTGCCATCCCTGTGGGCCCGCGTCCACCCCATCCGGAGGTTTTCGGATAGTTGCAGGAGTCCTCGTGGCCCGGGAGCACGTGTAACACCACGGCCGTGGCGGTTGCTCACACATCCTTGCTCCCCAGTGGGTCACGGAAACCAAGGGTGAAGCAGGAGGCTCTGCTGGAAGCACAAGGCTTTGTTTCTGGCACTTCCACGTTGCTGCACGCTAGAGACCTTAACTGTGCCTGTGTGTCATCCCAGGGCATGAAGGAAATGGCCTGGTGGATTACTGTGAAGCATTTCCCAGTGTATCTACTTGTCGCCCTTAGCATTATACCTGTCTAAACAGATATACATCTATATATACTCTTAGCTGTATCTATATGCCCGAAAGTGTCTCTCTGTGTGTATATATATGTGTTTTTTACATGCTATGCATTATACTTAGTCTTTGAGTGAAGCAATTGCACGTGGCTAGTGTTGTTAACTGGGAAAACATTATGTTTGAATGAAAACGATACAGAATTGTTTATACAACATGGTCCGGGAAGCAAATGAGCATAAGAATGGACCAGATGGTAAACTTAATACTGCCAATTAATGCAGAATTGATGCAAAAGTTGAGAAGCATAGAGAGTGGTGTGAGAGTCGACTGGGGAACTGTCGGAAGGAGAATGTCTAGTATTGTAATCAACCCGTGAGCTTGCTATGTGAGGTGAAGACTTTTAAGTTGGTAAGGTTGGTAAGATGTGATATCAAAAGGGCAGAAAGGGAAAGAGTGATTGAACGAGTCAGCAGCAAGGTGCTGGGCCAGTGACCCACAAAAAGTTTGTATCGGGCTCTCACTTCTGGAATAACCATCTTTCAGAGAAAACTAAACTCCGAGAATAATTGTTATAGGAGGGCCTGCATTCACTTACCCCATCATGTTATGGATAAACCTGCTCACATATACACCATGTGGGCCTGGTTCCATTTGCATTGCATATGGTCAATAGTTAAGGTTTTAATTTTGCCAGGTGACCCATAGCAAGTGTTTGGTACAATATTGCACCTGCAGCTCATCTGTTCCTGATTTTCCTTCCTCCGCCCCACCCTCAATTTTGGCTTTGTGTATTGTTGCACTGGTATAGGGTTCATAGCCATTGACAATGTGCTGAAGAGCAGCTATGGATCTGGGTGGTTAATGCTGTGCTGTGGTTTGGGAAGATTGCTGGGAAGGCTGCAGGAGAGCGGACTTGGATGAAGAGCCTTGAAATGAAACTGTGAGAGGAGTGCCCATTGGGGGTGGGAACCAGTGAAACTGCGTAAGGATTTGTGCACTCAGGTGGTGGGAAGAGTTAAAAACAAGGAAAGGAACTGGAAATTGTGGGTGACAGGGAACTGCCTAACAAGGAGACTGTTGAGGAAGCATGAAGAGAGATAACTGGTACCAGCTTAAATTTGGGAAGTGAAGTCTGGGTTCTTGTATGTCAGTAGGAGAAGGTTTTTCGGAGAAAACATCAGGGCTGTGGTGGGGCAGCTTTGGAGGGGATGCATCAAAGCTCTTGGAGTAAGGATGAGAAATTAAAGTATTCATTTCTTTAGGAATATATTCTCTTCGGTATCTGTAACTGAGACCCAGATCCCTTCATGCAACCATTCTTTTGTTACCAGCAAATGTCTCCAGAATTCATTGACAGTTTCATTGAAGCCTTCCTATGCTTTGGACATGATCCCATACTCTTGCCATCAAGTACAGTGCAAACTGAAGGAGGAAAAATATAGTACATTTCAGAGGTAAAGCACTACATGGACCTGAATTTAGTGCCACACAATGAGATTTGTTTCATTGGTTTGATAGAAATTCGACAGTAAAAAGTACACAAAAAGAACAGCATTTACATTGTGAAATCAGTTGTCAAGAAATGGGAAAAGACAGAATTAAGTTGTATCTGAAACCATAATTTTCTTAGGTGTATTCAGCCTTTATATACTCTCTCCCCTGGCCCGCTACATCCAACTCCACTGCTTGGCCTTCAGGTGAATGAATCTGTTGAATTTCAGCCTTACACTTTGTAAAAGCTAAAGTTTCCTATCTGCAAGTTCCCAGCTTGGTATTGGCAACTGGGTCACTGGATTTTTTTTCAAGCTATGGTATGTATTTGCAGTCAGCAGTGTAAAAATAATTTTTTTTTTCTTTTCCCCCTCAAATAACAGCTCAGTGCCGGTGGAAGTGTTTGAGGTAGACTTTCTCATTTGCAGCTCATTTCAAAAAACTTTTTAAATCTCCCCTCTCTAAAGATGAAAGATTTTGCATTTAATTTGTAAATGTCTTATTGATACCTGAATCTTGTCCAATGTGTGGGCTGCAGATACGAGAAATGGTTATGTATCCATGAATTATGAGAATGCTTTTATATTCCAACCACTTCCACAAAAACCTGGAAGTTCATTGGGGTAGGTGCTGGGCTACTCTCTGATAAAGTCAGGCTACTGCTTTGAACCAGGTGGCTTTGAATCACTCTGAGTAGGCTATCAGGAGGCAAATATTTTCTAACTCAAAAGACCTGAATGGAATACAGCTTTAGGTAGCTCTAGATGATGTCTAAAGGAGTTGCAGTAACAGATGTCTTATTTTTGGCTCACGTTCCGTGCTTATCTACAGCAAATAAGATGTTAGGCTAGAATAACAAATAGAAATCAATTAGTGTTACTGAAAACTAATAGTAAAAATCAAGCTATCTCAAAAGTGCTTTTTCTGGTGCTGCAATTGCAAACAACTGAACTAAGGGAAAATACTGGTACTTAAATATTAAAACTTTCCACTTTAAAGAACATACTGAAGAAGTATTAAGTACATTTTGGTAAACAACCTCTGTCAGTGACATGAAGCTGTATTATCTTTGTTGTGACAATTATTAAAAAAATAATCACATACAAAATGGTACATTTTTCTATCAAAAAATCAGAAGGCATCTGGCTAGGTTAGTGTTCTAGGTTCCGTGAAGCAAAGAATCTCTTCTGAGCTATTACTCTAAAATTTGGATTGAGCTCTATCGAATACTTTTTATGATCTATATTTTGTGTGTTCAGCATTACTTATGCATGCTTTATTTAATAAGTAGAGAGGAAAATACTGAATTAAGGTAAATAATTCTCCTTTTTTTCCTGTATGACATAATGTTCAGCTAAGCTGTTACACAGATCTTCTTTTTATGGCCTTTTCTGCCCTCACTGCAGTGGCATGGCTTCAACTGGGGATGACATGGATACTGCCTACCCCTGCAGTGTAGGATCTTGTGGATAAAGCAGTGCCCTGGAAGGTGGGACATGTATTTTTATGCCCAGGGGAGGTCACAGGCTTAGTACTTTGTGCTCATTTCTTGAATTCTGATTGTATAAAACTTTGTTACTGGTGCTGTATGTATGTGTAGTGCTTCTTTTTTTTGTCTACTTATTGTTTTGAAGTTCACTAACTTTGCTTTAAAAAGCAGAATAAATCCTCCCAGCTAGGGTGGTGCTCTCATAAATGACACTGGTTAAAGTCAGAGCTGACTCTGGCACCTTAATTCCCCTTTATTTTTCTCCTCTGATATTTGCGCCCCTAAATATTTGCGTTGCAATATCATATTGTAACCCCATGCTCCTTCCATGAGTTTCTTAGTCACCACCCTGCCAGCATTCACACCTTTTATGAAGCAGATTTTTCAGCTTCCCAGATTTCCTTTTTAATTCGTAAGCTCAGATACCTTTCAGATATTGGTCTTCAGAACAGCTTGACGCGTTTCTCTTTCCAGTCCCTTGGTGCTTTGTAGCATTTGGGATGTGGGCTGTTGTAAGTGCAGGGAACAGGGAGGTCTCACCTACTGGTAAGTGCAGGTGATTTTGAAATGCAGTACAGTGAGCGAAAGACAGAGAAGAATGAATAGCAGGGGGGTGTCTGTGCAGTTAATGTACAGCTTTGAATAATAACCTTTGTGTGAGGAGTGTTGAAGTTGGGTATTTCAGTGCCGGCAGCAACAGCACTTTTATCTTCCCCTGGCACTTTTGCATGTATCGGTCAAAATCGCAGGAATGTTTCCCCACAGCCAAGGCTGCAAACTCAGGTTTAACTTTCTATATTATCTCCCTCACTGTCAGCCAGGCATCATTTTTGCATCACACCCTTGCATTGGTTGTAATGTTTTCAGCCTTGTAACAGATACAAAGTGCACAGTTCAGGCACTTATCGATGAAGTGTAGATACCATTCCGTTTCAGTTTCTGGGAGTAGCCGCAGTGATGAGAAGGTTGTGGTGTGCTTTAATTGCCCTACCACATAATGCCATTCATAGAGGAGGATGAGAGTGAAGACTAATGTAGACCCATGCCTTTCTGGTAAAGTCTGGTTCTGACTAATATCTCCTTTTGATTATTTTTGTTTTAAACTGTTTGTTTGTAATTGTCTATTTCTTTCATTATCTCTGTCATGTTTCTAATTTGCAGTGCTTTACTCATGCTTTGTTTGATTGCAGCATCTTCCAAGTTGATGCATTGGTGGTTTGACACTAATGCCTTTTTAAAGGAAACAAAAACATGTTTTTTTGTTCATTACCATATAAGCTGAGGTCTTGAAAACATAAATACTGAGGCCTGTAGTGTACAGCAGTCCCCTTTTTATGAACCAGGCTGGGGCTTTGACATAGGAAGCACTGATGCTTAAATTATTGTAGTTACTTGAGGTTGTAGACTACAGCTGTGAGGAGTGATGGCAGCTGAAAATATTCAAGTGGTGTCAACTCAGTGCTGCGGGTCAGGGTGCAGCTTCTGCTATGGTGTGGTTTGTAAAGATTCTGCTATTGTGGAATAGGCACACAAATTTTTATAATAGGTTTTTAAATGCTTCAGATATTAAATTTCTTACAGAGGCTTTACGGAGATAAGCAAATAAATGGAATGAGTTTTGCGAATTTAAAGAAAACTGCAGGTGGCTAGGTCAGTGCAGAGAACTTGGAAGTTACATGAGCCTTGATGCTTAAGTGTTTCTTATCTCCAAATTTACTACTCTTTACATATGTTTCAGTAGCTGGCTGTGAGAGGTGGGGAATCTGTCATATTTCTGTGGCAGCACTCTGATGCTGCTGTGCTTGGCTGCGGGCTTCTGTGCTCCTACTGCTGGGCTACAAGTTTTTTTTGTTTTTTTTGAGTGGGGGTTGTGGTGGTTTTGTTTGGGGTTTTTTTGTTGTTTGATTGGTTTTTTTGTTGGTTGGGATTTGGGGATTTTTTTGTTGGTTTTTTTTTTAAGATTCAGTAGCCAGTGTAGTGGGACAGATAACTGACTACTTTGATGTTCCTTTGTCTATAAAAAGAAGAATGTAGATCTGTCTTTTGGCAGGGGAGAAGGATGCTCTAGTTTGCCTTGAATGCTGCACAATGGTTCCTGGGAGCATACAGGCTGCTTTCCAGCACTGTTTAACAAGGTCAGCTTAAGCTAATGCTGGATGAAAGAATATGGCAGAACATTGATAAGCTTTGGAACTTTGGAACCAGAGCTCCAAATATCCAGCATCTTTCAAAGGAATAAGTGTAAACGTTTGTGCCTTCTGATATTTTAAACCCTGCACTCACTGAGGTGATGCATTCCCTAAGAAAGTTGCATCACAGAAATTGTCCTGGTAGAGTCCTTTAGTGTAAAGTCTTCCTAGCGGTGATGTTATTCAGAAAAGCATTGGGTGAATGTATAGTGTTGAAACATCAGGAAAACTGGGATGGGTTTGTCAGTGTATCTTTCCAAAATCACCAGTTCTGAACTAATCTACAAAGTAGTTAAAACAGCAGATGTTGAGAAAGCTTGATAGTGGGGGCAAGATATGCCTTGCATACTGTTTTGGTGCACACTGACTTAACATGTAACCTCTGACTGAAGGAAAAGCCCCCGGTAGAAATTAGCTGCATTAGTTGTTGGCTAGTGAGCAATGCCTTTGTAGAAGAACTGTTTTCTACTTCAAGCTCCTTGTGTTTAGCTGCTGACATTGAAGTCTTCCCATTACCCAAGCTCTCATGTTGCTTCTGTGATGTGCAATTGCCCCTTAAATCTGCTTTTTGTTTGTTTGTTTTGTTTTTGAACCAGACAGTAGAACCAGTAGGAGAATGTAAGAATTGCAGTACAAATGGTGTGATATAGGGCTGGTAATGGGCTTAGGAAAATATTTTCTTGTATGCATGTCATTGATGCCTTTTCGGGGGAAGGGAGGGTGTAGTTAATGAGTTCCTGGCTCATTCCTAAGGAATTGGTTGGTCGCCTTTGCCAATTCTGACAGCTACAACCTGTATTGAATGTCACGTATTTCAGTTTGTAAGTCTTAACGAGAAGAAAAAGTAAAATTAGAACAGCGTGATACATAAGATTTCCTGTATCCTTAAGGCTGGATATTAGCCTGGCATGAAGACTCCTGTTTTGCATTGGTCACATAACTTCTCCTTGTCACTTTAACACCTGATCTGTGTGCATATTGGCAGCATGAAAAACCGCCAGCTGCCTTGAACACCATTGGTCGTGAGAAGCTGCTGAGCAGCCTGTTGACTGTCCTCAACAGTGATGAGGAGAGAGGATGGAAACCAGTGCCATACACCCTGCTGAAGTCAGTGCAATTTCCTGTCCTAGTCTTCTGAAGTTTAACTGTCTTTCCAGCCTTGGTTGCTTTGTGTAGTTGGTCAGCAGTGATAGTGATTTTTAAAACCTCCAGGAGATGTTTTCTGATTGATTTGGTAAGTCACAGCAAAAGCCATTAGCACCTGTGGACCAGTGGGAGCCTCCAAGGAGTAGCAGTTGTGGGAAGGAGACTGAGGTGACACTGGCTGATCATGGAAGCAACTCGAATGTGCCAAGATTTCCCCCTATGCCAAGGAGAAAGGAGGGATATTAATAATTAATGTGGGTTTATTTGCATTTGAGGTGTTTCCAGTTTAGCTAAATGTCTTGTGTAGCTAAATGTTGCTCACATGCAGCAAGTGTGGAGACATAGACGTTGCTTCCAGTACGTGGGGGTGTAGGTTCAGAAGATTACCATCTGTTTTCCATGTCTGTAACTTTGTGAGTGTTGATAACTGCAGTGTGGCTGACAAGTGACTGACCTAGCAAGAAGAATGTAGGGATTTTGGAGAGCAGATGGCTTAGGGAGTCATAAAGACAACCCAGCTCGTTTCATCTGTACTTCAGTGGTATAAATCTGGCTGGGGATGGTAGAAAGGAAGGTTGCTGTCATTCTGTGACTATTACAATCTCTGGTGAAACAAATTGGTAATCTCAATCCAGCTGAGTGGCCAGGTGTCCACATTGCAGTACCACCACATGCTGGACACGTGTGCCTTCCTTGCCTTCTGTGGATAGAGGCATTGCCAGCATGGAGTTTGACTTTACTTTTCTCCTCCCTTTTCATCCTTGATTCTCTTTTCAACTTCTTCTACAATTCAGAATAGTTGACAAACCACGAGGCGGTTTTACAGCATGGATACCTGGCTGCTGTAGACGTACCGGAGACAACCTTCTGCTTATGCAAGAGCAGTTAATAATTTGACCCCACTGATGTTCTTGATGTAAGGGCCTTGTTTGGATTTATGGAGCATGTGAAGCTACTTCAGCTGTTGAAACAGACCTCGTCTGTCTTTGGAAATGATGAAAAGTGAGAGCAGATAGGGTGCCACATGGACAGACTTTGGCGGGAGTGGGACCATAGCCCGAAAGATCTTTTTCCTGCCTCTCAATGGTGGCTTCAGAAGTCCCCATTCTCCTGTGAGTAAAGCCAGGAGCACAATACTAAGCTCAGGACTGGTATCCAGCCCTGTGGTAATAGCTGAACCATAGCTAAAGTGGCAGAATACAAATACCTTCAACTTGTTCCTGACTTAAAGGCAATAAGGTTTCTGGTCGCCCTCTCTGACTTTTTCATCTGTAGTGTGTCATGTTTTTCTGCTTTGGCTTGGTTCACAGTCTTAGTATTTTGTCAGTTGGTTGTAGTGCCTGTGTTGAGAGTTTGTGAATGGAAAGAAGAGCATGTGTGTTTGAAATCAAGAGAATTGAAGAAAACGTGCCAACTGGAATTTGGAGTTTCTGTTGGAACATGGTCAAAATGCTGTTTTATACTATGTAACTTGGGTTGGTTTAGTTATTTTGTGTTGGTTTCACCTGAGCTGCCCTCGGTCCATATAGAAGCAATGATCTTGACAGTGACATGTCATTGGTAATTGTTTACTTTGGTAATTTGTTATTTTGATACTATGCTAGCCTATCTGGGTAGCTATGTATGCAACTTGCATACAGCCCTTTTAAGCACAGTCCTATTAGTTTAGGTAGAAGAGTATAGTTTGCATGTGAGTATATATGAATGTTTGCCTGTTGTTTTTTTAATAACCATTGCAAATCTTGTTAAACAAGTTTCTTATGCAAAGAGAAACATTTTGCATGTTTAAGTGCAAAATCAATGAATATCTAACAGCTGTAAAATTAAGTCTAATTTATGCTTTTTAAATGAATCTTTCTGAAATGTTATCAATGCTTTTAACTTCAAACATTCCAGAAATTAATTTTACTTTTGTAGCAAAATATCTTTGAAAAGCTAAATATGGTCTTGTTGTTATGACTACCAGTGTCCTTCTCACCAAAACATGGTTTCTATTTTACTCTCAATTCCTTGTGGTTTTTGTGTTGTTTGTGTTGGTTTTTGTTTGGTTTTTTTTTTCTTCTAGTTATGTACCTGACAGTTTTGGGGTCTTTTTCTCCCCCCAGGAGCAGTTGGTCATCATGGTGACAATCTTGCAGAGAAGATACTTTCTGTGCTTCCCAAGCTTCCCGGCCACAAGACCGATGTGATGGTTAACATGGTAGAACTTACAGCACTGCAGACTACAGATGAAACTTGCAGTATTATAGCACCTGGCTGCTTAGCACAACCAAAGTAAACGTTCTTTTCTTCTTTCCTTTTTTAAGTTGCTGAATGTTTGTTATCTCTTTGTGAAAAAATGAACAGAGAACAAGTTTTTTCTTTTTAAAAAAAAAAATAATCAAGCTTACAGCAAAACCCCATCTGGTCTTAATTCTGCTGGAATATAATCATCTATATGTGTGCATGAAGTGAGTGGACCAGATAAGACTCCCAAAAGTCGGAGATTCTCAGGACCTTTTTAGGTTTGGGTTGTTTAAATTGCTGTAGATTACTCTAATAGAAATCTGTACGGGTTAAACACCAAGAATTCTTCCTTGCAACATTTCTTTTTCTGCCTAAGTAACAGGTCATACAAACAGGTGGGTCTTAAGTGTGGCTTCCTTTTCCCATAAGCCTCTTTAGAAAGTGAGCTGCATGCTGAATTCTTCTTAGAGTACCTGTTAACTTAAGGTTTTATCCCTGTTTTCCAACACAATACCTGTGGAGAAAGATAATTAGGCACAAATTTAGGTATACAGACATCTTCATGAGGGCCTGGTTTTTGCTTAAAACAAGGACAACCTAAAAGCAGTAACTTTGAACAATTGTACTTAGCTGTGTATAATTTGTAGCTAAGACTTTGCTTGTAAAGTGCATCAAATTTGATGTTTCACTTTCTAAATTTAGTTGTCCAAACTGAAACTTTCCTGCAGCTTCTGTTAACCATGCATAAACCAGGAAATACACCAGGTGCTGGTTTCAGTCCACAAAAAAATTTTGCTCGGCAGTGCTCTAGAAATTCATGCAGTGCAAAGGAGGTTAAAAGTTCTTTCTCTTTTGCTATAATGTTCCCCCCATATATTAGAAAAGGGTTTTTCAAGATGGGCTGTCTAATGTAGTTTCTATTCTGTTTTTACTCCTTTTGGTGCTTCACACCTGTGTTCTACTCCCTCTTCTCCCCCCGACAAAGACTTCACAGAAGACTTTCCACTGTTTCAACATATGGTCTGTATTTTCTGAGAGCCTGCAGATCTTTGTCATCTTCCATCTCTCACACATGCTATAACTGGGTCCAGTTTCTAGGTTTCACATTGCATAACTGTCTTCTTCCTTAGGAGTTGGAGAGGAAACATTTCCTCATATAGGTGAACTCAATTGTAAGTTGCTGCTGGGGTGACTTAAATAAAATTTGTTCTGGTTTTCTTCTCATTGGCTGCTTTCCAGCTGACCTCTGAAGTAGAAGTGAGATGTCCTTAAGATCTGTCTACACAGCAAAATGAAGAGGTCATTGCCCGTGGTAGACATGCTGTGGTAGCTGTTGGTAATGCTAACTTTGAGTAGCTACCAGAAATAAAGAAAACTTCTGGCAGCATGGACTAGGAAAAAAAAAAAAAAAAAAAAAAGGTATTTATTGCCCTGAAATTGTTGACCTGTGCTACCACTCCATTATTCCTAACATTATTGACACTGAGGAGGCTAAAGCTAGTGCTAGTATGCCTTCCCATGCTAAAATTATGACTTCAGTCATATATTCATGTTTTTAGGAACAGCCAGCAGAGTTTTATTGTGTTCTAAGGTGGCTAATAGTATATATACCGAGGTTTGTTTGCCTGTTTGCTAGCTAGCGGGAACGTGCTTTCTGTTAACGGTATGGTTAGACTTAACATATTTTGCAAAGTCTCTTATGGACACAAGTGGCTAAAGAACAACAGGATTTGGCTACAAGGTGCAAGTGCAATAAAGTTGGATGACGACAGTTGATACCTGGTATCAGGGCAGTGGCATCATTACCATACCAGTCTGTAACAGCTTCCCCAAAATATCCTCCCTCTGCAAAGTCATCTTACAGAATCTGTTACACTGGAAATTTTTAAGAACAGATTAGGAAAATAGTGGTTTAAATATGATTGATCTTGCCTTGGAGCAGAGCAAAGGGACTAGATGGTGTCTCAAAATCTCTCCTGTGATCATTGTTCAAAACTGAAGAAGTGTTGCATGCCTGAGAATAGTCTCCAAACTCCAAAGAATGTGAGTCTGCGATATTCAATCCTGCATCTTTCACCTTCTCCAGCTACATAATGATTAGGAATAGTTTCTAATTTAGAATAGGCATTTCAAAACCAGCTTAAGACAGCTGCTGAAGAGTATTAGAAACCAAAACAGTGTCTGAACGTGTGGCTGAAGGTGGTAGTTTCCATTCTGTTCAACAGGACCGTGTTCTTAGTGTTAGATTATAAATGTCAGCACTAATCATCTTTGCTAGTGTAAAATGGTTGAAGTTCTTCTGAAGCACTGAAATGGATTTAAAATTCCCACCAGTAACTTTCCATGTCAATTCCGTAAGAAATTCCATGGGATGCTCTTAGTTCTTCATCAACATGGTTAATGCCATTGGTAGCTGGCTCAAAAGTGTTTCTTGTAATTGAAAACTTAAGTCTTGATTTATATTTGTAAATGATGCATGGCAAGGAGTGTTCCTCTGCTTGTAAATTTTCTGTTTACTCTGGCGAGTGAAAGTGCCAGCACCTTTCCCAGAGGCAGGACCAGTAACCTCAGTTACACTCAAATGGAATGTGTGGGGGCTCTTTTACGTGAAATTTTGTGATCAGACTGTGGCATTTCACAGACTCACATATTCAGAATATTTTTCAAATGTTTTCATTATTTTCTCTCAAGTAATATTTGAGCATGCTGGGGGGGGGGGGGGGGGGGCAAGGGGGAGAGGTCTGTTCCTTCCACACAGCTTGCTATATTTAACTTTTCTTATGGAATGCCTCTCCAGCAGAAACATCTGGGCTCAGTTACAGAGTTAGCAAACAGAATTAATGAATAATTTATGGCTGGTGTGGTGAAATAAAGCAGGGTTCTTTTCTCAAATCTAAGGAAATAATGGGCTTCTTTAAAGATTTAGATGAAAATGTAAATGCCATATGCTGCTTAAGTTACTGTACTTTGAAGGTGCTCTCTTTGTGAGGAAGGGAATTTCTTAAAAAAAAAAATCTATTCTAGAGTTCTTAATTTTATTAGTCTTAGCCTCAAAAATCTTGCAAAGTAATTGCTTGCCCTACTGTAGTCACTGACATGTTGCTGCTCCGGTGTGAATGTTAGTTGAGAGTTACGCTCTTTGAGAATTGTGTCAAAATATTTTACTCATTTGTATATACAGATGGATACCTATTAAAAAAATGAAACAATTTATAGATATAAAACTAAAGACATCCACTCTTGATCAGAACTGTTGGTTTCTGGTTAGGAAAAGTGATAGCCACCCTGTCCTTTCAAATAAACGATGCATAGTAGAAGGGGAAATTGTAGTGAAATCTTAATGGCAGAGGCAATTTAAAAAAATATATTGATTGCTGTATTTTGATAACCCACACAGTGTTTTTGGAGGAATTCCTCCAAATTTCAGCTTCTGATTTTAAGTGTACATGCAGTGGTTTCTAGGAGTTGTTCGCTTGGATGAACATCAAGCTCTCCATGTTTGTGAGTCATCCATCCTGTCCATTTGATAACATTTTGGCCACTTTGTTTCTCAAAGCACCTATCTTGTGTTTTTAAGATTGGTATTTTATCATGTGGAAGCATCCTGCTGTCAGTAATGGGTTTATCTTGATGGAGGTTTATCTTTCACTGTTTTCCACCTCTTGCAAGCTGGGAGCTGAGGTGCGTGGAGTCCCCACGGCTCCCTGAAGCCCCAAATCAGGGTTCAGATGCCTGCATCCTGGCCACAGGTCTGCGGCATGTGACAACAAGGAGTAAAGAGTTATATGATACTGAACTGTGGGCATCTGAAGACATATGTATGTTTGCTCTTTTTTATAATCTGCTCTTCTATTACCCAGGAACACTTTTGATGTGCTCGTGTATTTTGCTGAATAAACTGAATACTTAATTTGTTTATGCATATTTCAATAACTTGCTGAATAGAGATTTCTTGACTGTTTTTCCACTTGCTTTCTTTCTCCAATCTTTGGAGTTTGCAAGCTTCTTGGAATTCAATGTGGTGTTAAAAGCTCAGAAAAAGACCAGTTTTTTATTTAAAATACATATGTATGTAATGCAATGTACAAAGAACCATTGGGTTCTTAGAGCAAGCATTTTTGCATAAAGATGCAAAACTGTAATGTAACACACTTCACGTTTGGGCTGCTATGCCTAAAGCAATTCAATGAGCAATACAGCTGAGGTGTCTGGGCACTTTTGACAAAGCAGATGGAGCCACTAAATCATGTGGATTTGCATTGGGGGGGAAAAATAACAAGTTCAGAATGAGGTGATCATGTTGATGGGTGTGATGCAGAAAGCATTGATATGCAGGCCAGATGTCTGAAATGTGGCACTCGCAAAAATCTTTCCTTAGGTCTTTGTATGAGAGGTGGAAGGAGAGGTGTGCTGGTTAAAAATAAGGGCATTCCTGGAGAGGTAATAGTAAAATTTCAATGTCTCATGTTAATGGCAGTTGAAAATACCCACTTCTTCTAATCCTCCATAGTTCTGAGGTTGTTATTCCTATTCTGGACTGATTAGCACTTTTGTTTACAAGTGCTAAAACTCTTACTGTTTGGATGGAGAAGAAAGCTCTACTCCAGCCACACCTTTGCTCTTGGGCATGATGTGATGATGCAGTGCTCTCCTTGTACTGGTGGGACTTTGACAACCCTCAGCATAGAGGAAGGCCGTGAGGTGAACGGACTTGTATTCCAGTCCTGGCTCTGCTGTTGGCTTGCTACTCCTGTTTCCTCTTCTAGTCCTTGTCCAAGGAACTTGTTTTTTAAACCAGTAAACCAGGGAATTTCTCAGGACACAAGTTTGCAGACCACATGGCAGATAATCCTAGGGGTTCTGGTCTTTGGGAGGGTACAAATAATGTTGCAAATGATTACATGAGGAGTTAAGGTGTCAGTGCAAGCAAAGGCAGGATCTCCATTTGCCCTTCATTCGGGACTGTGTCCTTCCCGCTCCTATGCACGGTGATTTGTTGCACTGGGGAGAGGGGACCGTTTTGAGTTGTGTCCCGCAAGCCCCCTTTCCTGGGAGCTGATGGAACAGCAATTCCAGTGGTCTCTGTAAAACACACCACTGCAGTGTTCATTGAAAAATCACCTGTATGATGTGAGTTTAAAATGAAAGATTATTTGTGCTTGTATGGCAAAGAAAAGAGCAGCAAGAATTAAAACTGGAAAGGAGATTAAAGTCTCCTTTTAAGCTGGGTAATAGCTTTTTTTGAATGGCTGAGTCTAGTCTCTTGATATTTTTTTTTTTCCGCCCATTTTTTTTTTAGCTGGGGAACAAGCATGTGAAGGATATCAGAGTGATGTTCCTCTTAACACTGAATTAATTGCTAAGCTTTGGGGGGACGGTTCTTGGATCTTTGTGGTATTTTCAATTTTATTTTTTAAGTATTTCCTTTATGCCAGATGTGGGTTTTTTTTTTTTCTTTTAATTAATATCTACAACTTTTTTGCATGCATAAGCTTATAAAAGATTGTAATAAGAAGGTAATTTGGGACTGTTATTCTTGAATGGGCTGGGGAATTTATGGCATAAATTAGAGTAATTTTCCTTTCTGGAATGTTAATATTAAAGAGGAAACGTTAATACTACAGTAAGAAAATCCAGATGACACTACTATATTGCTTTATATCCACTGAGAGTCTTGTGGAGGAGGAAGGGTAAACCAAAACAATGGATGGCGAGGCTCTTTCAGATGGGGAGAGGGTTAGCTGCACGCTGTAAACCACTTTTGGATCTGCCCTGGTATGTTGTTGGTGGTTCAGCAGCAGTGGGGTGCTGCCGGGGCTCCCTGCCTGTGTGGGTCTCCCTGCCTGTCCCTGCTTTTGGGGTGCTCCTCCAGGTTTTCTGCTGCTGGACACTTCCCCCTGCTGGGAGCTGCGCGGTCCTGCTCTCCCAGGACCTGGCCTCCTGCCTCTGCTGCAGTGCCCTGCAGAGCTCTGCTCTTGAGGATTGCTTTAAAACTAAACTTAACCCCCCCAAGACAAAAAAAAACCCCAACCAACCAAAAAAAAAAAGCCACCACCCATGTACAGCCTTTTCCTGTCTGCCTTTCTGAAGAAGGTGAGCAGCACTTTTACGGAGAAAATGTCTTAACTGCAGGATTTATGAAAAGCAGACATCACATTAAAAAAAACCTGAAATTTTCCTTCACCAATGACAGGAGAAATCACAGCCCAGCCCTGTGCTTCTACCACTGAGGTCCATTTTCAGGGAGAGGAGTTGGGCTTTACAGGGTTTTTTTTCTGTTGACAGCTTTTGCCTTTTCAGCAATCCAGCCAGGAGACGCTTCTCGAAGCTGTGAATTGGACAGCAGGAATGCCCCAAACACAGCATCCCCTGCTGCCACCATGTTCCTGGACTGGCAGTCTTCCTGCTCACCGCTTTATTTTACTCATATGGGCTCAGAGCATAGCCCTGAGTTGAGGCCTATTCACAGTTTCTGTATTGTTTGAAATTTCTCAAGGTATCTTCTTGTTTGGAATAGTAGCCCTGGCTGCATCAGCTTCTGGGGTTTGTCAGTCAAGACAAGCTTTCCAGGAGATGCTTTCTGCTCAGTTTCAAACCAGCCTGAATCAAATGAACATAATTGACTGTTGCCACAGGATAAGATGAACAAGCTGATAAGATTTATTATATCTTACAATAAATGTGTATATTTGCCTGGATCCTTTCAACACGGGACCTCCTGGAAATGGAAAAAAGGAAGGGGTGAGAGGGGTGTGCCGAGGGTGGAAAATTCTGGGAAGAGGTCAAGACCCCCAGCTCGCCTGCGCTGTGTAATGTACAGCATTGCTAGAACACCTCGCTGCTGCTCTGCAAAACCCCAGTTTGGTGCACTAGTGGGTTTGTTGAAGTAACCGGTGGAGGAATTGCATGAGGGTTCTCCATCCGACCAGGCTGCTGCATAATAGGTGCCATGCTTTTTTCAATCGCCTGTTATGACAGGCCTTTAGAAGTTGCCTTCTAGATAAGAGGAAGCTTGAAGCTTATTTTCCTTGAGATAAAGAATGAATTGGGCTGACGAGCTCTCGGCATCAGCTGGGCGGTTCTTCCTTATCTGTGCCTCTCAGCCTACAAAAAGGACTTCTGGGGAACGTGGGAGGCTGGACTGGTCAAGACTTCGTTCCTTGTGCTTTGAGGACCTCTACCTGCACTGTTTGTCTGGGCTACCCAAGCTGAGTTTTCAGCCAGAATTCAGTTTTTTTCCTGGGCCCTCTGACACTCTCATAGCCATCCTCGGAGTGCTAGGATCAAGAGATTCGAGATGCCCTTGCCTGTAGAATCTGCTAGTTGAAAATGGCAAAATCCAGAACCCTTGGTGCTTAATTTTTTGAAGACACATTTTTAGTTCTGGAGAAGGACTCCCTGTATTTATATTATTGTTAATATAATCTCTATTTGAGTACTGTCATTAAGTCCCAAGTTTTTGACTTTTTCCTTTGCCCGTTGAAAGACACAATAAATCCGAGTGTTACCCAGAATGTTGTCCAACCACCAACAGGTCTCTGAGTACTTGTATCTTCAGCTGCTTAGCACAGCAAGGCAACTTAATGTCTGTAAGAAGCTTCAGTGAGTACAGTCCCTCAGCTAGTTTATGTTCTGACTGTTTCCTTGTCAGCATTGCTCTCTGTTCTGCAGGTACATTTCCTTGCAATATGTAAGAAGGACAAATCTCTGTCTGATTAACTATCACAAAGAGTAACTAGTGATGTCTGCAGTCAGGACAGAAAGGGAAGATCTTTATGTTGCTTAGGGGTGGTGGTTTTTTGGCTCTTTGCAGCATTTCTTTTAAAACTGACATCACTTTCTTGTTACCTTAATGCTTTTGTTTGTGAATTTTGCGAGTTTCTTTTTTCCCCTGTGTAAATTTGCAAACTTTTTCTCTTGGTGTGGCCACAGTGCATTTTCCTGCAGATGTATTCAGAGTTCAATAGCAGCATAAAGACTGTGTCTGTTTAAGCAGACTTCATGAATCTCCAAAGTGTGCTCTGATCTTGTGTTATAGTACGATCTCCCAGTAACTGTTGCTTTGGCTGATGTTGTGAGATTTTTCTAAGACTAGCTCTCACTCTGCTTGGCCAACTGCCTTGAAGTTTGCCTCCTGAATGACCTCAACAACGAGGTTTTAAAATGCAGTGATATGCATTGGCCTTATTACATACTCTGGAATTACTCATTTGCTTTTCAACCATAGTGCCAGAACAGAGGGTGACTGAGTGACCTGAAGGGGTGTTTTAGTTTATCATTCTCATACTATAAAGTAAGCCTGGTGTATCTTACAACGGAGAAAAATGTGCCATAATAGACTGATGAGAAGAACAAATGATAGCTGCTCATTCAGATGATGAATCAATGTTTGGGAAGGAAACTATTATCTGTTGGCAACAGGTTTGGCTGCAAGTTTTGACTCTATGATTGGGATTCTTTCATGATTCCAAACTTAATATGAAACAGGAATCAAAGCTTACACAGGCTAAAATTTATGTGAAGTGAGCTATTTACCTGGCAGAGCTTAAAGATGCTTTTACTCTGGAAAGTAGACAGAATCTGTGCACGGAGAAATACTTATCTGTTTTTATACAGATGAATACTTACACAACTATTGATTTTAATTTTTTATAATTGATCCAAAAAGCCAGCCTCCTCTTCTGTTATTTAGCATGGCTTCTGTTATTTAGATGGCAGATCTTTGGATTCTAACTCATAAAGCCTAGCTCCAGTGCTCACCTCTCTTCGTGCATCTTGTGTTCTTGAAGTATAGCAAAGAGATGCTGAAATGGGTTTTGCTGCTTTATAGCTGCTTGCAGTTTCAAAAGTGGTTGTGAAAATTGACCAAACCAAGCCAATTTTTATGCCCTGATGAACTGCGGCCCAGAAGCGGTCCTTCTGCACGCTCTGGATGACTGTGCTACACCAAGTACCACTTAATTTCCATAGATTGTGAATGTATTTTCTAAAATGGTCTTCAACTGGGAAAGATTCCCATTTGCTGTGGGAGAGAACAGTTTTATGACCTTACCTAAATCTCTCCACGACTATACTACTTAATTAAATAAGCAACCAGAAAAAGAAATGCATATTGAGCCATTTCCAATTACTGGAAACAGCCGTAGAACAGGCACTGAATGTGTATGCTGCACATGGATGCTTGTGCTCCAGCTACCCCTTAGAAAAAGGAAATTAACCTCGACAGAAAAAGCTGCAGTTCTTATTAATGACAGGGGAATATGTCATGGCTTCAAACACTCTTTGCACAGGTTGGAAAATACTATCAATGATACACTTGGTTTGGTGGTAAGAAGGGAATGTGGAGGGAGGAGGGGAATTAGGCAGCACACGACACACTTATACAAGGCCTTTTTAGGAGGGGGATGCAGTGTTAATATTGAATGACTACAGAAAGCCACCAAATATCCAGAGATTTTTGGATTAGGGCAAAATTCTGCTCTCCTTACTCATTCTGTGGTAGGCAGAAGTGTATCATGGAGGGGTGGTGAGAAGATATCCAGAACACAGGGTAAATATATGCAATGTAGACAGAAGTCCTTATCTCGTTCTCTGTGACAGATCAACCACAGTATGGAAGTGGTTATAGAAATGAAAGCCTGAGGCTGGAGCTTTATTCTTTCTGAATAGCTGTCAGTTTGGTTTTGAAGGCTAGAATTGGCCATATTAGGTTTGCATGAGATCTGAAGAAGCTAGGGCTCTAGGTTTGCATTGAAACTATGACAAATATGCTACTTTGAAGTGAGAGAGGGGAATAAGGAAGATATGCAGGGCCAAGCCCTCAAGTTGATCTAAGTTTGCTTTCAGCAACATGCTAACAGAATCTGGACCTGCATGTTCAAATGACACGTCTTTAAGATGTAAGGTCTGCTTCAGATTATTTTTTTACTATTTATTTTGGGTCTCCAAGTCTCTACTTGAATACTTGTTCCTAACTCATAAAGAGAGTATCTTTGACTGTTTTAACTTTTCTATGCCATAAGACTTCATAAGCAATGATTTTTGTGGTAACTGAGTCACTTATGGAAAGGATTGTCTTTCCTTCTGTGATGAAGACATATTCCTGCACATTAAACCCTCAGAATGGCCTAGTCAGGAGGTAGCGTTGGTAACTCAAGGCTTTGGGCCAGCAAATGAGGGAGGGAGGGAGGTCAAAGGAGACTACCAAAAAGTGGCCGTGTAAATCAGAAACATTGAGGCGAGGGAATTCCTGGCATTCCATGGTATCTGGGTTTATTTTCTTACATTTCTCTAATAAGAAAAACACACTTCAGATGTGTTCTTGGTAAATGTTTTCACTTGTCTCATCTACCTCTGCTGCCAAATGTGACCCAAAATATATTGGTTTTACATGCCTTGAGGACATCTATTGGATAACTAACCAGTGCATCTGTAAAAGTGGACTTGGCACTCTAATGCAATCCCTGAATGTAGATTCAATTGTCAGCACCTCATTACTAACTGTTTTTTCACTGGAATCATTTTTATTAAAATAATCTTATGCAATAGCTTTAAAACATTGAACAGAATGCTCTAAAGTAACCTATTATGTTACATGTAGTATTCCCAAGTAATACATATGTTGTAAGGATCAAACTTTATTTTTAGCATAATTCATTTGCTTTGTCCAAAAACTAAATTAAAATCCCTGACAAGTAACTCTTTAATATACACATTTTAAAGAGCTGCTTGGCAAGAATTTTGATATACCTTGTAGTGTACAAAATCCTACTCAGAAGCTTTCAATTAACTTGATTCATACAGTAACTCGGTCTGGCATTCTGCGTAAGCTGTCCTGCAGCTTGTAGGAATGAAACATTTTACAGAACCATTTCGTTGGACTAAAATGCAGCCAATTGAAACTCAGACAGGACTAAATGATGGTTATGAATGCTAGAAAATTTTAAGAAATTATTTGTGTGCACCTTTTTCCTTTGCCCCTGCAGAGTTTGGCCACTGTTAGAGGAACAAGAGTGAATTTTGGGGTAATGCTGGAATGACTAAGGTCTGCTTTATTACAGTGACCAAGAGGGCTGTGGCGTATATGGGAAGCCTTTCAGCATCAAGCCCTCCCTTTACCTTGTGAAGTACTGTATATCTACATCTGCTAATTGGGAAACAGGGTGGGTCAGATTGCAATAAGAAATTCTAATTCCAACAGAAAGAATTTCACTTTTCAGTGATTTTTCAGTGGTTTTTCTTTTGTTTGTCTTGAAGGAAGCAAACTGGCTTCAGCTTTCATCTGGATGGTCAGTTATTTTGTTTCTGGCAGTCCTCCAGTTGCTATGGTGTGCTTGGTTGTTTATTTGGATCAGCCTGCCTTTAATTGTTGCTCTGGGGTCTAAAGATCAGGTGCTGCTTCTGCTTTTGAATGGTGGTGGACAGCTGGAGTACCCCCCACACACACACCTTTTTTTTTTTTTTTTTTTTAAACCCTACTTGACAACAACTTCACATGCTATTACAGGCTATGCCTCTTACCCTTCTGTAGGAGCCCCTTTGAGAAATCTTTGAAGACTTCCAAAGAATATATTACTGGGTGGGGGTGGGGTGGGGATAGGAGAAGAGGTAGGAGCACTCCCAGACCTGGTCCCATGCTGAGTCAATGCAGAGGAGCTTAGTCCTGAATACCTGGCAAGAAGTGACAACACTACCCCATATTTGGAACTGAAACTTGGTTTTGCATGTCCAAGTATGATGCATAACTATCCACTGAGTGCCCCAGTGCCACCAGAATTGTTTAAGAGCTCCTTTAGTACTACTGTTTGAATAATGGGAAAGTTTTAGGGTAGCTAAATGTTCTGTGGCCTGTAATAAAGGCTATTCTGCAGAGATGGCTGGTATGAAGCTATTGCAGAAGGGAGGGAACCCTACCGGCTAGTTAATGGATGGAAATTATAACGGTATGTATTATGTATTGTTAAATAACATCATTTAAAAAAGGAGTAGATAGGGGTTAGAGGAAGGATAGAGTTAAAATGTTTTGAGGTGTGCTGACCACATCTTAGGGCTAGAACTCTTTGCCCAGTTGATGGTTAATCTGCTTTTCTCTTTGCACAGAACATGTTCAGAATCATGTCTGTGTACAAGATGGAGCTTAGTGGGATTTAGTACTTCAAGGATTAGTAAGACCTAAACATCAGTCAGCCTGTGTCAAAACCAGCCCTACCTTTCTGAGATGCATCTTGCTTGCTCTCCTCTCTCAGTGATCTCCCAGCTCCCTCTGCTTAAGGTGTCAGCAGAAAGGGTTAAAATGATCAAACCTTGTGTTTGATAAGTACGCTTGCTGTAGTTCAAAAAGAAGCAGCCTTAAAAAAGATTAATAAAATCCCTGTTTATTGGTACACTTGACTTTCAGTAAAGTTTTTGAGATAATTCAAGTTTTGAGAGAGACATGCTGAAACTCATGTATTTTAAGACAACCAGAGGCATTTGGTTCTAGGATAATAATCATGCAAGATTATAGACTTCAGAGGCTCTTGAAGTTGATAAGTAACTGTCATAAAAGGACTTCTGGCAAAGATGATGATCTGTTTCTTGTTGGTGCAGTTGCCAGGCATAGCTTCTGTTTCAGGGCTGTTCGCATGACTAATGCTTCCCTTTCACTCATGCTTCAGCCTGGTGAGCAGCAACAGCTCTGCATGGGTTCCTTTTCCTACACCCCTTACCTTCCCGAACTTCTTCCAGACTTGCCTCAGGGTAACATCTTCCAGCATTAGCATTACGACACAAAACATACTGCAGTTTGCACAGTAGTCATATAATGGTGCGAAACATCACTGGCAGTCTGTTTCATAGAATATGAATAGAGCTGGCTTCAGAAATGTTATTTAGGGAGAGCCTGGGCCTTTGCCAGCCATTTCACGCTTGTGCCATTGCTTCTTCCAGTAGTTCAGCAGGAGCGGCCTTACTTGTTTAGAGGAACTCTCTTCCCGACAAAACATTTGGTAGCTGCTGAAGAAATAATCTTGTAGCAGTATCAGCTGCCATATGAAATTGCAAAGCTGTCTGTTTGCTTACATGACTCCTAGTATGCGTGCATTACAGTGTTATATTTAATTTAAAGTTTTCAAAGTGAATGGGATCTTTGGTGTACTGGTCAGTAACCCAATTCAGAGTTCTAATAATTTTGTAATTTGTAGACAAAAAGGTGTTATGGAATTAAGCACTAGTTCTCCTTTTCATGGGGTGGTTAGGAGAAGATGAAGAGTCCTGATCTAAGTAGTTTCTCCCTGCAATGTCAGCCTCTTCTGCTTGCTTGGTGTACTGCACTTGGATGCCACAGCACATGTAGGCGACAACAATTTATATATATATTTTTCCCTCTGATATCACAAATAGAGATGATCTGGTTTATCTGCACATATAGCTTTGTTAGTGTTGGCATGGGTCAGCTGCAGAAGGATGACCGTGTGAGAGGTAGGTTAGTCCAGGAGTTGCAAAGATTTTGCTTGATGTTTGGTCCAAAAGTGGACCCCTCTTGATCTTGAGACCTGTTGTATTTGTAAGGCTTTCGTGTGTTCTCAGTGCTGTTGGTTACAAGCTTATACATGTAATATAACATATCGCTGCTGTAGGTTAACAACAACAATCAATGTGGACTTAGGTTATGGGGTTTATGTTGCTTGTGGCAGTGGTAAGATATTTATACAATATTACAGTTTTGGGGGTGTATTTTTAGTCCATCTATGGAATGTTTGATGAATATTTTTCTACTCATTTTGTTCTGATTACGTAGCATTTTCTAGAAAGCCACAGTTAGTAAATTTTAAAATTACTCTATAAAAGGAATTACTAGTCATTCTGTAAGTCCTCCAAATTAAATTCTGGCTCAATATGGAGTTTATCTTCTTATCTTTTCTATTAGTAAGAAAGAAAAGAAAGTGTAGTTTAAGGAAACTGCCTTAATGTTTCACAGCATATAATCCAGTTGAATACTCCATATTATATTGCTTCCTTATGTTTCACCTTTGGTTGACCTTGAAGTTTACAGGTTCAAGTGGATATTAATGATCTTGGGAATAGCTAAAATAAACAGAACACAAAGGTGATGAGAACCCATAGCTCCCCAAACTATTCGTTGAACTGTGTAGCTTTGTTTTTAACACAGGAAAGTGCTGTACTGGCTGTCTGTAATCAGATGAAACATTGTAGAAATGACTGTCTGTTTAAAGGATTATTGATTGTCACCATAACAGTTCAAATATATATGTAGTAAATTCTACTGCAAAAAAAGCACTGAATGTTTTCTAAGAAACTTTTCACTAAGCAACTGTTCTAATATTAAGCAGATACAGAAATTTTGTATTACTAGTCTATGTAAATGGGATAGAGTAAGAGGATTTATAAATTAATTTTCCTTCCGGATACACTGTGTGTGTGTGTGCATGTGCGTGCATTTGTGCTGACTTTTATGGTAAAGTCATACTTTTTTACTTATGGTAAAATACAATCCACAGATTATTTTTCTGCTATCTTGAATTATTTTTCTGTTTTGGTTTAATGCACACTGGTGTCATTGGTTTACAGTATTAGTCTTCTGATACTGGAAGCAGCAATGAGTGGAGTTGGATTACTTTTCAATAAAATCATTCTTTGCACAGCTGCATTGTCTCATGTATGTGGTTATTAGCAAGTAAAATTGTTCAGTGTCATGGATGCTGAAGTATGTGTTAAACTTTTTGGATTTCTGAAGCTGGAAAACTTCTTGTATGTGTATCACAGCATGTATATTTATATATATATAAATATACATCTATATTTAGATCAACATGAAACAGGACTGTGGTTAAGATGCTTGTCCTTAAAAGTTTGCATGATGCTTGGATTGAGGAAATGTTTGATAAAACTTAAGGCGGTGGGTTTGGCAAGGGACAAACCTGCTTCAGATGGTGGTTGACCACAGTCATCAGACTTGTGTACATATTCTATTTTATAGGTATAGCCATCTGTAAAGTAGATAGACGAATGAGCCAGAAAAGTTAAGTTTCTCTTTTATTTTTTTGATTAAAAAAAAAGGGGCGGGGGGGGGGCAAAATGTAGAATGCTGTGTTACCGTTCACTTTTGTTGGGAGGATTTTTTCCCCCTCTTTTTAATCAGTTCCTGATGTGAACTGAATCCTTGCCAAGCTTTTAATAATTAATTCTTAAAGTTTATTGTAATTCAGTTCACCTGTGGGACCAAAAATACATCAAATTTTAAGAGTCTGATTTACTGTCCGTTATCTGTGAAGGAGGGGAAAGGAATTCAGCCCCAAGCAAAAAGCTATAGGTAAACAGAGATGTTGTGTGGCAGTTTGGGGTTGCCATGTTGGTTGTGTTTATAAGAACTCCTGAATTGTTTGTTTTTAAGTTCTCCCATGCTCCACTGATAACACGGAGCATATTTCTTCCTGGTTTGGAGTATAGTGGTCATGGTTTTATTGGAACACAATAGATTATATGAAACAGCGGTTTTGCAACTTAAAATGACAGTGTTATTTTAAAAGCTGTTTTGAGATAATTCTTTCACGATTCTTGTCTGTCTGAAATGAGCTTGTGATTTTGTGTATTCTCAGCATATTTTTAGACTTTAGCTACTATGTCCATGAAAATCCTGTCCCATACTTCATATGCTTCATTGTAAGATGATCAAAACTTATTCTCTCGTGATGATCAGTAATAAATTCAAAGAATACTTTCCTATTCCTGTTGTTAATCATTGGTCGTGTCTGGTGAATCTTATTTTCTCTTCTCCTAATGGTAATTAACAGCCTGTTTTTATCATCCTGCATCTGAAAATGATTGCAAAATTTAAGTTAACTTGACTAGGTGTACAGCACTGCCCTGAAGTGTCAGTATCTGTAGGTATGCCTTTATGAAGCTAAATAGAATAGCTTGAATATAATAACTTGCATATAATAGCTGTTCCCTCTCTTATTGCTGTATTTTAATCAACTTTCCCCTAGTGCACTAGACAGTGTACCCTTCTTTTGTGAGCCAGAGCTTTCAAAGAGTAACTCCTGTGCTCTGTCCGTTTGTTTTATGGCCATGTTGAGTGAGCTGTATGCAAAACCAGTAACGAAGGAAAACTTGGGCTGTATCCTGTGGAGCTGCCTGGCAGTCCCTCCTGGCTGCTGAGGACTAGGCAAAGCAAGTTCTCTGCTTCCCAGTTTGATAAAAATGTTTTACTTCTAACACTTTCTACTTAACAAATATTTCAGGTAGTCCAGAGGAGAATCTATTGTAAAACTTTGTGACTGATCATCAGCTCCCATTTTTGCTCACAAGTTTTAGCCTTCCTAGCTGCAATCTGATTTGCAACACCTTGAGTATTATCTCAGAACTGCTTTTAAAATGCCTGGCAGCTTCTGTTTTATCTGTCTGCTGTTTAAAATAAGTGTTTTAAAATAAACTAGTGGCAAAAGGCTGTTAAGAATCTAGTCTATTTTTAATGATTTTTTTTTTCTGTATCATTAAAATGAGATTTTTTTAAATTAAAATTTTATGCTGCTTGTGTCTTGCAGAAAAGTAATTGTATAATTGAATAATGAAGTTTGCTAACATCTCATAAATAATAATTTGTTCATATAGGACTCCCTATAGGAGTATTTTAACAGTACAGAAACATTTATATACTAGGAAATACTCCTAGTTTGGATGTAGTAAATAGCAAAGTATACCACATAGGCAAGGCCTCTAGTTTTCTTTGGGGGAAAGTTCAATAGTTTACAGAACTAACAATAAGAAAATTCCCTTACGTGACCCTTCCTGTTGTAGGACCTGATTTATTTTTTACTCAAATATCTCATTAGATACTGAAATAGTTTCTGAACTTTGCAGTGCACTTTGAGAGATTGATTTCTCATAGCTTCTTCCATCAATTTTTATAGTGTGATTATTGCTTTAATATTTCTGTTTGCAGTGTAGAAAAATGCAAATCTCAAAACCTTATGCGTTGTTCAGGCAGGAAAGTTGGTGTTTTAACAGCACTCCCCATGACCTTTAGTGAATCAATTGTTTTATCAATCAAATTATGCTAGTATGAGTTAATTAATTAACTTGATCTTGATGTGACACAGCCTTCCTGGAGTACACGCAGAAAGGAGGGAGAGGAAAGAAGGGTCTGTATAAACACCGCATGCAAAGGCTGAAGCTATCAGCCTGCCATTAGCCCTTTATCTAAGAGGCTCTTGGCATATAAATCAAACAATAACCTCTCTGTTTTGACTCGGTGCCAAAGTACACAGCCACAGTTGAGTCTAGAGCAGATTACACCCACCGAGTGGCTTGAGGGCTTGGAGTGAAACAGGGAAATAACCGTTAAATTATTCAGGAACACATTTATGTTCTTTAATGTTGGCTGTCAGATGTGGTGTTTTCTTTTTTTTTTTTTTTTTTAAAGTACCATTTGCATGTTCTAATCATAAAAAACAATACATGCACGGCATCTTAACACACATCTAAGTGAGGATGTGAGAATAATGTTCTAAGCTGAATGGCTGCAAAGAGCTTGTTTTTTAAGAAGTTTTGTGTGTTTTGCCATGTTGCAATATTTTTACTAATCTATAGTGAGGGTGGTAATATCCAATGCTCCTGCAGTTTTCTGTAAGCACAATACCAAGATGACATTAGCTTTCTGTTTACTTTATTTTCTAAGGTTGGGTTGGATTGGAAAATAGTTCAAGTTTCTACTGTCTATGAGGTGCATTTAATTAGGCTGAGCAAATTTGCCAACCATATAAAATGTCCAGCAGCAGAATTACAGTCCGCTGCTAAGAGCGATTTTAAAACTTCAAAAAGTTGTCATTTTACTCTCTTAGAAATAAAAAGTGTTAGTCCCTTCTGCGGATGTGCAATTTACATTTATCTGAAAATAAACATTTTGGGGGTTTTGTGTTTTTCTTTGCAGAAAGTATAGCTGCATCTTCAGTTGAGCACACGTTGGCTAGCCCATCGAGTGCATGCACGTGGGATGCGCACAAATACACAGCAATGCTAGAGACTGACGTCCTGGAAATACTCGTAGCTGTTTCTGTATAGAAAATTTTTGATAGATTATATTACAGCTCTTTGGTCGCTTTCAGAAGGGTGAAATGAAGAGCAGCTTCTTTCTCTGAGCCCAGCTGTGTCCAGGCAGCGCGACGGAGCGGAGGTCAGCTCTTCCCATCCCCACGGCATTCCCCGCAGCATCCCTGTGGCATCCCTGCGGCGCAGAGCGGAGGCTGTTCAGGGGAGGCAGTTCCACGTGTCGCTGTTGGTTCTTTCCCGTGGGGGCTGCTGTGCGTGGAGTGCAGTCGGGGACTTGGCTGTCCCCCCTGCCAGTTGTCAGGCTGGCGTGTGGGTTGAGGAACGCGCAGTACATCCAGCGTAGCCTTGGTGCAGCTTCTGCTTTCTCCGAAACAGCAGGGGAATTCGAAGAGGGACGATGTCTCTTGACACGTGGCCCCTCGCTCCAGGCTTATAGCCAAATCGTTGCATCTTATCGCAGGCTTGTGCTTCTCTTTGGTTTATCGGTATTCAGATGACATATTGCCAGCAACGGATTTGTCCTTCCTAGTAACAGTCTTCTAACCACCCTGGTGTTGTTTTTTGAAGTGCTGTGCACTTAGTGTGGATGTTGCATTGTCTTTAAACTAATGTGAGTTATTGCAAAGGATACGTTGGCAGCACGCATTTTTTTTTTTTTTTTTTTTTTTTTTTTTTAGCAGTTGCTCAGTTTTGGGCAGCTTTGTGGTATTAATGAAGCTCTAATTTAATCTTTACTGAATTTTTCCCTCATCCCTTTCTCTTGTGAAAATACACAGGCACAGCTGAGCTGTAAAGCTATGTAGACATAAGGTGAAAGTTTTGCTGATACAGTAACCACACAATCTGTCTCATGTTGAGACTATCACAATTTTCCTTCAGATTTTTTTATCTGTAAAAGTACAAACATGACTAATTTGTTATGATGAAATGCTGTCATTTCAGCTGGTTAATTTTTGAAGCCCACTCATTGTTTTCTGTCACTTATTCAGAGCCTGTGTCAGCAAGTTGCTCTCTGAAATCCTGTGTCCTTTGCCAGGTGTAGAAATAACCACATTTGCTTACTCTTCCTTCCTTGATGTCCTGCTCATATGATGTCCTCCACCTGGTTACTTGCTGTTTCTGATGTGGGCTGTGCTTTCACCTGACCCGAAGCAGTTTAAAACCAAACCAAAACTGTACAAAGTCATCTTTCTCTTTCTTGATTTGAGCTACAGGAGATCTGGGAAGGAAACTGGATGTAGATACTGACTTCTCAATTTGGCCTTTGAAAAGGTTATGAAGACACTCTTGACCTGGTTTTCAGTAAGCCTGGGGACATGGCAAGGGTTGCATATAACTGACAGAATAAGGTTGTTATGCTAGTGTTTTATAAGGAGAAAACAGGATGACCTGAATTTGTCCTGTTAGGCAAAGCAGTCCAGGCAAAAATCCAGTAATAGATAATGTACATGTCAATTTTATCCTCCTTGACTGGAAATTAGATCATATTAAAATAATTTGCAATAGCTTGCCAGAGACTACAGATGTGGCTGATAATTTTGGTGATTACGGTATGCTGCTTGGACAAGAATATTTGACTTGTTTTCATTTGGTTAATTATACATGCTGATTGAAGAAATACATTGCCAAACTAATATTATAAATGCTAAGGGGCTTAAGAATGGCCTATTGGTAGATCTGAAAACATAATTGTAAATAGGGAACACTTAGTCATTGAGTGGACATAATTTCTAGTATGGGCTTAATGCTTCTTGACCTTTTACTCTTGCATTAGTGACGTGGAAGACTATATTTTAATAGTTTATCAGTAATAGACAAGACCTGGAGCAGTAAGGGAAGTAAATATCTTTCTGTACTGGTGGTGTGAAGCAAGAAGCATATCATTTCAGCCAAGTCTAAAATTGTGGTGTTATGGTTGGACCCCCCAAGGTAATAAGTGTCCCCAGGTTTCTGTGTTTGCCTTTAGGTTTGCATCTACTCTGAGAGTTTGTTCTCCATTGACTAACAATTGATTTCACCTATTTCCAGACTACTACTTCCAGCTTGGTAATAGCACATCCCAGTGCCACCAACCTCGCCTGTTCTCCCCAAATGCATTCAAAATGAGTAGCTTTTAGACAAAGCCTACAGATGATCACAGATAGGGGCACTTTCTGTCTGTCACATAACCTTGGCGGTATTGTCCTTGCAGGACTGGGCCAGAACAGATCAAGAGAATGAGTTATAATTATTTTAACAGATGTAAGATTAGGCATTTGATTATCAACCTGTAAATGTCCAGATCAAGCAAATTAGTTTAGGGATCTGAGCTGCCTTGAAAAATTACCAACTTTTTCCTATCTGACTCAATGCATAGTCCCACATGGAACATGTTGCCACCACTGAAAGGGGTGCCATGGGAATGAGAACAAGTTCCCCCACAGTGAGTGTTGCTGAAGCTAGCATGACATCACCAAAAGAACTGCTTGCCAGACTGTACCCTTACTTCTGCTCAAGGCTTTGGCTCTTTCACCCTGGCATCTTGCTACCAGCAAACAGCAGATTTCATTGAGCGGCCTTTTCTTTGGGTATTGTAAATTTGGGAAGCCAGCTAGTTAGCCACTTGACAGCTAACTTGTTCTGTTCTTGATTTTTATTTTTATTTTTCCATCTCTCCTATCTTTAATTAAAGAAAGAGTGCCTCTGGAGGCTGCAAATGAGAGGTGCTTTGAACCACCTACAGCTGTCTTTGGTCAGCATAGAACATCCAAGTCGTTCTGAGCGGCTTCTCATCAGCACCTCTTTCCTGCCACTATTGCCAGCTGATGTCTCATTTTAGGATTTGTA
The DNA here is from genome assembly GCF_900496995.4 of Aquila chrysaetos chrysaetos. Taxonomy (NCBI): domain Eukaryota; kingdom Metazoa; phylum Chordata; class Aves; order Accipitriformes; family Accipitridae; genus Aquila; species Aquila chrysaetos. Next base: position 30,426,088 of record NC_044004.1, on the reverse strand, counting down.
TAGATTATGGGTCTGATGATTTGGTCCCTTTTCCCTCTTTGTCTTTATGATTCAGCGTTGAAAACTGGCATGCAAATACCAGAAGTAGGGAAGCTGCATCTTTTAGGTGTCTAGATTTCTCCCTCTTCCTTTATAGCCTTTTTTGTTGTTCTTTTAAAGTCCAAATTATATGCAGTTAAAGTTTAATTAGTTTTGCAACAGAGAATGGCTCATTAAAAAAAAGTAACATTTATGTATGAGGGGAAGGGAGAAATTTGCAATTATCAGATGTCTGTCAAAAACCTTGCTTTATGTATATCAAATGGTATAGCTCTGTCTAACAGGGCTTTTCAAAGACTTCAGCCTTATCTCTGGACATAACGTAATGCTTTTCTTTAATAAACTTCTAATTTGTCTAGCAGATAACTGCTGCGCTTGGTTTTATTCTGTTTTCTGAGGTGACTGGTTGATTAGGTATTATGACCATAACAATAAAAGGAGGGGACAGGGTATCAAAACCTGTGAGCAAAACTCTTAAGCTTATTGGTGAAACCCTTTCTCAGAGTTGCCATGGCCTGCAAAACATTTTTTAATAGAGATGCACAGAAGTGTGCACTGTAATATTTACCTAGTGTTGTGACATTTATTTTGAAGGGTGATTTAGAGTTCCTGATCTGTATTGTAGCATAACTGCAAAGAATTTATTTTTTCTGAAGCAAAACAACGTGATTTAGACAATATCTTTAAAGGTTTTGTAATGCACAAAATATTGAAATTAAGTAGATTTTTTTTTTTAAGAAAACTACCTTCAGTGTGTAGCAGTTCACTAGATAACGTGTAAAATCAATAAATAATCCTTGGGAAGTCAAGGAATGCAAGAGGAAGGAGAAATTTGAATTGGTGTACTGGATCCCATACAAATCACTGATTACAGTGCCAGTGTCATCGGATTGGGGCATTTGGACTAAAGCAGAGGAACTGCAGATGGGAAAAAGAGGAGGGGAAGGGCACCATGACAAGAGCTGGAAGGCAGTCACAGACGAATGTCTCACCAAAAGGGGAAGATAAGATAATATTGTTTCCGAGTGTTAGAAATCTCTAAAACGAAAATGTTGTGGTAACTTCTCAGATCAGGCAAGAGGCAACACGAGAGTCCTGTACTGCGTCCTACTGACTCGTTCCCAGCAGCCGTTCCTGTCTTGTCATTGATGAAAGCCCTTCTTTGAAGGTGTAATAGAGGGGGAACAGGAAAAGTGTTTTAAGCAGAAAACATACAAGTACTTTTGTTGCTTTTTTCCCCCTATCGTATTTCCAAAAAATGACTGAACATGGGAACTGCTGCTTTCAATGGATTGACCCAGTCAGTTTGCTGTGTATGTGAGCTATAAATATATATTGATCTCATCCTGTTTATATATTGTTCTGTATATGATACCTAAACCACTAGGTATTCTGCAAAGCAGTGGGAAGAAAAATGTCTAGAGAAACTCCAGTGGACTACGCAGATGCAAGCGTACAGGAGTGTGGTTGACCCCCATCTGCTTTTAGGCTGTACCACAGTTGTTTTGCTTTTCACTATTTTTGGTGTGCTAAAGCAACCCTCAGGGATCGTGCAAACTTAGGACCTTGGCATTAAAGAAAACCTACTGTGGCTAAAGGAGGAAGAAAGAGTTTACAAAGCAAAAAGCTTTGTAACTCCACCTCCCAGCCCCCACCCCGCCATTTTGTTTTAGTGCATTAGTATGACTCTTTTTTTTTTTTTTTTTTTTTTTACTTCAAAATAATTAGTCTGTTATTTTAGAGGGGTTTTATTGTTTAAACTACGAGCAAGTAGAAGTACCAGCTGAAGCAGGGACTTGTAGTTGTGATTATACAAGTATAGTGTATGTTGCTTTCAAAGACCTTGCAGTCTAAATTGACAAGGACTGATCAACGCGTGGTGTGGAAGTGGAGAGCAGCATGCAAAGGCAATAGGTAAAAAAATGGTGCAACCTTATCACATACATTCTGACTTTTACTGAAGTCTATAGATGCTTTTGGGATGAATTTTCCACACTTTACTATTTGCTAAATATCTTTATGAAGTATAGGTGTGAGAAAGATGAGACTATAAAAACCTGTGCACAATTTGGGAGACTTATTTTGCCTTCCTTATGTTGTTTGTTTTCCTTTGTTTTAAAGTTTTAGCTCCTGGTGTCTGTGTTTATGTGAGAATCTCTGCTCATCTTTGTGGTGATGAAGGGAATTGGGAAAATGAGAGCAGGTTAAAATCTTAGAAAACAGAAGCTTGACTTTTCTTCCAAATAGGAAAAAAAGTCTTTTTAAAACTAGCTTCCTACTGGTTAAGGCCTGATTCCTGATCTCTATAGTTTTGTATTTGGAACTGCATTTTCAGGAAGGGATTAGTTAACAGGCAAAGCGGTGGCCTCTTGCAATCCAAACCTCAGGCACGATTGTAAGTGACAGTGAGACATACCCTGTAATTGTGATGTGAACAGGATCAATAGGCTGCATTTAAAAGTGCTGCTGGGTGAGTAGGACTGAATCATAATAATTGAGTAGATAGTCTGTAAAAATAGCATACCCAAGAATCCAATACTTAAGAGAGATTGTGTTGAAGCATCTAGTTGCTTTGGAAATCTCTCATTTCTTGCACTATAATACGTTATAAATTGGCGTGCTTTTTCTTGTGAGGAATCCCCTTGGAGCTGCTGCCTATGAACAGAGCGCAGCATTAGTGCTCAGATCACGCTTGGCGATGGAGTAGAGGGAGCTGCAGATGCCCTGGCTGCTTTGGGATGTGCTGCCTCCTTCCTCCGGCACTGGAGGAAGGTTGAGTTGCACTATGTGAAAGAGAAGTGGAAAGACTGTGTCAGGTCATCTGATTTTTCCTTTCTTAAAGCATGGCAATGAAAATGATGAAGTTTGCTCTTCCTATTCATTTGTGGTTTGTTCAGAAGAAGGGTAACTCAACCTTCTTCCCACGGTCCTTCCACCCACTCAGGCTTTGATAGAGGATGTGGGTTCCTGGGATGACAGGAGTGGGGCTTGGTGATCCTCTTACCTGGTTTGGGAGGTAGCACAGATTTGCTAAATACAGCCCTGCCGTTGCAGCAGAGTGTAAGCACAGCTGCTCGGTAACAGGTATCAAATGAGTTGTTTGGGTTTTTTATTTTCTGTGAAACAAAAGCTTGTTTGGCATGTTTATAAGCATGTTGTAAATGACATCAAAACGTATTTAGGAGTTAAATGTCTCCTGAGGAAAAACCAGAGGGAAGCTTTTTCTTTAAAAAAGAAAATAAATAAAAAAAAATCCAACATAGTTAATCCCAGAATCCCAGTGTGTGGCTTTAGCCCCAGGCGAGGGTTTTTTCTCCCTTCTCCCCCCCCACCCCCTGCCTTGAGAAAACACTGAATTCATTCACAACAGCAACAAATCCAGTGTCCTGGAGGAGAGAGAAGACTGACAGGGAACAGAGTGCAGATGAGCCACACAAATTCCTAATTTAAATTTAGCAATAATAAAAAGGAAATCTGTCAATAGGGAGACTATAAGGACAGTTACATTCTGCTATGGATTATTCTTTTCACGTAAGGAGAATCCATGAAACCCAAAGTGACGGTAGTTCATCAAATCATACCAACAGCCTTCAGCGTTGGAAGTATTGGTTTTGGGATTTAAACTCTCATGGGGAAGTTAGAGCCCATCCTTTTCATAGCTTTTTGGTAACTGAAGAAGTTTGGACTGTTACTGATATTCCCATGGTTGAACAGTAGTGGTTACTTAGAGGCTGACATGTAATAATATATTTATTATATATGAATTCTAATGCTTTATAATTACTAGCAAAAAATTCTAGATTTTTTTCTGTAAAACTGCAGCAACTGTTCCGCTAAGAAAAAACAAGCTTTTATATCACTTTATTTTCGCTTGTATCCTGCCCACCTCAGAGGGGTTATTACGTAGAAGCACTCATCTTAAAATATAAATGTTGTCTTAAGCTTGCTCCATTATTCAAGCAATGTTTAGTGTAACCCTGTCATTTTCTTACAGTGATCCAGCTGCCAAAGCTCTCTGGGAGTCCTTCGTGAACCTCAAACAAAAGGAAGCTGTGATGGAGGCTAGGAGACACCTTGTGGAGGCTGCGAGCAGAGAAAATTTACCTATTAGGATGAGCATGGGTGAGTAGTGTGACATACCCTTCCCTACATAGTGGTAATGTGAAAGATAATGTCAGTTCCTCTTCTTCCACTTAACCCTCTCGGGGAAAACTCACCCCATCCTTGATTCACCCCCATCCTTGTCAACAGATTTCAGGTGAGCATCATGGCTACCATGGGAAATTTCTGGTATATAAGTGAGAGGCAAGTGTTTTCTTTTAAATACAACAATCTTAAAAAGATTGAGAGCAGTGGTGAAGCAATTGACTTCTATGAAGGAGGGGTTAAGGGCATGCAAATGGTTAGCCGTGCTGCTTGTCTTTATTCTGCAAAGCATGAGAATTTGGGTATTCTTAAAAAGTCAGCAGGACTCGTGTCCTGAAAGCAGGCACTGTAAATAGGGGCTGATCTGATGGAAGTTGTGCAGATGTTGCGTATGATTACATTATACAGGTAGTGATTACATTACACAGGTAGTGAGGTTTATGTGAAGTAAGGCTGCCTGGCTCGAGAGGGTTTAAGCTGAAAACCGTGTCTGGGCACTTTTTAAACCTGAATTCTTAAAAATATTAGAGATACAGATTATAACATAATGACTTTCAATAGCTTTTTTAGAACCTCATTCTTACTCTATATCATACTCAGTGACATGCAGGAATTGATGTTAGGCTCATAAAAACTGGTTTTGCTCTATACCGCAATAATTTTTTGCATTTTATGTACTCTAAGACTATTTTATGCTGAACTTTTCATCAAGAGAGAAAGGTCTTCATGGAATAAGAGTAATAAGCTTTTATCTGGGACTCCAGAGTAAACTGCCAAGATATTGTAGAAGAATTAGATGTACAGCCAACTCATGAACTCTTAACAACTATAACATTTCATATATTGTATGGTCTTTACAAATACCTAGAGCATGCATTTAGTAGATTATTAATCAGAAATACTAGATCTCTGCAACAGTAACGCTGTAAGCTGTTTTAAAGAAATGGAAAAGGAGCAGCTGTGAGAGGCCTGTTACAAATTTGTCTGAAGGAGGTAAGGCACAGTAAATAATAAAATCTTGTTTAAGCTTTCACTGATAATGTGTGTGTGAGTATTCACCATAATAACACTAAGAAGCCCCTGCTGTTTTTCTATTACATATGCCTTAAAAAAAAATCATTAATGCTGAAATTCAGCTTTGTTTTAAAAGTAATTACTTCCTGTCTTTGAGAGGTAATGATCCGTCTACCACCTTTGCTGCTTTGTGTGAATGGTCAGATCAGCCACCCTTTCCTCTGTGTCCCCTTCCTGTGGTATCCAGTGAAGGCTGCAATAATCTGGTTCTTAATCATATTAGCTGACAGTTACTGATGGCAGCCTAAACATCTGATGTACCTGGGTCCAATATAGTGCTATGTAGAAACATTTAAGAGTTAATGGAGAAACAAATTTCTGACACTATAGTTCTTGAGACCTGGTTTTTGTTGAAGTGTGGCTGTAATTTACTAATGTTTATGGAACTTTGTTATTTATTTTGTGAATTGTATATTTATCTTGCACTAGAATCATAATCAGTTGTTAACTTTGTAGTTGAACTTCAAAGGATAAAACAAAATTCAAGGCAGTCTTTTAAACGATAAACAGGGACAAAACGAGAAACAACGAAAGGAGGGCACTACAGCCACCAAAATCAAAACTTCTTATTGAGCATAAATGCAGAAAACCTGAAACTGATGCCCAGATGTCACATTGTCCAATGACACATAATTATTAATGACTTTTTAGAACAGGTCTGCATCTTTACAGCGTTCATTGCTCATTCATTGTGCTAAAGAGCATCTTAGTTCTTTTTAGGGAAGCTGGAAATTGTGTTTATCAATTGCTGCTTTTGCTGAGAAGGAAAAATTCTAGTGGCCTGTTCTGGTCCCAATTGCTATGTTTAGTCAAAAGGCTCCTTCCACTGCGTCTGTGATATGAGGGAACACTGGCTGGAGAGAAGGGAAATGCTTTCACTCTGCTCTGTGCTTAGACTTGAATTTTTATGATTTTAACTCAGGTTCTGCCTGTATCAGAAGATCTTGGGGGATTGCACACTGGTTTTCCCAACACTTAGGGTATTTTTTGAGTATTTTATGGCCCTAATATTAAATGTCAGAGAGTTTTTCTAGCATGAAAGTTGCCTCTTAGTCTCTTTACTAAGACCAGCTGTGTCAGATGGTAAGAGTATTTTCCTTACTACTACTTTTTTGCTTTTTTTTCCCCCCTGGAAATAAGGAGTGAATTACATTTGAAAGCAAAGCTTTGAATTCCATTTGGTGTAGCTGAGCCCTCCTGCAGTGGCCACCTGCCTGAAAAACTGCATCACATCTGACACTGGCAGCACAGGAGCCCTGTGCAGTGATGAGAAACTTGATCCCATCCTGTTTCCATATTTTCAGTGCAAGGAAAATAAATTCTGTTGTTTTCTGGGCTGCTTATTACTGTGAGGGGTGTGTGTGTGATTCCCCACGTTTCCCCTGCAAGCAATGTGCCTGATGCCCGGCTTTCCTCTTTCCCTGCCTGGCTGTGCGTGGCAGGAGCACTGAAAGTTGTAGGAGAACACAGAGCTCAAGCTTTTGCCTTCTGCTGTCTTCTGAATGTGTCCTCCTCCTCATCCTGAGAGGGAAGGACGGTAGGAGAACTGTAGAAGGTGACACATGTCTGCTCCCCAACACCCCCAAATGTCTGCAGGCCACTGGGAACTCCATCTTCTCCCACAGCAGGAGTGGAGAGAGGAGAGGAGTTCTGAGGAAGAAGAAAGAGAAATAAAGGAAATCAACAATTTTGGCCACATTTTTTGAGCTGAGTAGCTTGGAGCACTGCATTCAGGTGTTCTTGATTTGCATATTCATTTTATTAGTTGGATCAAGGAAAGTGGTAGCGGGGATGTCTGGAAGTCCCGTTGACTGTTTCGGAAGGGATCAGCGTAGAAAGAAGGTGGGTGAAGATGAGCTGGCAACATTTTGTTGAAAGTTTTGGTGGATGGACTCTTGGAGAAAGTCCAGTTTCAAATTTAAGACCATCTCCATGACATTTGTAAATAGAGCAGGAGTCTCTCCTTTTTCTGTAGCCATCTCGTACTCAGGTTTTCAGGTGGGCCATTAAGTGGTGTTATACCATCTTCAAGGAAGATTTCCCTTTTTTTTCTTCTTCCATTTCTTCCACTTTCCACAGGAAAGTGCATATTTTGTCTGTCATTTCACTTTGTGAGTGAAAGAACTATGTTGTTGTTACAAACTTCAGCAAGTGACACAGGCTAATAAGCTGTCAAGAGCTGTTCACTGGAAGCATTTTAAAATCCTGTTTGTTTTTAAAGCAGAATTGCAAGTCTTAGGAAACTGCATCACAGAGGGAGACAAAGTGCCAAGTGATGGTCCATAAAACCAACTAGAACACAAAACTGTGGAGCTACTTTGCCCTTTCCTTATGGAACAAAACCTGAGCTGTGTAGCTATGTAGCATATTTGATTTTCTGAGGTCAGCCCTGGAGAAGGCAGGCAAAGCACTGCGCAGAATTCCAGCCGGGATAAAGGCTTTATGCATGCTACATCCGGTTTACTTACTGTTTAATCCGTTCCATCCATAAATACATAACATGGGTATATGGGTTTTGAAGATGTAATTTCCTGTGGGGTTTAGTAATGCTGCCAGTATTGACTTTTGGGGAGTATTTGTTCAGTGTTGCTTACTGTGGGCATGCTGACATTGAGCCCTTTCTTTACAGGATGATATAAAGGCACTGAAGCCATGTTACTAACATAGCCCTTACATCTAAGTTTTGCCTTAACCCTTTCGGCTAGATACATTTCCCAAAACAGTATATGTTTGCATGTGGACAGGTGGAACTGTCTTTCGCTAGATGTCCATTTAAATATATGAGCATTTAAATATTCCATATCTCTCTCTATATACACGCATACACCCCACCCCACCCCCAAACCAACAAACAATGCTTTTTAAGAACTGCTTCAGGTCCATTTTGCCTCTGAGGCAGCTGCATTTGTGTTTTGGATACCCAAATGAATGCTGATAAATATCTGGGGGAAGATAGACATTTGCCAACTTCTTGTCAGATATCCCATTGTGTAGGTGTAAATGTGTAGGTGTAAATTATTTTGGCATAATAAAAATCCTGGCATTTAAAGGAATTATTTAAAGGGATTACTTTAGCTCAGCTCTTAAAGTAAGTGACTGTAAGCAGCAGCCTGACTTACAGTACAGCAGAAAGGTTGCTGTTTTTTTCCATTCCTCTACCTACTTCCCGTTCCGTTCTTCGTAGGTCTGATGCATATCTTAATCATCTTCTGAACATGGCAGCCCATGAATCTCTTGTTGAAAGCTTTGCTGTTAGCATAGTATTTGGCAGTAGTAAAAACTTTGCTACAAATGTCCTTTTGTGGCTTTAGAAACACCCTTGCTCTTCTGTTTGAAAAGAGCACAGTAAACCTTGATCGAGTCTGAATTCCTTTATTGTGTCTTTTTACTGGCATGGAGACTGATGAAAGTCGAAACACTGGTATAGCAACAGAAACAAAGTGCAGTGTGCTGTTACACGAGCCCTTGTTAGCAGAAGAAAAGCCTTTTGGTTTCTTTCCATTTGAACTGTACAAATACAGTTCTAAAAATCCAGCTCACTACAAAATTAGCAAAGCCTCAGGCTTTGTGAAGTAAAGAGGAGTACTGTAACTTTTTCGGATGTGCTGGTTTGCATGGTTTGAATTGAACTCTAAAATTTGTTTGGGTAGAAATGAGGAGATCCTGAAATTTTAGCCTGGAGATATGAAATAACATTTTGAGTTAGAGAAGTACCTTAAAATGGACAGGAGAATATAGATTAATTCCTTATCTAAAAACATAAAGAATATAAAGAGTATAAAGTCTGCTTTTTTTTTTTTTTTAAATGAAAACTTGCATTGGACTGTAACAGTGTTTAACATGCTATTTATTCTTGACAAGATCAATGTAAAAATACTCAAGATTCAACACCATCAATTCCTGGAATAAACTTTACAGATAATAGCTACCCACTAAGAAAATGAGCTGTAATAAAGTAGATGAGTACATACATATCTTTCCAGATAAATCAAGTCTGATCTCAGATATCTGACATCCACCCTGGCCAACCATTAGGACAATTCTGTAATAGAGACAAGTAATGACACAATGTCAGTCTGGGTTTGAGGTCCTTACAAAGGAGGAGAAAGCAGATCAGCATTGCAGGGCTCAAAGTGGTCTGCGGGGTGTTTGAATCCCTTCTGCTGCACATCTCTGTGTAAGTGATGGGTACCTGGATAGCAGCTGAGCTTGGGAGACACTATAGCACCCTGTTATGCAGATAGGAGATCATATTGTAGACTGGTTCTTGGGATGTTTATGTACATTTCTCTGTTGCCTGTTTACATGGTCTCCAAACCCATCAGGAGAGCAAGCTGCAGAATCAGTGAGGCAGCAGCCAAAATCTCCCTCCCTCCAGGCATCCTCATGAAGCAGGAGGCTTCCCATACCAACCTGACTGAGACAGGCCTGGCTTAGGCCAAAGAGTCCCAAATTCCTGATGGTGGGTCTCACAGTGCTGCTCCAAGGGCTCACTGGTGTTCTCAGGGCATTTTTCCAAGGAGAGGGGATGCTGCTTGTCTCAGACCTGAACTCCTTCCATTGCACAGCCTGGATCCTGAGCAGGTGGTTCCTGAGTTATATATTAGTCTGCTTTTTGTCTCACCAAAAGTAACAGAAGTCCTGCAGTGTGGGACTATCTAGTCAAGCAGATTTAGCTTTTCCAGCCTGTTGCAATCCTGAGTTCCTGATTTCTCCCTGTAGTGCAACTAAAAACGTAGTCTTGACCTGAAGCGAATGTTCCCAATCTCAGTGATGGTCAATGTAGCAGATGTTTTGTTGCATCACTCAGCCCCGGAGGCAGGAAGGCTTTGTGCTTCTCAGTGCTAAATGTTTTTGAAAAGTTTGAAACGTTTCTGAAAGTTTTGCATACATTCCTATTTGGGGGGCTTCTTATAGGCCTTTGCATTCCCAGGGGAATGCTCTTTGAGTATAGTGGGGTTAGGCTTTCCCTGATAACTCTTGAAGATGATCTTTCTGAATAGTCATTACCACATTAAGAACTGTAGAAAGAAATTTATATTATGGCTGTTTCACCTTGCAGTGTTACACCAGGATGAAGTTCAGGGTTTTGACCCTGTTGAGTATGGTCAGAGTGTTCACCTAACTAAACAGATCCCATCTTCTGATAGTCATCTGGTTTTGCCAGTCTAGGACAGAGATGTTGCTCCAAGCTCCAGATGTGCAAAGAGTATGTAGCCTTCTGCTGTTTTTCTTAAGCAACTGAACTTTTCAGGTCATCTCTGTAACTCATTAGATGTAACAGAAAGGATGAAGGATACTGATAATCCTGCCAAGAAAGTTCTCTGTTTTTCAGCAGATGTGACAAAATAGCTGAGATGGAGAGATGTTCAGGAGCAGAAGTTTGTTTTTCATCAGTAAGTGACCCTGCATTTATGTGTAGTGTTGCTTAGAGGCATCACCTGCTGAGGAATCATCTTTGTGCTAATCATTATGCTTCTTTCAGGATGGATCCTGAATTGAGGAAAGTGGTGTGGCAGTTAATTTTTTCAGTCTCACCTGCTGATACACAGGGTGGTATCCCTGAGAGCACAAAACAATTGCTCAAAAGAGAAAACAAACATACCTTAGAATAACTGGAACTATGTGAGGTGTAATGTCCACATGCGTATTTCGCAATTTATCCTCCATCCCTTCTTTTTCAGTCTAGCACATAGAGGTTCCTAGAGCTGAAAGAAACGTGATTTATGAGGAGCAAGTAATTATGCTCTTGGTGTGAATCCTGTGGAGGTTGAGCATTGAATGGAGTGCTTACTGGGCTTGGAAACGGCTGTTAGTATGGAGGCAACAGTATGGCAGAAGCTTGGTGGTAAAGAAGGAAAGGCAGGAAATTTGCCCTTTTTGATGACTGCCTGCAGCTTAGCACAGAATGAGTGGTATCAACAAATAAGGATGAATTGAAGAATAATTTGGGGTTGGAAGGGATCTCTGGAGGTCATCTAGTCCAACCCCCTGCTCAAACCAAGGACAGCTTAAGAGTTAGACTAGACATGTTGCAGCTTGTTCAGCTGAATTTTGAATATGTCCGAGGACGGTTCCACAGCCTGTCTGGGTACCCTGCACCAGTCTTAACCATTCCTGTGAGGAAAATGTTCTCCTTTTATGTACAGGTTGATTTTTCACTTGCTGCAGCATGTGACCATTGCTTTTTGTCTTCTGACTGTGCACCTCCAAGAAGTCTGATTCAGTCTTCTCTGTAATCACTCATTATGTCCTTGAAGACAGTAAGTAGCTCCCTTACCTGCTTTTATTTCTTGAGACTAAACAAACCCATCTCCTTCAGCCATTACTTGTGCATCATTTTCGCTAGCCCCCTAAACCATTGTAGTGACCCTTCTCTGGACCTGCTCCAGTGTGTCTTGTACTGTGGAGCCCAAAACTTCATACTCCAGATGCTGTCTAACGAGTACTAAATAGAGGGTTATAACCACTTCCCTCTGCCTGCCGGCTGCATTTGTGCTGATGCCACCTAGTACATGGTTTGCTTCCATTGCTGCAAGGGCATAACAGCTGATTCATGTTCAACTTGACAGGCACATTTAATCCTGGACTTTAGAGGAATTTATCTCACAGATCCACTACTAGACTATTGCAAATGAAAGAAACACAGGAAAAGTTGAAATAAAGACTGGAAAAAAAAAAAAAGGACTTTGCTGTAAAATGGCATCTTGAATGTGGCAAAAGGCTTGCTAGTGTCTACAGGCATCCATGAAATGTGAGTGCTATTGTTTCTACAGTTGAAAAGGGAACTGGAAACTGCTGTGTCCCAAATGTTGAAATACTGTGCTAGCAAATAATAAATTTTAATCCTTCTTTTTGGACATTTGCTCAAACACTCGAAGTACATAAAAATGAGAGGACTTCTTATGCACAGTTACTTAAGCTTACTGTTGTTAACTGCATTTGTTTTATTTGAGCAAGAGCTTGAGGACCGAAAAAGAGGTACTATACCAGGTCCAGACACAGACTGTGAGTCTTTAATACTAGTGAGTTCGAAAGTGAAGGAACTCAACTGGTAAAGCAGTGCGGTATATTTCATGGGGAAGAAGAAAAGTCTAAAGCAATAAAGGCAGCTGTTAGGTAGCTTGTTCTTATCCAGCTCTGTCAATCTTTTAGCTGCTCAGCTGATTGAGTAAATTCTTTTTTTCTTTTTTCTTTTTTTTTTTTTTAAAACAATGTACCAGTTTCTTTCCTTCATCTCTCACCTTTCCTTTCTCCCCTCCCTTAAATTGTCTTTCAGCTGGTTATGTTCCTTTGTGACTTGGGGAAAACATCACTTCACATCTAACTGTTACTTGTGCACTGGTTTGTATATCTTTAATGGCAAAGCATCAATTTGACCCTTAAAGTGCAGTTTTTTTCTGGGAAATATACACATTAAAATCCATCTTATTGAGGAGAGAAGAGAGGAAAAAACTAGATAATAGATAATAGATAACTATAAATAAATAAAAATAAATAAAATAAAAATATAAATAAATATATATAAAAATATATATAAAAATATAAATAAAAATAGATAATAGAACATCTGTGTCATTTAAACATCCTGTCTGAAAAAAGTACCTTGAAATACTGAATCTTCATCTTAAATGTAGAGATGAAAAGAATGGTGTGGAACATGCAACCCCACTGGGTTCTCCTACTGCAACAATAGCTACAGCTTTTGGGAATGGGTTTGGAAGTAGTTCTGGGAGTTAAGTGCTGCCTTCTGCTTAAAGGAAACATGCCTAATTTAGGGGAGACTGAGATAGATAACGTGAAGTGCACTCATAACAAAATCAAATAAATTTTAACCATAACAGGTTAGCAGAGATGTTTTAATCCAAAACTAAAATTACTCAGAATAGTATTAAAGAAAAAAAAAGAAGTTTTGTAGAGCATCCAGTACTTCCTCTGTTGCAAGAAGTTTATTTGGAGGCAAAATTTCTCCCTCGCTATTTTAGGAAGGTATTCACTGCAGGTGACTGTAAATGGCTTTTTGCTGTTCTTGTTTAGGAAATCAAGTGTTGTTCAGATTTGTTCTGAGTGTGGTGAGTTGGTTTGGGATTGGGGTATTTTTGTTTGTTTATTTAATGACTACTGCATTATGCATTATTTGAATTACCTTAAAAAAAGAAGTGTAATATTGGGACTACTCACTCTTAAGTTTAAAGAAAGACTTCAGTTGGTTCTGAAGTACCAAGTACCATGTTTTACTCTAAGTTCTTGTTGAATTTTTTATGGGTTTTTTTTAATTGACATAATATTTTTGCGGAAATAACAATTCCTAGGTTAAGTTAGTTTACAAAGTTTCAGTAAAAGTATTTTTGTCTCAACTGTCTCTTGTTTAGTGAATAACCTACTGCATGCTGAATAGTCTCTTGTGGTGTGAAGATGGGTAATGGTTCAAGCCATAATAAAATTGTAAAGCGTGTCATATTTGTGTCTCATACCTCATTTACTTTGCACTTCACTACTATAAAACAGTTAGCAGATGGAAGTGAAACACAGAACCCTGTGCAGTGATGTGAAACAGAGAAATATGCTAGTAGTATGTTATCTTTGATTAAAATGTAGTTGGCACATGGATGCAGGACTATTTGGCTAATCTTACTGTTATTTTTAAGAAGGGATTGGGGTGACAATAGTCTTTCTATGTGTCTGGACTTTTTGGATAAAGTCTTTTTTAAATTTCAATTTTTTGTCTGGACAGTAAACCCAGACACTTAAATATGAACTTGTGGCCAGGTCTCCTTCCACGTCTGGTTGTGATTAGAGTTGAAGATAATTCTTAAAAATTTAAAAGAAAACAGAAGTGTGTTGCTCTTGCAGGAGTTCTGCAAACATATCATTTCATTATTTATATTCTTTGCTAATGTAATACTGCAAAGCTTATATTAACTTCAGTATGAAGTCTTTTTGTCTTAAAGTATTGTGAAATGCCTATATTAATGTGGTCTTTCTCTAGACAATTTACATGATGTTCACAATAGTTGGGAGTAAACATTAATGTACAGATAAACATTTGTGAAGCTTTGAAACAAAGGTTTAATGTAAATGTATGTTGTTATTAATTTTTTATAGTATGTATCTTTAAGAGGAAATGACTGTGGGCTAAAAGCTTAAAAATTTAAATAGCTTTTACTTGTATATATACTGGTAACTAGTATTGTTTTGGGAGATGATGTAAGTTACAGTACTTCTTCATTGGCTCGAATCTGTAGTGAATTACAGTGTTGCTAATGCGTCTAAACAAACAACTTTGATATAAAACAAATCAAATTGCCCAGGAAAGGTTGAAAGGCTTCTTCCAGTTTTTGATTACCCATTAGTCGGTAGTAGGTATAAAGCTAGATCAGTAATCCTGCTATATAGAAATAAGCTGATTTTTGTGTACATATGTATAATAATAAAGTATTAAAGATACTATTCATTAGTTACTGAATGCTGATGCAACTTCCTGAAAAGAAGTAATTGTATCGCCATCTTCTGTTCTCTGCTAAAATTTGTTTGGTGTTTTTTTCAGGTAAACACCAGAGATTTCTTTTATTCACTAAGCTTACTTTATTTTTTGCTGATGTTGAGTTCTATTATATCTTCTCAGTCTTGAAAAGAAATATTTTGAAGTTTTGAATTCAAAGTGATTTTAAAAAAAAAAAAGCCACTGTACTTGTAGACTGTCCATTTGTGATGATCAAGACATGGTTAATAACACAGGAGCAGGTCCCTTAAGCCTCTGTGAACCTGGATTAGAAATAAACCACTTATTCTTTAAGTCCAAGAAAAGGAAATTTACTGCAATTGCTGTTATTTATATCTGCAGCCTGGTTGGAAATAAGATACAACTTGTTGTACGTGAACGCTGTGATATCTTCGTTTCATAGGATGCATCAGCCGTAATGACTATGTTTTACATGAGCAGGAGAGTTCATGAATATGGGTTGGGAGATGCTGATTCTGGTGTCTGCTCAGCACACAGCAGAAACACGTGGCACCTGCACTTTGCCGGAACACTGGGGGAGTTGTGGGTATCAGCACTAAGTACCATGCTTTGTGTGTCTTAAGAGATGACAGAAGGGGCTTCAGAATTTCTTTACATTAGGAAAGGAGCCGTGTAGTCAAAAAAAGGGGGGAGCAAACTTGAAGAAAGTAGCTGAAAGTGATATAGAAGTAAAGGAGCAAAGTGTCACTGAGAACAGCCAGTGCCGAAGGATTTAAACCAAAGATACAGTACGTGCTGGTGTGCTTGCAAAGTCTCTAAGCATAAGACTTAAGGTGGAACATGGCAATACAATAAAACTGGGTGGCTTGCTCAGTGCTTTTTTTTCCACGCATAATTGTGGAAGCCTCATCATTCAGTCTCGCAAAGGATGACTCGTTACACAAGAGACATGGTGAATTACATATGTACATACTCATACATCATCATGTTTTCCATCCCTATTTATTTACTTACCACCCAAAATGATTGTTAGGGTATTCTCAGCTGCAGAAGTCTTCCAGAAATCATCAGAGAAATAATCAGTCCTGTGAATAATGTACCAGAGAAGAACAACGACTTCCCTCTCTCTGGGACAGCATGCCAAGAACATGATGAAGTACTCAGTGTCTGAAAACATATGTCTTAGGGCTAAATGAGGACATGCGCAAGCCACCTTGAAATCCTTTGGGCATGTTATTTTAAGACAAACAAGTTGATTCATTTCTGCGAGAAGTTTAAAGCATCCAGGAGATGATTCAACCAAATTTGCAAATTTCAAGTCCCTTTACAGTCACAGTGAATTACTGTTTCCAGGGATTACTGGTTTTTTAGAGCTGGAGACCCTCTAGTTGGGACTTCTACTCAGTATTTATTAACCTGGTGGAAGAGGTGAAAAGTAAGGTAATAAAATATGGCCATGATACATATTTAGCCAAGGTTAGGAAGGGGATTTGAGAAACTCTGGTATGCCAGTATTAAATTGGAAGTTTAATATAGATGGTGACCCTTAGGAAGCTTAATTCTGGAAGATGAGATTTCACCTATTTATTCAAACAGTTCTGAAATTTGCTTTAATATTTGGGAGGTCAACTGGAGAATATTGTAGATACTGGCTAGAGATGGTTGTTCCTTTTTTGTTCATACTGATTTAATGGGGGAACTGAATGGTAGAGTACACAAAGAAGGAAATAATGGGTTGAAGTGGCCATGCATTTAAAAACAAAGCTCTGAAGGATGAAAAAGAAAAAATTACTAATCCATATTGAGACACCTAAGCTACCAGTTATGTTTGTCAAAGCCTTCTGAATGTACTGGGAAACCTGAAACTGTAAATAATCTAGGAGTTGTAAATCATAACTGGGGTCATATTTAGGCATCTGCATTTATGTGCTTAGAACTGAAAACCTTGATGATTATATTAGAGTGCTTTAGTCATGTTTGTCCCACCTAATTCATTAGGTTTTATTTGTTTTAAGGCACGTAAAGAATTTCGAAAGAATAGTAACAGAACTGATATTTGAGCATGGTTTCTATTTTGTAATAAAAGACTGAGGCTAATTAGGAGAGAAGGCTAAAATAGCACATGGCGCTTGTATGAATATAAATGATCTATATGGCAACACTGTTAAAACAAGGATTGAATGATAACATACATACCTAGTGATGAATAATAAACTGCTTTTGAGATAACTAACTCAATGCTACAGCTGATGAGACTGAAGCCAAGTCAGCTTAGATGTTCAGACTCACATGGCAAGTGTTAGTTGAGCAGTAAATAGAGTCCGGCTTTATTTGTTCTGGGTATAGACCTCCATTCCAGAATTTTCTAAGCCTCAGCATAGTTGTCACCATTGTCAATGGCTCCTACGTCCTTGAAAGCCACTGCTGTACACACCTGCAGACAAGTGACATGTGGCATGCTCTGCCTCCCTGAAGGTCCATCACTCTGGAGTGACTTGAGGTGCACTGGAAAGCCCACGACGGGCAGGGAAGAGTGGCTGACCTCCGGTGCCTGCCTCCTGCAGCTATTGCGAAGGCAGTAGGAGGAACGGGGATCAGTAAGGGCCAGCGAGGAAGGAAGGCTGGTCACAGCTCTTCCTCGGTGGCACAGTGCTGCTGGGGGCAGGCAGCAGGAGGCTGCCGCTGCCACGTGGTTTGGGGTGTGCTTCGGGGGCTGCTCAGACCCTCAAGGTGGACTTATCCTGGGATTGCTGTAGTGGGGACTTGCCGTTTGTGCTCGTACCTGTGACCATGGGGTTATCTGGATATCAGCGCTCCTGCAAACAGAAAAGGGAGAGAGGCTTACAAGTGACCATCAACTCCGGAGCAGATGGGTTTGTGTTTGTGGGAGATGAGCATACGCTCTTAGAAATAAGCCTGTGACATCTGCTCTCAGTCTGCTGTAATGTTTAGTGCTCTTCAGGTCCAGAGCCTTGTTCTGGAGAAGCCAGCCAAACAGCATCTCATACTGGCCTACTTTTAATCTCTCCAGAGAACTAGAGAGTAGTTGGTGTCCTTCTCTTCTTTATTAACAATTTAAGGACTGGACGAATTTTGAAGTTAACTAAAGAAAAGTTGAGATCAAATTATTTTTGTGCACTTGCTGTTAAAAAGTGTTACTGAAACTTCCTAAGAAGTACAAAAGCATTTTGAGTTAATAACAACATCTGGAAATTACACTAACAAGGAGACATAAGGGGCGTCATCTGTCCCACTAAATTGCTCTCACTTCGTTTGCAAAATATCTGACTCCCTTAGCAGTACTGTTGCCCAATTGGCTTTGTGGAGTGTGAGAGCTTTCTACATTCCTCACAAGTATCCGGCATTGGACATGATCAGAGGCAAGCTACTGGGAGAGAGAGGTCTATATTCCTAAGGCTGTGGACAGAGAAAACAATTTATTTGGAATTTTTCAGCCCTCTACTGCCTTGAAAAATCTCGCCTGTGAACATAAGTGTGCCAAGGTCATTTCTTATTTGTGGTTCTGTCAAGTGAAAAATGGACCTCAGCAAAAGCACTCTAGCCAGTGAAGCTCAAACTCTGTTCTTGCATAAAATTGAACAAAGTTTAAAGCTATGTGTATTTGCGGTTCCTGTAGTCTTGGAAAGGCATCCGCTTCCTTATTCAAGTGGTCACAAAATGTACTTTCCTCTTTACTTGTTTTCTTGTCCCTCTGGAGATAATTAGCTAAGTGTTAGATGAAAAAATGAGGACTGTAAGTTTGGAACAGCACATTGATAATTCTGACCTCTGCTCTTTAGACACCTCGTTCATCCATAAATCTTTATGTAAAAAAAAAAAAAAAAATGCACTTTGGGATTCTGAATTTTAAAAATTTACTTCTACTAGTAAATCTGTCTTGAAAAATAATTATTTTCTTGAAGCGATGCCTGCATTGCACTACATAGACTGCAGCATTAATTTAAAATGGAAAAAAGTCATACTGTGGAATCATGTCTTGATCTCTACAAATGTTGTTTGTCCAGTTAACTTTTTGTTTAACTGTTGAGGTGAAAGTCTGTCAAAACTGTCAAAACCAGTTTTTTGACAGACCTCTAATATCAGTTGCTGGTAATTTCTGCCCCAGTATGTCTAACTCGAGTGATCTGCTTTACTAGTAGTAGAATTATTTCTTCCCTTCAGTCTAACTGTACACATCATCATTTGTGCATGTAGTATTAACTGTGCATTTTCTATATGGTGTAGTGTTGCAGATGTTGGTATTCAGTGCTGCTACTTTCATATTTAACAAAAAAATAATTTATTTCAATTAATTACTTTTTTTTTTTTTCAATACAAGGTACGGCTTCTGTAATTTAAAAGTTGGCAAAAGTGATCTGTAGTTCTTTTGGAATCTGCCCTGAATTCTTGAAAGTTGGAAATGGAATTCAACATCTGTATGTCCCAATATGTTTGCAAATTAATCATTGTAAGAGTGAAGGATTGAAGGGGGCCAACTGTATTGAATTAAGTCTTGTGAGCATTTATGCAACTGCTCATCAGACACACATCAAACCCCACCTTAGAACAAAGTAAATTGTTTGCCTCCACTCTTGTCTCCACTACTGGAAGATTGATTGATACAGTGATATGTTTCTTAATGTCTTGTGTAAATATATTCATACTTTATTTATGCCCATTAGTTTTAGTACCAATATTGACCCTTAATGTAAACATTTTTCATGCATTCATATTGATCTCTATTTCTTTCCAGGTGGGGCAGGGAGCCCATATAAGCCAGGCATTTCTATTTTGCTTTCCTAACTTAAGTTCTCTGTCCCCCTAATCATTATAGTAGCCTATCTGTGCAGATGCAGCACAATTTTGAGTTAAACTTCCAGGAATGGGGATGATTGGAGCTGTATGAAGTGCTCCAGGAGGAGAAGCTTTGTACTGAGGCATTTCTATGGCCCTGTTTTTACTGTAACTATATCACCTGGTATGGATTGTACCTGCTTTTTTTACAATAAGGAAGCCTAGACATTATTTCCTCCTCCTGTCATTTCTAGGTTTTAACTCCCAATGTACAGCAGATGCTCTTATCCTAGCCTCAAAATGCATAATTTTGCACTTTGTACTGTTAAATTTCATCCCGCTTACATTAGTCCAGTGCTCAAAGCAATCCAGCTATGCCTTCTGCTCTTTCACCATATTAATGATGTTTCACAACCTTGTGACAGTACCCATTTTGGCACTGTTTAGTACCAAAATTTGTACTATAAATATGTACGTGCGTACACAAGCACACTCTTATTTTACCTCTTCTTTCTATATGTTAGTACTTCTCTATTGCATGTTACCTGCCATCTACTTTTGGAAGTTTCTTAGATATCTTATGATTCTTCTAATCCTAGTCTTTTCCCTCTTAAATATGATTATGGCATAGTTAATGGTATGCTAAATCCATGTTCATTACAATTAATTTATTAATTGGTTACATATCAGTTTGACATGATATTCTTTGATAAATGTACTTTGCATTTTATCCCACTTTTCTCTGTGATATAAAGTATTTTTTTCTTGGATATTTGTCCTGAAGCTTTTAATATCCCTGACACCAGACTAATAAGGTAGCTAATTTTCACCATTTCTTAGACATAAATATTAATTTTCTTTTTGCCTAGCCTAGCCTAGTCTGTGTTATCTCTTCCTTCTAATCTTCAGTTTATCAGATCGCTGAAATACAGAGCTACTTCATCACACTGACTTTTCAGTGTTTCCTGGATGGAACTGGTTTTTCAGTAGTGAGACTGGTACCTAGTCCGTCATGTTTATGTTACTTCTGTAATGTTCAGTTTCATTCCCTACGCTATTTTTTCGTTCTGTTGCCCAAGATTCTTGCATTAGTGCACAAATACTTTAATTGTTCCTAACTAACCATTCACAGCTTCTTAGCTGAATTAATTCCTGCACTACCTGCATCATCAGTCTATCAGCATTACTGTTTTCCTTCCTTGCTCCCCATCCGCCTGTATTCTGTTAACTTTTGAGTTTCACTGAGAGACTTCCCAGTCACTACCTACTCATTTTATCGTCTCTGCTGACTTGGGCAGAGGCATGAAACTCTGAGACATTTTTTTTTTAATGTTGCTCTCAATAGATGTTGTTTTTATCAAGTCCTGTATCATGGTTTAATGTTGTTGACGCAGTATGGGATAAATGTACCTGTTTCACACATGCTACCCTTGATAACTATTAATGGCAAAGGTTACTTCCCAGACAATATGGAATTCCTAGTGTTTGTGCAAGAAAGGTTATCAGTACTTTTAAATCTCTTAAGGGTGGTTGAGGTCTTACTACTTCTTCCCACATCCAGGAATTAAAAAATGATCAAGTGCTTTGTCAACGTAACATGGTCCTTGCAAGCCAGACTTTGGTGCCCACACGGACATCTGGCTATGCATAGGTGTAGAGATTGGAGCAGGAAGAGGAGAAGAGAGCAGGACAAGACGCTTACACTACAGTCCTTTCTGCCAGTAGTTGCCATCTTCTGCCTGTGAATCTCTGGATTTGCTTTAGAAGAACGAAATGACAGCTGAAACATGATGATGTGGCTGGCATCTGTCTCATCTTGATTTCATGGAACCTGTCTGCCACATTGCAACATAAAAGGACTTGAAACGGCAGAGGGACTTTAAAAAAATAAAGGGCTGTAATAGGGTTGGGATTAGATTAAATTTAGCCTGTTGTGCTGAAATCTCCCTCTGTGAGCAAGCAGCAGGGAAGGTGATGAGGATTTAGGCCTCAGGAAGAGTCATTTAATTCCTGATTACCACCAATCACTTTCCCAAATTCCTTTTCTCATCTACTGGAACAGTTGTATTTATCAGCCAGCTATCTAGGGAGGTTTCTGTGTAGAAATTGGCTGGAACTCTTGAACCCTGGGTCTGAGTGATTCCATGGATATTGTAAATATCACAGATGAGATGCTGGACTCTTTAATGCCAATGTAAGTTTTGTTAATGACTTGCTAAGGTCAGGATTTCACTTATGTTTACATATATGTTGGACTTTCTTTTGGTGGTACTCTGAGGGTGGGAAAGAATTTGATTGTTTATCTGAAATGGTGCTGAATGGATCTCAGACTGATGCAGTGCTGCATCTGGATTCACTTTCACAAGGGACAATATGGAACAAAACTCCTGAA
Source organism: Aquila chrysaetos chrysaetos (assembly GCF_900496995.4). Taxonomy (NCBI): domain Eukaryota; kingdom Metazoa; phylum Chordata; class Aves; order Accipitriformes; family Accipitridae; genus Aquila; species Aquila chrysaetos. The sequence goes on along the minus strand of NC_044004.1, from coordinate 30,404,180 downwards.
AAATTATTTTTTTTTTAATTGAAATCAGAAGTCTTGAAAGCCCTCACATTTTACTGTTTTATATGAGGGAAGGGCTGGCAACTTCATGTTTTCTCAGTTGAAGCAAGTTATCAGATTTTGAATACGTTACAATATATCAGGACTGCTATAGGTAATAATGCAGTCATTATCAAAGGTATGCTGCAAGGCATCATGGACTGACATTTTCAAATCACCGTGTAAATCTGCCTGACACAGCTTTAAAAGAAATATAACAAGACTGAAAGCTCCAGTGTTTAGTCTAAAAACACACATGGCTGTGGTTGCTGTTTTAGCCTATGTGGGCTAACCGTAGAAGCCTTTTGTCAACTCTCTGGCCTACTGAGTGGTGTCAGCTTGATTTGTGTGTTAATTTGCTGACTTTTTGGTTTGATGCTTTCCGTTAAAATTCACATAAAGAGCCTGTGTGTTTTTGCTTTATTTAGCAGCTTTCCCTAATCTAAATGCTCTTCCAAAGACTGCCCTTGGTATCACTGAAACTAAGAGAAAGCGCTTTCAACATTTATTCACTGTTGGAATCATTTATTCACCATTTATATGATCCTGAAAGGACGGAGGCAGATGGAGAGCCTTGTAAAGTGATGATATAACCAAACACAGAGAAGAAACACAGTGGCAGTCTTACAAGATCTTTCCCTTATGGAAAAGTACTGAATAAAATGACCAGTGGTGTAAGCTGTGAACCACCTAGCATCAGCTCAGCCTAGTGCCTTCCTGGCACCAAAGCTTGTCCTGTTTAAGTTAAAGGATCCTCCTCACTCCATCTTACATGTCCCGGCTCTTTAGGTCTGGTTTGCTTGAGGAAGATGACTCGTTACTGGCAGAGGCTGCCAGGAACCATGAAACAGCTCTGGACTGGATCTCAGTCCAGACTTGCAACTAGGATGGTGTTTTGACACCATTTTTCCTTGCGTGTTGATGGCATGTGTGATTGCCTGTGATGATTTTCTTGGGGCAGAGGAGGTACTATGGACTTTCCTCCCTGGAACAGATCACTTCTAAAATATAAATTGATTGAGCAGTTTAGCTGGCACTTCAATGTTGGATGGAATAACTGCTAATTCTGTAGTGTTCGTGTAGCCTGAATGACTCCCCTCATGCTCTTCTATTAAGGAAGGATCTACAGGCCAATGTATGGGCACCAGGGTGCTTATTTTCAAATAACAGATGAAATCATGCTACGCTTACTGCATCTCAGAAACTGAAGAGTCATGCCTTGGAAGTGTCCTTTCCAAGAACAGCTCCAGAAAACAGTTCCTTGAATCACTAACATTATCTCTGTTTTTGAGTCAACACTGATCAAAAATGCACCCTCAGGAAGCGGCTGGAGGGTGTGGGTTTGGTGTGAGGTAAAAGGCTCACAAATTCCCATTGGACTTTTGATAAAAATAAAAGGATCAACCATTTTCAGTAGTTGTCAAGTATTATTTCCCTAGCTTAAATGAATGTTCCTCTATGTCTGAAAACAAAAAATAGTATTACCCTTTATGTCAGCATCTGTTGTGTGTTGTTAAATACCTGCCATACCACATACCTTAAGCTACAATTCATGGATGAAGTAAGTCTTTGTCCTGACCAGTTGCTGCAGCTTGAAGCTCCCAGTGATTGCAGTGAATCTAGGATCAGGCCCATGGTGGAGAGAGCCTCTAAAGTTCTCTATAACCCATTCACTATAATTTAAAAACTCGAGGTTTGTATTTGCCGCCACTGAATGCTGTGTCTTGTTTTCCTTTCCACAGGCAGAGTCACCCCAGAACAGCTCAGCTCATACATTCAGCTTTTCAGAAATAATCTCAAAGCTTTGGAGAACCATTGTGGTCTTCTACAGCTTGTGCTGGCCATGGTCCAGACTTTGAAACACCCCCAGACTTCCAAATGGGACAACTTCCTTGCCTTTGAGAGATTACTTCTGCAGGTACATATTACATGAACTTATTTGACCTCAGTAAAAATGTTTTATTTAAATTTTTGAGTTCCCATTGAATTCTGTAGCTTGTATTTTTTTATGAAGAAGTGTGTTGGATATTTTGCTAAAAAACTGTTCCTTGCTGCCAAAGTGGTGAAAGGAATGGGAACCTGCAGAGTTAATCTTTAATAGTTTTGTCTAAGAATAATTTTATAAACAAAAGGGTAGACATTAAAGGTGAAGTACATAAATAATCTGAATTGGGTGGTGGTTTTACATCTATATGAAATTCCAAGATGATATAACTTTTAGCATTGGATGGGATTATTATTATTACTGTTATCGCTACCAGTCTGAAGATGTTTCTTCAGGTAATGTGCAGAATCAAATGCAGAGAGGACTTTGTTACTATGTGAGTGTAAATCCTGTGTAATTTACTGAGCAGATGAAAGCATAGTAGGAAATTCCATGCACAAAGAGAGTGAGATTTCTTTTGCTCACAGCTGTCATCTACCCTCAGCTTTTCCCACCACCACATTTTTTACAGCATCCTGTTGGTGACCACAGTATTATTATTATTGTATCACTCTTGGATTTCTCTCAGGAAATTAGGAGTTAGTGGTATATTGAACTCTATCCTACTAACCTTTGGAGATGTACCAAACAAAGGAAGAGTTTTTCTAAAAACCTAATACAGTTAATTGCTGCTGAAAATCAATGAAAGTTCAAAACTTTCTTCCCTGTGCTGTCTCTTCTGCCATTGTGTTTTTAGAGTAACCATCTTCTAAAATCCTAGCAAGAGGCAAGTCTTCATGAGCTAACTTCTAATGAAGTTAGAGTCAGCCTTAAATAAGTGAAGTGTATAGTGTGGACCTCAACTAAAACCAGATACTTCTTCTGTAACAATTAGCTGTCTTTGTCTAGATGTTGAAAACAAATCAACAATCTGACTCTCCCCATGATCTCTGGCAGCAGGATATTATCCCTGGTGCTTTGAGAAGACTCCACCCATACTTCATAGCTTTGTAACCAATGAATTTCTGCGTCATTTGGAGGGCAAAAAATGCAAAACTTAAATAGTAGCAAGCTCTTGTCTACATTAATTAAAAAACCTGTTCTCTCTTGGTAAGACTGAAATATTTTTTAATAACATAGAAAGCCTTCTTTCTCTAGTTAAGAAACAAACACACCTCAGGTAAAAGGACTCATTGCAGCCATCCTTTGGTTTGTGTGGACTGTGGAGCATGGGACTGACAGCCCATAGTCCCCTTCTCTCTCCTGCAGTGACTCATGTCACATAGCTCTTCTCAGAAGCTGGCTAAGTTCCATCTTAAAACCAGTCCAGCTTTAGAATCAAAATAAAGCTGCAAGCTCAGCATTGTTTTCACAACAACAGACATCTGCCTATATAAAAGCCATGCCATAAATCACCAGGGAGTGGAAAAACAGAGGTAAGCAATAACCAAACTATACATTTCACAAAAAAGAAACATATAACAAGCACTCTTGTAATCGTAGGTGGCTTTGGATTATACCCACTGCCTTCCACCCATCATATTAAGGTAAAATGTGTTAGCCAAAGCAAACTTTCTAGGCTAACATTTGCAACTGTTCCTTAAGCACATACTCATTTTCAGTAGTTCAAACAACAATTATTTTGAATTACACAATCTGTACAGCATGTATCCTTTTCCTGACTCTATTTTGAAGACAGAGTCTGACATGCATTATCTGCTTCTGAGCACATGGCCTGTCTCTGATCTGTTGACAGGAGTTTGTAGGAAGAGCAAAATAGTGAGAGACCCAGAAGACATCAGAGGTATTTTTATTTAAAAAAATCAACTAGGACATTACATTGTGAATGGTTGGTACATAGCACTCTGCACTAAAATTGATGCCATGGTAGTTTATTTCAGCAGTACTACTGAGAAATTCTTTAGCAAAATTGTTAAGTTTCAGGTATTTTAAAATAATAAATCTTAAAAAATCCTCAATAAAAAGTAATTGTTTCAATGTGAAAGTAGTTACTATCCTATATTGGAACCACATAGAAGACAACTGTTTGTGAAAGATCTACTGGGAGTAATATTATTAGACAAGGACAATGTAGGAATTTAGAGTTTTCACTGATGGATGCATGTCAGACTCCAGCTGATGCCAAAGGAGATAACCCAGTATAAACAGCTGGTGTTAGAATTCTCAGATTTCCCCCCAAAATAAATCTGCACAGTTTTGGAATTTCTGTCATTACTGGATCTCTCTGATGGGTCTCATGATTCTCTGCTTAGTCTACTTTGTGCTTTTCAGAAAAACCACATTGTTGACATGAAACCTTTAGTCTAACTCTTACATGGAATAACCTCTTCCATTTTTCTTCTTCACTCCTTGATTCACTCCTTTCAGTTGATATTGCAGGTACTTAGTTCTAAAAATGGCCTGATAGAGGTAGAAAGGAGCCCACTTCCACTATTTTATCATAATTAAAGATCTGTAGCTACATTTTCCAGACCTATGTTGTCTCAGTAAGTTTTTTGTATCTCCAGCAAGGAAGTTTGGTTTTGACTAGAAGTCTGCTGAAAGTCAGTGGAGCTGCATACTTACTACAGAGTTGTCCTCTCCTTAACTGGGATGGATGAATGGTCTGAGAGCAAAACTGGGTTGTGATGGGATCATGGTATTGACCTCAAAGGAAAGAGGATCATGTGCTGGGTTAAGAGTAATGCATCAGAATGATTCATCTTGTCAATCACAAGTTTTCTCTGTGTTCTGCTGTTCTACCTCTGCACATAATGGAGCTTTTACTACCCAGTAGTTTTAAATGCTTTGTGAATTGAAACAGTATATTGTATTTACCAGGGAGATAACCCATCCCATCGTATTTTCCTTCTCTTGAGGTCCTCTTCCTGACCATCCATAAAACTGATAGGTGGGAAGGGGAGCACAAACTGAACGCTGCACCACACTGCCTGCAACTCCCCAGTATTCCTCATGTGACTGCCATGATTTCCTTCAAGTAAGGATTTAAACTTTAGGGACGTAACAGAAAGTAAGAAAGTGTATTGTCACTTCATTCTTCTCAGCTCTGTTTAGCTATATCCCCTGTTCTCAAATTTATGACTTTCATGAAGGTTTATTAAGCAGCAGAGGCCCATGAAATACAAAAGCACATGAAGAGGAACTCTCTTCCAGAGTTTAAACAAAATGTGACACTGTGAGAGGAAAAATATTTTCGTTGTTTTTAACATACACTACTCATATATTGACTGAGCAGGGATTTCTGCCCCCAAATTCAGTTTGAAAGTACTCAGCAGCAGTAGACAGTGTGAATGGGGGCACAATGTGCCCCAAGGGAAGGTGCAGTTGCCCTGTGAAGGGTACTGCTCTGAAATTCCCCAGGTTGGATGCCACCTCTTAGAATTGGCTGCATCCTTCTGGCATAATCTTGCTCTCAAGATTTAAGAGTAAAGTACTTCTCATACTGAGTGGTAGTCTACTTTATTAATAGCCCCATCCATTTAAATCCCAAGGTTGGGGTTTATTCAGTGCAAGCAAGTTTATCAGAGTGAGTTTCTGAAATAACATATGGAGTACTTGAAATGCATTTCCCCCCAAAGAAAACAGACATTCTCCAAGCAATTTAAAATTCTGCTGCTGTACTTTGGAGTGAGACAGAAGAGGAAGGGGAGGATTTAAGTTGATTCCAAGTTCCTGTAGGTTGCCATAAGCAAAGATATTATCATGTTAAAAATTTTACTCTTAGTACTGTCATTTCTGTGTAGCAGCAATGGCAGAAAATTCTGGCAACAGTTGTATCAGTTGGCACTGCATGGCAGCTAAAGGCTCATTCCATCTTGTCCACAGCTAATTGTCTGTGGCACATTTTTAAATGCAAACCTTTCTGCTAAACGGAGTGGATTTGAAATGCCAGGTCCTGTGCATACTGTGTTTGGATCCCATGGTAGAAAGTTCCCAGTGTAGATGCCTTTCCGTAACATACAATGCCTAGTAATAACTCAAAGAAAAATCTCTTCCACAATATTATTGGTATTTCCTGCTTTATTCCTTACAAACAACTCATACTTTATCAGGCAGGTTTTTTGTACCAGGACTGTTGAAAGCAAACAGTTATTTTGACCTCCCCCAAAAAGGGGAGGGATGTATTTCTTCTTTAGGATGAAGACATTCTCTTCCATTTTGGGTTGTCTGGGCTAAACTTCATTTTAAAACTGCAAATGTACCAGCACTGTTGTCTTAAAATAACTGCATTGCCCAAAGTAAGGAAATCTGAAAGATTACTGAATTCATTGTTATTACGGTGTTGGGGAGGGGATTGTTGCTTCTTGGGGCTTTTTTGTGGCACAAAGTTTTTGCACCTGCTGACCAGCATTTCATGGTTTACTGGGAAATTAAACAGCTTCAGCATTGACCTAGAAGCCATGATGCTACCATTGGATCTCAGTATTGTCAAAGTTTTGGTTTGTGATGCTGAATAATGTCACATAATCTCAAGAGTAATTGGAATTAAAGGTCATACTAAAAAAAACCAAAACAACAAACCCACAAAAACAAACCAAAACCAAAAATCCCCAACACATTCACAGTTTCATTTATAGATGAAAAACCAGAGTGTAAACTGGGGGCTATATTGTTCTGGTTGGCTATAATTAGCTTTATGATGCATATCCAGCTAAAATCCTTTCGGCTTTCACCTGTTTGAATTGTCTGACTTCTCAGACTTAAAGCCACTTGAATTGGGACCATGTCCCCTCTGAGCTTTGACTCCTTTCATGTCCTGCACTGTCTATGAGGTAAGTGCCTTGCTGATTCGGAGAAATGTCATCAGTGAGTTTGGAAATGGTACGTTTCTAGCAGATATTGAGGCCAGCTATTCAATTGACGTGACAGTGTGTACCACAACTTCACACACATCCTATTGCTCTTGGATTTGAGCTCACAATCAGCCTACCTAGCTCAACAGTGTGTTACTTCTATACTTCTAGTCTCTGCCAAGAACATACAGGTGATGGGCACTGCGCATCACCTTGACTGCTTAGAAAAATGAATGCCGATTAACAGGCAAAGATAGATCTCACAAGATGGGCTGCCATCTACCTATAAATCAAAGTTGTCATTATGTGTGAATTCAATATAGAATATGTGATATATCTTATCAAAGTCATTACCTTCTACTTGTTTTCAAAGGATGACGTGGTCATTTTTTTAAATTTTACAGGTTGTTTTCCATTCTTTTTTCAAAGCTTTGCTATCATAGGAAAGAGAACACTGTAATATTTTAGCAAAAGTATCTGGAGTTTTTAGTGGCATCCTGGTAATAATATAAGTAGGTCAGATACTCTGGTGGTGGATATTACGCATATTTACATGGAGAGCTCCTGACAGTATAGTATTTTCATGTTTAAAGTTCCAAATACTAATTAGTTGTATTTTATTCTATTTCTATTTTCTCATTTTGGTGCTGTAAAATTTGTCAGAAGACAGATTTATTTTTTTGTCCCTGGTGTCTTGAGAAACAGAAATTATAGACATGTTTTTAAGAGAAACACAAATTTCATGCCAGACAGTCATTCCAATGTTTTTATTTTTCTGTTGGCGGAAAGTGGATACGAGGTTAATAAAATTACATCATTCTTTCTCCTGTGAATAGCAGAGTGCAAACTCACAAAAAAAGTAGTGGAAAAACTGCAATACAGCTGAGTATTTTACATTGTAGTTAATGTTTAAGTAGCAAGATCTAATAGCTAGGGTGTTAGTAACCATTCTATCCTGTGCCGTGATTCTCTACCATTTTTACAAATGCAGGGTATGCATGACATATTACTTAATCAAGGATGACATTATTATTTATTTGCACTTTTGGTCACTACAGAATCTGGTAGGCGTTGTTCACATACGCATGCCTGCACAGGACCCCATGCCAATAAATTTGGAAAGACTAAGACACCAGCTTGCAGACTTTCCCTGCCTAGAACTCACTGTAGTTTTCAGACCGCTCAACTGTTCTACAGGGTACAGTAGTTACTAGGTGACATTTACTGACTCTAAACTGGTATAAACCAAAAGCTTAAGCATGGGCTTCAGGCCTGCCAAAGCAAGCAGTTTGATACAAAGCAGTGAGGAAATAGAAAAGCTTTTGGAGTAATTCCTCTTGCTCTGCAAGAATAATTCATAGTTCAGCTGTAGTGAGACCTTTATTTCTACATAGAATAGATTCAGATCAGTGGCATTCCTTGTTATTATTATTTAAATTGCTTTAGTCTACATGTAATTTATACTTATGTAGTGCAGCTCTGTGCAATAAATTGTCTTCTTGGTGGCTTACGATGTTGATCAGTAAATCTTTTTAAAAGAGATACTGCAACAGTATTTGGAAAGAAGACCCATGATGTTAGCTGCTTGTAATTAGAGATGTTATATTAAAAAAAAAAAAAGTATTGAAATTAGATCAGTCACTTTTCAACATAAAGTTACATATGGAATGAATTGTCTTGGTGGGAGTCTTACACAATACCATATTGATTGCAGAGGTCATCCTCTGGAATTTGGTACCTTTTGGATGAGAATGCAGTTTGGACACTGTTACACGTTCTGTCTTACACAGCTAGAGAATCAAATGTAATTTGTTGATGACTTCTGAAGAGAAAATAGTCCTGCAGCAATCACTTGCTTAAGATTCCAAATTATTTACAGTAAGTTCTTATTTAACCATCTGTTTGTTAGACTTGCTCCATTTAAACTGGGAGTTGTTTCCAGAACATGTAAAACCCATTTGGATTCTGCCTTTATACATGTGATATTTTTAACTTTGCAAGTATTTATTCTACATAAAATTTATGTTAAATTTTATAGCCTTGCTTAAAAACTGGTGTATACAAGTCCTGAAATAATGTTGCTTCTTGTCACCTGCCTCACATGGTCTCAGTTAATTTCTTTTGCTTGCTGAATGCCTCTTATGTTCATGATACCTTGTTTTTAACAAGAATTCAGTTGTGTTTATGTGTTTTCTATACATTTCTATAAAATAGAGCCCTAAACTGCTGGGGACACCTCATGCTACAGCAGTACAGGTGAAACAGTGGACTAAATTTGTGGAAGTGATGAGCTGTTTTGAGTGTGTTTGGCTTTGTGCACCACCAGTGATACTCCAGAGAGGAGGGCATTATTGGTTACAATTCATATTCCATCTTCTCGGGGAGCTCAGTTATGGACCATTTCCAAGATTTGACATGCCAGAATTAAGACATTCCAACTAGTTTTGCTCAGAAAGATATGTGTGTGCGTGTGTGCATGCATATAAAAATATAAATAAAAATTCTTTTACTCTATGTTTGTGTGTGTATATATAATTCTTCTAGTCAAACTAATTTTCTGTGAGTAGAATGCTCTTGTCAGATTACTTTGAAAGCAAAATCAAATACAGGTAGGGATTGTTTTAACATTGTTTTAACATTAAATAAATCCTTTGAGAGTGAACAGAAGCTATTTCTACTTACAATTTATTAAACTGTCGACAGAAAACCATTTTAAGTTTTTCTAACTCTGTCTGACAAGGAGTTAAAATATCTTAAGTGGGGTTACCATGTCACATGGGAGTTAAGAGTATCTTTCTGTATTCTTGTCAAAGAAATGCGTTTGCGCTTGGTCTGAAAAATTGCAAGTATTGCCATTGTGGCTCTCCTTTAAAAAGGAAAGACCTCCCTCCCTCATCTTCTGAAAGAGAAAGTATTTTGTATCCAGATAAGGGTCAGGTAGAGTCTCTAAAATGAGTACTTAATAAAGAAATGGCTTTCTTAAGTGAACAAATGTCCACATCAATAAAACTTAAAAAGCCTTGTGGGAAGAAGGGGCTAAACATATTAAGTCAATGGGAACTGTTAAATTAATGTTCTATGTACAAAACCAAAATACTTACTGTAAAATAAAAGAATCCCAATGTATAAATGATTGTAATGGGAGCCAGCTCTTTGCGGGGAAAGCAAAAAACTACTACCACCCCCTCTACACACGCATGCATTATTTTATTAGAAGTTTAAACAATTAATAGCTTTTTTCTTGCCAGTTGTCTTTTGAGATGCATGTTGAGATTACATGCCAGTTGATATCTGGCTGGCCCGTGTTGCAGAAGGGTAGCATGATTCTCAGTTTCGTATGAACACTCATCACCATCGATAGCCGGAGCCCTTCACCAGCCCCGGGGAGTCCCTGTGCGGAGCTACGGCTGTGCCTGTCACTTGCCATTCCTTCTCCTCTGTGACTTTTCTCCTTAAAATGTAATATTAACTGCTTACTTGCTGTAAAAGATAACATTAACGAGGCTGAAAGGCAGATGCCCTCACTCCCTGTCAGTGTATGTGGAGGAGTTGCGGAGAGGCACAATATTAAGAATATTGAGTGAGTCGCCATTTACTCTTACATAGATAATTGTGCTCCAAGAGGCAAAGCTTCTGTCACGTGTACTCCCAGCAAGCCCTTGCTTTGCTGTTTGCATTGCTCCATTGATAGAGAGTTGTGTACTACCTGATTTATGTTAGTGGCAGGATCTGCTTTCCAGACTCTACTTCTTAAGGAGATTGTTGCCACCCTCACCAAAAAATTTAGCTTACTTCTTTCTGTTATTACTTGCACAAGACGGGCTGAGTCATATGTGAAATATTTTTTAAAAAAACCAAAACACTCTTCCAAAAACATAAGAAATGTCTCCAATGGACTGGGCAAATCTTTTGGCTTATTTAACCTGCAGAAAAATGGCATGCGCTATTTCGGATCTAACAAAGTGGAGGATTCAAGCACTCTTGGCAGCAGCATCTTATAGTTTGGGAGGCAGGGACCTGTAAGTGGTGCCTTTTTAGGTGTGGCTTCTGTGGTCACAGGTAAGCAGTGCAAGAGTGCAGATTCCCATAGTCCATCTTTTTGCCTCTTAACAACAGAAATCCCATTAGCAATGCTCATTCATCAGCCTTCTGATGGACAAGTTAATTGGCAAGATTTTGCGGAGTACTGAATCAAGTGTGTTATTGTGGTATTTAGTCTCTGCTAGTAAGCTCATTAATTTGGTGTTAATTGTGTGTTACTGGACAGGCAAAGTGGTATATGAATGGAGATGGGAAGGTAGGCGGCTCTGTGCTCTAGCATTTTATTTTTTATCCATTTTTTTCATTATGATACCCATGTTTTTTGATAAAAAGACTTGTCTGGTGTATTTTTTTGGATGCTTTCAGTCAAGATGGTTCACTCAGCTTGTCAGAATCTAGGTTAGAAAAGAAAGGGTTTTTTTTAAGAGGATATATAAGGTTTCTTAGCTAATAATCCTAACTAATTTTGCCCCTGCTGTAGGTTCACAGCAGGACTGCATTTACCTTTGGGTTTTGTCTGCTTTCACCAATTATATTATAATCTTTAAGGAAATGAGCATTGCCTTATTTTTACAGTCCAGGTATTGTCCCTAGGTAAAATTCCAGGTACTGTTATAATAATGATAACTAAATCAACACCACAGAGCACAGCGTTTGTCGTGAGACCTTTACTCACAGGAACTGCTTATCATTGTGGTTGTTAGCTCAAAGGCAGCAAATCACCTATCAAATCTCTTATCTGCAAACCAGTTTGATGGTGCCAGCACTGTATCTCTCTTTTTGAGTGTGATTATACTAGTCTGTCAGCTTAGTTTTCCTCATTTTTTGGAGAATATACTTAATTATTTCCTACAGACTGGCAAGGAGAAAGCGTAGAAACAACACAACTCAAAATTAATGAAAACTTTACTGTGGGCGATATCCAAAATTAACAGTGGGGCTGCCACGTTGCATTCCCTCTGTCTCCCCACCTTAATGAGTTGCATATTTCCCTTTCCACTGGCCCACACACTTCCTTGGATCACAGACATTTCTGGGCACAGGGTACATACACAGACATACAGGTGCACACTGAACTGCCTTTTCCCACAGTCTGGGTTGTCTGGGTGTTAGTCAGCCCCAACCTGGAAAGCAGATAGTCCCCATTGGCACAGTACCGATCCCTAGCTGTAAGCCTCGCCTCTCCATTTGTCTTGTGTCCCACAGAATATGCTAAAGGATTTTTGCCCCAGCAAAAAAATAAACTTTGGTGAGTCTTGATGTGCTTGTGCAAACATGTCTTTATGGCTGCTGCCTTCAAATCACAGCTCTTGCCTCTGTCTGCATCATCTGTTCTTGGTCACGAAGCTCTTTGAAGACACAACCATGCTCAAACTCTGAGGCTGATATTTCTCCTAAAACCATTATTTTCAGTAGGAAAGTCAGTTTATTCTTAATTTGATTTTGCTTACTTGATGGAAAACAAGGTGGTGTTAGTTTTCCGAGTTGTCAGGCCAGCCAAGATCAGGGTGGTCTAGGGCTTAACTACTTTTCCTGACTTAAGATTTTATCTTTTACCTGGTGAAATTGAACCGGCAGTGAGTTAGAGAACTCACAAAACTCTGCGTTGTTGTTGGCCATGTTTTCATTGAAAACCCCCACCCCCAAAGGAAGCTACACAGAGAGACAGTACTACACAAGTCGATTGTGGCTCAGTCCAGCTATGGAGCCATGGTAGATTTTTATTCATTATAAATTATTATATCATTGTTTGCAGATGTATAGACTTGCTTGATATCATTTGCTCACTTCCAGTAAAGAAGGCAGGGTCAGCTCTCCTTGTCTAGATTAGGAAAGCAGGTCTTGTTTGAAGGCAACGTGCTGACTCAGCTAGCAAAATCTTGGTGGAATTTTACCTCTGCAGTAGGTCATGAAGAATGATTTTTAAAATCAAATCTCTTGGAGAGGTGTAAAATATTAGGATTTAATCAAAGTGGTTACTACTACCTCTGCTGTCCCACAGGTATATGTAACAGACAAATGACTCAATCCTAGTAGTTGTTTCCCACATGTTCCTGAGGTTTCTTGGGAAATAGAGAGATTTCTTCTAGTGGTCTTCCTTCTTTAGATTTTCTCCAGTTCATGTCTCTTCAGCTAAGTTACCTTGCATTGCCATGAAGTTTCTCTAGGGACTTTCTCGATCTAAGAAGATACCTCTTTGGAAGCCTGCCTGTTTCACTCCATGGCAACATATTTGGGTATAAGAACATTAAAGTCAGCATGCCATAGGCGTGACACAAGTGGATTTCTGCTGGAAGCTGCCTGCTGGCTGTAGTGTTCCCAGCTCAGCGCGGAGCAGCATGAGGGCTGATAAAAGACACACTGGTGTAACAAGACTGCTTCCTTCTCATTTGCCCCCCACCTCTTCCCAAAAAGCAAAAGGAAATACTTGCTCCGTACTTAGAAATGACCTGCATTTACCTAGTCTGAGGCTTCTGTAGCATTGTTTTGTCTGTGTTTACTCTTTCATGTATTCCATTAGAATGCTTTGTTAATTAAAAATGTAGTAGGCACCGGAGAAAAAATGAAATTTCTCTCTGGATGTCCCCCCCTGCACCACCCCATCCCAGGGTGTTTTCCTTTAAGCGCCTTTAAAACAAATAGCACGTGGTTCTGTGAGTGTTCCTGTAACTCAGAGTGGTCATGTTGCCTGCAGAAGGGCACTGCGCACACATAACACTTTTACAGTATTTTCTAATGAAATACGACAGCCCGTTTGTGCAGCTGTGTCTAATAAGGCATGAATGCAGTTAACTGCTATTTACCTCCTTTCACTCTGTTTGTTTGAAGTACAGAAATGCTGTACATTCACATTAGGCAATTCAGTATAGAAATCTAACTTGGACTATCAATGGGAAGTATTTCATAATTTTGTAGCAGGTTGAAACATATGGTTGTAGTTAGAATAAATAAATGGCTTAGTCCATAAACCACTGCCATTCAGTACAACTGTCAGGCTGATGTAGGTTTGTCCTTCAGGAGAGTAAAATGTAGGTAACAGATAAGTAATAAATGATAGTCTGGGTCTCTGCCTGGGGAAGGGAAAAGTTTCAAATTCTTGTTAACGAGGGCATTTGTAAGAAAAGAGAAAAGGTAATGTGCCAGAGATGAGAAACTCTCCAAATATGACTAAATTCTATCCATCAGTTTCTCTTCTAGTATTTCTTCCCTACCCATCCCCAAGTCTAGAGAAAGTGAAATAGCTGCTAAGCCATAGGCAGCAAAGGATTCAGACATACTCCATAGTTTCATCTGATTTACCCTCACACAGTAGTGCTGTCTTTCCTGAACGGAACAGAAGGGTTCTTCTATGATAAAAATAAGGAGCGTTTTCTTTTAAGTACTTAAACATGTGTCTGGTTTTCTCTGAATTTCATAACCCAGTATTCTTCTGCAACACAGGAACAAAGATAACACGGTTAAATTTGGGAAGATGTAGGCACTGTGTTAAATGAGGTTATAAAATGCTGTAGCTATTAAATGTATCTGCTCGGAATACTGTTTTTCAGTTGTCAATAGGATCATAGTGTGGTTAAAATAAATGTTCCCCAAGAGAGACTAGCATGGGTCCTCAAATGCCTTTTTATTAACAGATATTTTAAAAATGGCTATGGTGTCCCTGGTAACCAGGCTGTCACTGGCTTCATTTGTTTTGGTTCTGTTTGGTTTTGAAAGGACATTTTTAAAAAGCATTCATTCTTACATCTGTTTTAAGAGATACAGTTATGGGAAAACACTGAAAGTCTTTACTTGCAGAATAAAAAAAAAAAAAAATTAAAAAGCTAAAATTCTTGGTATCATGTACCACTACCTAAAGTTCGTTATCTGTAATGGACAGTAGCCTTAGCTGGGCGTAAGTCTTCTGGTTGTGACTATATGATACATAGGAATACATTTCAAATATATGTTCTTGTACCAAAAGCCGAGTGAAAAGCTCTCTGAACCTTCTCACTTGTCTTAATGGAATTATCCTGCCTCCCCTCTGTAGGTTTTTCCCCAGAATGCAGATGGATTTTCTGTCCATGTTATTTCATTTCTGGAATTACTCAAAAAATACTCAGTACTCAAGGAGTCAACACATAACACTCAAGTACCCTGTATTCCACAGTAGTTCTGGAGATCTTTAGAACAACTCAGGTAGCACCTTCTGTGTCCTCTTATCTACCGTTTCTCCAAGGTTGTCTTGGTGAGAGATTGGCTTTTGCCAGAAGTATTGGAAAATTGATGCTGCTTCTCCTGTGTCCCCTGGGAAGAAAGGCTGTTTGAGAATCTACATACTGTCGGAGGGAAATGGTTCACTACATCTTTTCATTGCATCTACAGAGATGGCAGAAGATACACAAAAATGTAAGCTGTTGCTGCTTCAAGGGAGTGTCAATCACTGACGCAGGCAAAGTTTTTCATTGTCTACATACTGTTTTAGTTTCATCTGCTCGTTCGCTGCAGAGAAGAGATTGAATGTACTGAAGACACATGCGCCAACATTTAATTGGCAGGGGTCTGACTGCACGCAGTGGCAACAAATGTGTAGATTGGGAAGCCACTATGTATTTCAGGGGACATAATAGCTGAGAAGATTAGCAGGATGCAAAACTTCAATGTTTTGCTTCACGTTCTGATTTCACCCAGTTTTGTAGCTACACAAAATGAAGCTTTTTCTGTATTAATTCAACCTGTGTAAGGCTATCAGTTTGAACTCTAAATGTCAGCATCTGCAAATGGTTTGGTTGCCTCTGTGAAATTGTTTCCTAGCCTATCACTGTGTGCATTGTGTTTTATCCATAGCCTGAGCAAGATCTCTATGGGAGGTAATCGCTACTGGAAAATGAATGATTTTTTTAGTATCTGATGGGTGGACTTAGACAAGTAAAGATAAGCATGGAGTAGTGTGCCCTTTCTCGTCCTGCTTCCCTTCTGTAAGTCAAAAGAGGGTATGCAGTTCTAAGACATCGGTAAAGCACTCTTGCTGGGCACTAGTTATCTTGTCCTTTTCTTGCATGTGCTCTTCATAGGAGTTTTATTTTCATAAAATATGTAGAGGCAGAGGATACCTTTAAATCTTTTAACTCTTAAATGTTTTCAGTAAGTAGTAGCACAGGAACTGAATTTCTTATGTAAAAATACAAATGCTAGATGCTGTCTCACAGAGGGAGCAACACATTTCATGCAGATGGGCTCTCAAATGACAATGGAAACAGCAATTCATGGATGACCAGGTGACCTGTTTTTCTGTCCTGAAGAACTAAAAATCATTTACATATTTTTGTTTTTAAAACATTTGCATGTCATCTTGGTGTGATTACTGGCACATGTTGTATTGATTCAACTTTATTGTCGCATTATTCTCTCACATTCAAGGGCCACATGTGCTCCACATCTGGTCAACATTCAAAGGCCTTTTGAAAAACATCACCACGTTTTTGTTCTTAGAAATGCTTATGACAAGTATCACGCTCTTGCATCTGCTTCTGCTATTGGTTGCAAGCAGGATGCACTAGGCTGTGCCTACTGTCCAGTTATAAAATGACCAAAGATAACATAATACATTTCCTGTTAACTAAAGTGATTAACTGCTTGACTATCGGTCCTTGTTCCTTGCACCGGAATGACCGTGCATCCTTGCTGTGGTGAAATCACAATGGACTCTACTGGATGTGTATCTCTTAATGGCCACTTTCATTAGGCTAGGCAATGTGGGAAAAAGGGACAGCAGGAAGAAAACCACTGCATTTTTAGGAATGAATAAGAACCCTCTTTTTTATAGTTATTTATGCTAAAATATGATCTTGCTTTTGAGGAGAGCATGCCTTAAAAACTGCTAGCATAGTATTCAACATAAAAAATCACCAATAAATTACTACTAAAAACATTCTGAAAAAAATTGAATGCTTTCCTACAGATCTGTCAGTACCATTCTGGTTTGGTACATTGCTCAATGCATTTTATAGTGTGACTGCATGACTATTTACCACACTTCATGATGATGATGTTGCATTTATCGTGAACCTCTCATGGTGTGAAGTATACTCATTCTGAACACCATCTGTTTAGAATATATGGTTCCCCGTACCAAATCAGTTGCATGCAAAGGAGATTGCAGTGTGCTTTTCACACATTATTTATTATGTAGGGCAAAGTTAAAAATCATGATTAGCATCTTCTTACATTTCACCCTTAGGTGCATATAATATAAAATCTCATTTGGAGATACCTAAAGCCAAACTCAAACCTGAAACATGTTTAGTTGGGCTTAGAATGAAGGAGAAAATATTCTCCTGACTCAATAATGAACTTCATTTCTCTTTTGGGACTTGACTTCTGACACAGAGAGAAGGCCAAAATAAAAACCAGAGTGAGTGAGGGCCCTGACTTAAACCTGCTCTTAATTAAGCCTTGTAAAGAAGCTTTTCTGCTAAAACTCTTAGGTTGAAGAGTTCATGCAAAAAAAACCTCCCTGTGGCTTATGAATAGCCAAAGTGGGGACATTCAAACACACATTTTTTAATAGTTTAAACCAGAAAAAAAATGCAAGTGAGAAAGTCCATATTATTTGCTTAATGCAGTTTTTAGCAGACCACTCCTTTTCTAGTTATCTTCTTTTTTTATTATTCTGTGTGCTTCCGTTCAAAACTTAATGCTGCTACAAGATGTTTTGATACTAACAAACATGAAAACTAAATTGCTTTGGTTTCCTTTTTTCATAATTGCACATAAATCTGACCCAGTTCAGCTGGACACAGTTACAGTGCGTTAGAAATGTAATACACATTTCAAATCAGAATCCTTGCGCCAAGGCAAAGGTCAAAGTAATTTTCTTGTTTGTTTGTTTTTAAAGGGATTAAATAAATGTAGTTTTACCACAAGGAAAATGATAGTGCCCATTGCTCAAGTATGGCTTTTATGTCCACATTTAAATAGGAGTAGACAATCCTGTCTGGAGCAGCGGCAGGGATCATTTCAGAAGTAAAGGTTGTGTGCTTTCTGTGCAAAGTGATGCTCATTGTGCAAGACTGCTGCTAGATCACTTACACTATCAACCCCAGAGAAGAGCTTACACCACATTAAAATAAAGTTGTGGCTTCAGTGACAGGCTGTAAACAAAAAGGGGTGGGATACAGTTAATGGAAGCAGCATAGCACTAAAGAAAAATAAATAATTCCCTTTTACTTGCAACTGGCCAAAGCCCAAATCCTGAAACATCATCAATCATCCTTGATGACTAGATGAGATCATAAACTGAATGAGGAAAAATAATCTTGAATTTAACTTAAATTGTGATTGGCACAGTAAAAATTAACTTTCACCCAAAAAATTTTTTTTCTTCTTCCAAAACATCTCTAATTGCCGCCCTTCCCAGCTTTTCCCCACCCATTGCAGAACTTCCAAGTGCTTTTCACTGTTGGTGGATGTCATCCCTTATCCTTCCACGTCTGTTTCAGCATGTGCTTTTAGTTTTTTGTTGAGAAGCAAACTGCTTTTGCATTTCTTCCAAAAAAACATTCTAAGTGTAGCCTTCATATAAATACTGAACATCATGTTATTCATAACCTCATAATTCACCAGTCTACCAGCTGAATAATGTAGCAGGCACGGAAGACTGAGAAGCAAAGGATGTTATACAGACCAAGAGAGCCATTCTGACAAAAATCTGTTGGGGAAAAACTTCCTGGGAAAAATACGTGAAGTTTCTTTTTCAGTTCTTCACACATCTACAGCCTATTATGAACAAAATAGACACTCTAGGGAACAATTATGTACTGTCAGGAAAATTGACTTGATATTTTAATTTTTACAGCTGTTTATATTTTGCACCATGATTTTTTACAAAGTTTCTGTATAATATCCCTTGAGATAGAGGTTTGTTCTTCATAAGCTGATAGCTTTAAATATAAAAGTTCTGGCAAGTTGGAGACCTGGTAGAAATAATACTAAAATTCCACCAGCAGTATGAAGTCCAGAGGTTGTTAAGTCAGTTTTGGAGCTGGCAAACTACACCTTTATTTAAAAGATAAAGCAGCGTGTCACAAATTTTGCAGTTGGACAATGATCATTACCGATTATTTGAGAAACATCAGACACATGGTTGGAAGAATCAGTTTGACGCTTTTTTTTGACAAGCAATAAGCAAGGAAATTTTGTAGTTTTAGATCATTGGTTTAAAGGCACTGTTACATCCTAGCTGTTCATGGCACATACGAAGTAAGTTGAGAGTATCAGTCTGGTTCTTAGGGGTCTAATTGATGCCAAATTGGCAGAGATTGAGTAGGAAGGGAGCTTGGGCTACCCCCTAACCTCTTGAGCTTTTGCATACTTAGTTTATCAGTTGTGTAGATAAGGGCTTTTGCTTCACTGTGCTGTCAATCTGGTCCTTGCTCTAAGATGAAAACACTGAATTTAATTATGTAGTTGTGGGCCTGGGTTCAGCCATCTCCTGTGATATCAGATGTGTAAAGTGAACCTCTGCTGGAAATTAGTGTGTATTACTGATGAGTGTTGGGAACAAAATATGTGAGTGATCTTTTCAATAGATACTGTGAGAGGTTTATTTTTTTTCCCCTTAATTAAAAAAAAAATGAGAGGTATAAATGCTGACTTAGAATTGCTCTGGTTGTGTTGAAATGGTGGACCGGTCATGGTATTTATTTATTTATTTACATAATAAGATTTAGGGGGAAAGCTATTCTAGACTGAGTTAAATTTCTGTCAGCATATGACAATGACACGTTATTTTATGTGGAGAGAACTTTGTAAGTTGAGAACTTGTGATTTTGGAGGAATGTCTTTCGAAGGCTCGCTGCTGGTTGCAGCTTACAGTGCTGGAGGGATGCAGCCAAAATAGTATTTTAATTTTTTTTTTTCCAAGTTACACATGTCAATTTTTCTGGTTGTGTTGGCAGGAGGCTCAGTGTGCGGATAGATGTTTATCCTTTTATACGTGATCATGTTCATGTAATCATTCTTGCCAGAAAGTGGGGACTTAAGTACAGAGGATTTGGAGACACAGTTTTTGTGGACGTGGCTGTTTTGACAGTAGTCTGCGAGACCCTTCCCAACAGCCAACGCATTGAGTGTTTGGATGTGAGAACTGTGGGCTTTGTGGCAGCGCCCTGCTGTTGTCAGGAGAGGGAAACATGGCTGCCGTGCACTATGGCCATACGGCTCTTCTAGGGCCACAGTGTCCCTTGAAAGGACCAATAGTAAAGGTTAAGTGTAACATGTCATTCTGGGGTATTTTGTTTCAATTTCACTTTACTGAAGTTGCCACATACCTTTCTCAAGTGGTTGGACATTGAGATTTAATAACCTCGTCTTCTAAGTTCATGATATTTTTAGGTGAGATTGGGGGCCAGTGAAACATGTGACCTAATTCAAGAATGGGAATTAGCGGAGTGGTCCTTGAGGACCAATTCTTGGTTATTTTGCAGTTGGCTAAGTAATTGCTAGCCTGCACTGGAAAGAAGGGCTAAGAAAAGAAAATGGCTGTGCTGTTTCTGATGAGAACTGCTTACTGCTCAAAGCTAGGTCAGCTCTTGCAAATCCCATTGATACCTTGATCTCAGGATACAAGGCGATTTTGGACATTTCAGTAGTCCAAAAAGAAATTGCAAATGAAGAAATTACTTTTCTTTGTTGTTTTACCATTGCCATCATCAAAGTTGCCTTTGCTGTGCTGTTTCTATATTTGTAGCTGCAGCTTCAGAGCCTGTTCTAAATTTCATGGCTGTACCTGCACTCTTTGCAGAGAATGGTATAAAATACTGGCTTTTATAGCTCAATCTCACTCTTTTCCTGATGTTTGGTTGTTGGTAAGTTACCTATTAGTTATTTTCAGGCTGAAAGTTTTGCTGTGAATTTTCTGTTGCTCTGTGCCATTCAAGATGAGGATTTGCCCTTCTTACCGGGATTTTAATAGCTCCACACCAAAAGTTGGTAGATCCATGTATTTGGAAGGGTTTGGCAGATAAGGGTAGGTTCTGGAAGATTAGGTGAGTCATGAGTATAACCTTCAGGCATCTTCCATTAATTTAGCCTTTCAGATTAAATGTAAAATACTGTTGTTCCTGTCGTAATCTAGAAATCTAGCAAGCTGTTTTTTGTTAAAAGCAGTAAGAATTAGGGGTAACTGAAGAGATTTTAGAAAATCCTTCTAATTACTGTTTCTTCTTTTGGTAACAGCAAATAGGTATTCCCCATGTCCTTCACTTTATCCATGTGTACCAAAAGTTTGCAAGTTTTAAACGATCACTAAAATAGTTAAATAATCATTCTTCTTGTTCCCCTCATAATCCTCCGGGAATGGGGTACTGGGAAGAAAGATTCAGGAGCCAGTTCTCCTGCAAGAATGAGGAGTACAGATCACTGGTTTTGGAGTATTCGTCCACTCAGCACACTAGTTTTGAGTGTCAAGATCTGGCAAAGAAATTTAGCTGGCTTCCCCAAGGGGAGTGAAAGCCATTGAAGGCAGTGAATATAATCGAAGTGGCTTCATTTTCCTTTTCTGATGCTTATGCCAAGGATCACCTAAGCCCTCACAGAAGTTCTGCTAAATAGAAAAAAAACGTTGCACTTAATGTATACGTTTGCCTTCAGCGGCTAATGGAACATTGGTGCCGTATATTCACATCATCTTTCATTTCGGACATGAAGTATATAGCGACTTCTGTTTTTTCCTTGAGGAATTTGGTTTGTCAGAGAAACATCTGGTTTATGTAAATGAGCAAGGAATTTGGTACACGAGAAGATGATTGCAAAATAGTATCTATTTGGTCTCTGCTTCAGTAATTCACCTACATTTTGAAAAAAATAAACGTATATTACTTCTCTAAATGCTGTCCCTTTTTCGGTGTTCAGTGTTAACGAACATGTTTCCCTCCTGCGAGTGTAAAAAATTAAAAAAAAAAAAAGGGGGGGGGGCAGAGAAAGAAGCATGTTCGCCCTGGTAACGTAGGGCTATTTTCCTGATGTTCGGCTGATGGCTGCAGAAGGCTGACCTTCAGCCTGGATCGGGTTTCCAGGCGGCAGCTCTGCTCCCTCCGGCGCTCCAACACTGCCACCTGCAGGGACCCCAACCCGGCCCCGCCGGCCCCGCCGGCCCCGGCCCCGGCCCCCGGCCCGCCCAGGGCAGCGGGAGCAGCCTCGTGGCTGAACTCGTTTCCAGCCGTGCGGGAGAGTAACGCGTGGTGCCGCTTCGGGCTGGGCGATAAGCGGCGGGTTTGTTTCTGTCCCGCTCTTTCGCGTTTTTAATAACGGATTCGCGTCCTGCGATCCGGTGTGTTGATGTCCGGGAGTGTGCGCTGGCTTCCTTCCGAACCAAATGTAGAGGTCGACGGGCTTTTCTTTTGCGTAAAGCAAGCTAGTAATTCACCTTACTAAATTCAAAGCGCCGATGAGCGCGGAGAAACAGTTCTTGTGTCAAAGTTTAATTTTTTTTTTTTTTTTTTTTTTTAAATCTGGCTCCAGATCGGTCGTGTTTTATTAAAATGATTTTGGTGGCGTTTCTGTTGCATGTTTTCTGATGTGGAAAAACAAATCAAAACCCACTTATCACATGAATCATTGTTAAAGTCAGCAGTAGTCCTCTGTGTAAAATCTGCCAGTAAAAGCCGGGAGGATGGGGATTAAACCTGGAGCACATTAAATTAGTTCCAGTCTATCCCGAGCAGGCTCTGCATTGCTTGCTTAGGCAGGCAAAACGGAAACAGGCAGTTTATAACAAGGCTGGTTTAAAAACTGTGGGGTTCATTTGAAAAAGATTTATATCCCCCACTTATATAAACATTACAAATGTAGGCTGCAAGCAGGAGGCAAATCTTTATCGAAATCTCTTTAAGAGCTTTTTCATTGTGAATAAAATGGACAGCATGTACTCTTGTTTGAAGATTCGCCAATATTTGTACAATAATCTTTTCTCAATGCTCTGACTAATTAAAATACGGCTCAGGGTAGAACAGCGAGACCACCAACCGGTAATTTGCTGGGATCTGACAAAAGTGGCGATGACTGAGGTGGCGGAGCGAAATTATTTGGAGGCAGGAGAAAAGATTGTCCTGAGACTGGTTTAGGTTTTCTGTCGTGGTTATTAAAAGAAGGTGAAATTTTAAAGAGAAAACAACTGTGTCTAGATTTATCTTCACCCACCCCCCTTCCCTTGTGGATGCTGCTGTTCTTAAACAGTAGCATAGAAATTTTGTGGGTTTTGTGATCTTTGCTAGGGCCTGCAGAACTCTCTGCTGAGAAGGTTGGAATGCTTGCTCCAGTAAAACTAAAAGTAGTCTTTGATGCGAGGGTCCCAGCTGACGGCTGGAGTAGCCACTTGCATTGTAACATTTGGGAGTTACTTAATTGTGATGATGTTATTTTGAAAGTTTATTTTTAGAAGGATTAAACATACATTAGTGCAGTAAATTTTTTTTTTCCTATTTTTATTTTTAGTATTAACACACAATTTTATTTCTAGCTGTTGCAATACCATTTTACTTTGTTTATTTAGGGTACGTGTTGTAAGAGTTGTCCAGATACTGGATTTAACAGAAAGTGCTTTTCATATTTCATTTTGATGGTAATAAACAGTGTCTAAAAGAGCTTTGTAATACTCATCTGCCTTCCAAAATAGGATCCAAGTCTCAGATAAATGACTTAAAGTATTTTGTGAGTTGTAACATGTAACCAAGATCGTCTGGATTCTCTCATTCAAACTATGGTTTCTCATACCTCTTCTTTTTTGCTGCCATGGTGTCTTCATACAGAGTAGTACTTATGCCCCAAACGTCTGATTCTCATGTCCTGAGAGCGGACTGACAGACAGCTTGTTAGAAAAGCAGGAGCTTTCTGTGCCGTGGAGGGGGTGAAGAATTTTCTAGTAGTTGCCAAAAAAGAAATTAGTATTTTTCTGCTGTTACAGTGGTATGCGTACGCTGCAGTAGAAGCTGTGTACGGTAGAGGTTGGAAACACTCCCACCCTGAGGTGTGGGGAGCCAGATAAGAAGAATAGAAATTATATCAAAGTCCTATTTTCTCTCTCATGCAAGAGTTGTGCAAGATAGACTGTGAGGTAGATAGATGTACCCATACTGGCTTTTGAAAAAGAAGCCAGTTAATACTGAGCTCTATCCTGTGACAGCTTGACCGCTATTGATACTCAAACTAAATAGGTTACAGCGGGCTCAGAGTGTGCCTCTGCTGTATTGGCGTCAGTGTACCATGACTTGCGGTGTATGCGGGGGCTGCAAAGGGAATTATTTGCTGCACTGAATGTTATCACTCATACCTGGGACTCAACATCAGACTATCAGAGCACTTGAATTAACACTTGGTAACGTGAGGAAGCTACCACTGCTTACAGGTGGAGAAAAGCAAGAAGCTCGCAGTCGAACATGGAGGTGAGCGTCGGTCTCCAAAGTCTCAGTCTGGTGCCTGACCACTGGGCCATGCCTCCTTTCTCTCCTACCAAAAAGCACAATGGGGAACTAGAAAATATCTTGGTACATCACCGTCTAGCATATACAACTGAATTGCGGGGGGGGGGGGGTTTTTTGTTGGATTTGTTTGGGGTTTTTTTAACATTGCACATACAACCACCTTTTTTTCGCTTGTTACTGAAATCTGAATTGTTAAGTGTTATAACTCAGCACATTTCGGTATTCTCCTGGAATAATCTAAAAAAACAGTTAATATAAAGGTAGCTTAAGTCACATCTGGGCTTATCTTTAAGGCTGGGGGTTTTTTCTAGTTAAAATGGCATGGAATGTACATTTCCCCAGATCTTCAGAGTGAAACTTGAACATAAGAAATCATTTCTGCATGAAGCAACTAGGAAATATATATGAAAGTAACTGAAAACTTCTGAAGTCTTTAAATGTTTGGAATGACATGCATGATTTAAGTGTTTTTAGATATTGGGACCAGATGTCCTGTGCTCCGGTTGGCTCCCTTTGCCCAAATGTGATATCATGAGGGATAGTTATGCTGACTCAGGCGTTCGGCTGAGTGGGAGGGAAATCCCAGGGGACAGAAAGCCGGGATTGTTTTTCTAGTTGTAGCTCGTGCTGGACAAACGGACGGGGAGGAGGTGTGGCAGGAGCAATCCCTGGCAGCCAAGATGCCCTCACATGGTCCTTCCAGCTGGTGTTGGGAGAGCAGCCTGACATCTTCATCCAGAGCAAGGAGCCAGCTGCAAAATCACTGCCAGTGCCACCCAGCATGGCCCAGCCCCATAGGGGGACGATGGGAGCTCTGAAAGGAGCCGAAAGAGGAGAGGACTTGCTGCATTCCAGCCGTGAGAAGGGCACATGGGCCAAGGGTCATGGAGTATCATGACTGACAAGGAGGTGTTGCGTATACTTACTAATAACTGGCGCCCTAAAAGGTCATATACCCATGCACAGGCGTGCCCAACCCAGGGCATGCAGTCTGTTCACCACCGCACGTGAATACCAGCGTTGAGGATTCCTACTCAGTTAAGGAGCTGAAGGAACCGCTCATAGGCAGTCAAGTTAAACTGTGCTTGAAGAGAGAACTGTCAGCTTCTAGAGCAGGAAAACATTTCCAGGATGGGATGAGAAGATTAAAAGAATGGGATTTCAGAAGTTTTTCACTGTAGCACTGTCACAGCAGAAAAATAATTGTCATTTTGCCTATGCCTGTATTTCACTTGATGTTTAATATTAGATATGTTATCAGTAGTCATTGTGGCTGCAGTTCTTGGATATTTATAGGGAAAAAAATACATCCTTTACTTTGAAGGATCACTGTTGTTTCTGCCATCCTCTGCTCTCTGAAAGATGGTAACCTGATTAGTTTTTAATGGCAGTGGAAAATTGGACAGGAAAACTAAGGTTTTAACCTGATACATTTAATAGGATGAAATGAGATACAGTTGTATAATTAAGCTTGTTTTATTCTTCCCAACCTGAAAAAGGGAAGGAAAATGTTCTTCCTTGTGCAAATCATGCCACAGCGAGCATCCTCCAGTGAAGATGCCCTGTCAGTGAAAGATTCCTTCCACACACAAAAATGGATGAGGGGCTCATAAGTTACAAACTTACTCATGCATGTGACATCTGCCTTTAATCACCATGAAAGCCTGAATCCTGTTTAAAGCATGGTGAGCCTTGTACAAGGGCTAGAAATGTCAGTACTCTATTGTGATAACATTTACTGTACTGATTAACAGCCGTGGTGCTCTGCAGCGGACTGATAATCTGCTTTTGCATGTCTTTGTGTTGCCGTTCTGTCTCCTTCCTGTGGTTCCAACCAGGACTGTGGGCAGAGCAGTGGGATCTTCTCCTGTGCAAACCTCCCATGTCCATATATTTTTGCTTTGTCGTTTATGTCATCTGTTATGTCTTAGTCTATCTGCATACTGAGGTATAAAATATTTTAAAGACAGTGCAAAACATTTCCAAGTTAGCTACTGTTTAAATTCATACCTGTGAAACGCAGTAATGTGATCTAGCATCTAGCATCATATGACCATCTCATGCAAGTTGATGTTTAAATGGCTTTCAAGTTTCTTGACTCATAGGAGTTTCAATTCCTAGTATTTTGGTAAATTCCAACAGGTTTTGGCAAGTATGTTTATCTTAGTGGTAGATTTTCACTTTTTGGCCTTTTTTTTAAGAAAAGGAGCAAAAGAGAAGGGATAGGGAGAGAGAATGCTGCTTTGCTCAGATCTGCATCCACTTCCATTGAAATTGTCAACAAAAAGTTGGGTTTCAACGATACTGTGAAATTGGGTGTTTTGGTCATTATTCAGCATATTTTATGGAATAGTATAATCTCTAAGCATCACTAAAAGCTATCAGGTATATGTTTGGCCCTAACTTAGTTGGAATCATGATTTGTATGATGCTTTGGTGCAAACTGGCATTGGTGCTTGTGGCAATGTACGATAGAGGTCCTGATTGTCTGTTAATATCAAACTTCTACGGGCCGAAGCTGACTGGATTTGTTTAAAAAAGTCTGATGGTGAGGTAAGACACTTCAACACAAGAAGCCAACAGCAATAAGAAAACAAATTTCTTTCAAATGAACCCAAACAGTCGTGTGGGCTCCAAACTCCTGTTTTTCACCCGTTAGGACTTGTTTTCCCATTTTACACTTGTCCCACGCCATCTCATTTTTTCATTTCTGGTACCAGTGTCCACCATGGACTGACCCATCACCAAAAGTCTGGAGGTTTCCCTGCAGCCCTGAGGAGTTTCTGAAACATCTGACATTAGACTGGCGCGGGAGTGAAGGATGATGTATAGAACAAAGGGCTGAGAGGAAAGAGGTGCCTCAAAAGGCAAAAATGTGGAGAAAAAGGGACAAGATGGGGTTATTTTGACTGTCAGTCTCCTTTTATAACTTACTGCTGTGTGCCAGCTCTCACAGCATGTCCAGTATTTCAGTATGTATTACCTTTATCCTTTCTGCTATTTGTATTTTTCCCTTGCAGTTCACAATTCTTTTCACTGCAATTAAGCACTGTGCCAAAGAGTTTATGGTTTTATTCACCAGATGCATTTTATGCATAGTGTTTTATTGCGTGAGACCGCTGAGTTTGTGCTTTCTGCTTGTTTTCTGTCCTTTCACCCTCCAAAGTCTTTCTTGAAATATGCACGCTACCAAGAGCATCTCCACTAACTTGAGAACTGGAAAAATCATAAGTTTCAGCTTCCCTTGTTTCTCCTGTGCCTTTCTTGACTAGATTCAAGAGCTGTCTCATACTCTGAAATTTTCTTCTGTCTGCACAGATAAACTGTTATTCTTCCTTTTGATAAGCCAACTGTCTCTCACTCTGAAGAAATTTACTCTTTTAGTTGTTTTATAGTTCTCTCCAACATTATGTCTAGTTTCCACAGTTTCTTAGAAATGTGGACACTGGAACTGGGCACAATATATTGGAACTGATCCTGACAGTGCCACATACTGTAATAAACCTGGTCCCCTACTTCTTTCCCCTGGATACTGTATTTTGTAGTTATATTGGTCCTTTTGCCATGACTTTGAGGTAAGTATGTCCATTCTGGATTGGATCAAAAATGTAGCTGAGCTAGTTTGCTTTTTCTAAGCGTACTCAAAGCAGCTGCCTACAGAAAATTAAGAGAAGAGGACAAGGTTATATGATACTCTCCCAGCTCTGACCATTTTGAGTTCTGCAACAGATGTGGTTTCTGTGTATTTACTAATATTTGACGAAAAAATTTTCCCCTGTGAGTTTTCCTATCATCTTTGTGAACCCAAGTAAGAATTTAGCAGCACAACAGCCTTTGGCAAGGAGTTCCACATATGAGCAAATTGCATGAAGAACTACCTCCATTTAATTTGCTTTTTAAACTGGCTCCTACCAGCTTCGTTTATTGCCCCTTAGTTCTTGTGTTGGGACAGAGAGTGCGCAATCAATCCCTACTCTATTCGTGATTTTTTAGACCTTTTATCCCCTCTGGGTCATCTGTTTTTCCAACCTGAAGGGTTATAACTAGGGTTCTAAGCAGGGATTCATGTCCTATTCTTTGTCCAGAGCATTTCTCAAATCTTTTTCAGTAACCATCTGGTGGGATAGAATCCCCTCCTGCAGATATGGTATGCACTATTGAATGACTGATTTGGTTGTACTATATTTTTCTTGATTTATACCCCTTTTATTTGTTTTCTCTCCCTGTGGATTCTTATCCTTTGCTTTGTAGTGACTGAACGCTTTCCTATTGTTCTCCTCAAAGCTGATGTGAGCTTTAACCTCCTAGGATATTATGTTATCCCCATGCCCTTTTCTCAGTTTTGAACCCCTACCATCTTCTGGCAGTTTTCCCAATATTCCAAGGCTTATAAAAACAAACAAACAACCTCAAAAAACCACACACAAAAAATCCTGACATGCATAGCACCAAGATCTTTCTCTGGTACATGTTTTATCTTAACTGTGCCTGTACTCCTTTTTCATTCTTCGGACATCATTTTTGCCATGCTGATTCATGTTTTTACCGAGCACGTCTGTAGAAGCCATCACAGCTAAAAGCTTTTGACTTGAGTCGGTTGGAAGTACTCCCTTTTTAACTTGCTGATGAGTCTCTTATGTCAGACATGCGGTGATTTAAGTAAAATTGTCCTTATCCTTGCAGAGCTTTGTCTAATAAAATCCAGACTTATAAAATATCCTTTTTTCAGTATTCTGTTGCCGCTGAGCCCCCATGAACCCATTACAGTATCTTAACACAGCTGTACATTTAGATGGTTTCCAAAGAGGGAGGGAAAAACTGGACCGTATAATGTAATGATGCATCGCCAGACAGCATAACTCACTGGGATGAGGTGATTTCTGTACTGTGGAAGATTAGATATCAGTGGGTTTATTAGAAGCTTTTGTGATGACATTTAAATTTTATCAAAATGTATGTGTAAGTCTTGCAGTTCTGACATAGTAACTGAATCTGCCTCTTGTAACACAAGAAACAAAAATAACTGAAGAAGTTGCAAGGTGGTTGAAAACGGGAAATTGTCAGACCACTGTGGTGCTCAGTAAAGACAGGAGAAAGGTGATAAGAGGAAATCTTAATAATGTTGTTCAAAATATAATTTCTTTTTATGTCCTAAGGAAGTTAGGTTAAAGAAAAATACTGGAATACACTACCTTGGCTATGGGTTATAGGTGGAATCCAATTGCTTAGGTCATGATCATGGGCTAGGGAGTTACTTGCTGAAAGAACTGTCCTGGGCTTTGCTTTTGTTTTGGTTTTAGACATGATAGGGCTTGAACAGCTTGTTTAAAATGTTTTTGTTGTTATCACATATTAGCTGTTAAGTATTGGTGGTGTGGTTTTGGAATTATGCAAGACATGTTAAAAAAAAAAAATTCTGACCAGAAGAGCTTACAAATGTTGTGCTTTTTAAAAGCTTTATGTTGTAAGTTAATTTTTCTTGCCTTTGACTCATCACTGTGTTTTGCAGTAAGTGCTAACATCCTGGATAGATATTCAGCAGGTAAAAATTAGCAAAGGACTGTTGATGTCTGTAGTGTTGACTGACAGACACCAATTAAGAATCTGGCCATATGACAGTGTATTGAAGAAGTCATCCAAAGAGCAGGTGATTATTTATATAATTTTCTTTTATATCTCTTGGCAACCTTAAACTCTAGTTCATGTAGGCTTCAAGCCAGTGCTGTTGCATAAGGAAGTGGTCCAATCCTTGGCCTTCGTGGCTAGTGTACGTGTTTCTGTGGCCAAGCAGTAAACCCGAGGAGAGAACCACTCTGGTTAAAATGATTTGTTTTAATGCACAGTCACAGAAACACTTCAGCAGGCGCAGAAGAGAGAGGCCGCTGTGGTGGGCAGAAGGCAGGAATGAAGGCCAATTGGGAGAGCATGCACGTAGGAGGAATGTGAGTCTGTGTCTTTGACAGCATGAGCCAGGTTAAAAATAGCTTTTAAAAAGCTTACTCGTTTTCTTTTATTTGCTTTTTATTTGTTTATGGTAGAATTTTAAGACTCTGTCTACAAGGGCTGCCTGGAAATTGTCTCTGCAGTTTTGAGAATATAGTTCCTGGGGCAGTGCTCAGAGTGGGTGATAAATGCAGAAAAGGGGACAGGAGATAGAATTGGCTCTGTAGGGATATTTCATTAAAGACAGAGGAATCATTAAGAGTAATGACAGAGGAGACAGGTCCTAGGTGCTTTTACTGTTTCCTGTGCCTCACTAGCAGTTTAGTTCTCTGCTATTTTCTTTATGCGTGTATTCTTGGTAGATTTCTGTATCGTCTATCAAGTGAATAGACAGACACTGCTGTTAAAGAGAGGAAGATGCAAGTCTTTTGGTATTGACAGGGGCAGTCATAAACCTTTTTTGGTCCCCAACAAAAGGCAATGTGATCTTTCTCCTTATCTTTAATGACTTACACTTTTTTTTTTTTACTGGAAGCGGCCATTTACTGCCACCATCTCACACCTCCACTCTCAAGCTGCTGTGAGTTCACGATGCTTCGTCTGCTTTCCCCTAAGGCTAAAGTTTGCTCCTTCCCCCTGCAAGGCGAGCCTTTGTAAACCCTCCCCAGCTGGAAACATAAGTTTGAGACTAAAACTTTTCTGGCACCCAAACTCACTTCCTGCAAAAGGAAGTGTACAGACAGTGGACTTCAGTTATCAGAATGATTTCATCGTCTTCTTAAATAGCCTGCCTGAATAATTGGATGCTATATATTTTGATGCTGACAGATTGAGGGGTTTCCTAATGGTGAGAGTGTAGTACTTTGAAGATCTTCATTTTTTGTGTTGTATTTTGGGTTGGTTATTCTTCAGTCATACCCTACAGATATGTAAAGAGAAGACATTTTTATCAAAACCTGCCCAAGTCAAGAATTATAATGATTTCTAGAGCTTAATATGGAAAAACACAATTTGCGTGGTAAGATCATGCTTACTGATTTATTGTGTCAAATCACTAGTCACTCATAGGCCATTTAATGAAAACTAAATACATGAAATGATTGTTTTGCTGGGAGTAGGGAGTACAGACATCTTCTCACCCACATGGAAATTACATGTAATCAACCCCAAATCTCAGGTGGCCAAACAGTGTAAAACAGCAAGTAACAGAACTGCAGCATTTGATTTACGGGCAGCTGAGCACTGTAGGCAGCTAAGACTCCTCCTTAGCTTGGCAGTGCCTCTTGTTTTCATTAAGATGTCTGCTGCTGCAGATCTGTTGCCATTGAAGGATCTGAGGTGGTTTTGTGTACCCATGAGGTCCTCCCTTGGTGCCGTTGTCACTCTTAGCAGCTAGAATATTCTGTCTTCGTCTGAATAGTGGGGAAGCTAATACGCTGCGTGGCAAAATCATGAAACACAAAACATCAAACCCAGGTAAAACATGACAAATCAAATACCACAACATTGGAAAGCTGCTTATTCCACATCTCATGAAGCGTCTTTTCCCACCTAAGTTACCAATAAAAGGAGCTTCTATTAAATAGGGTGGTCCAGGAGCATGGGGCAGCAAATGACCCAAGGGCTTGTGAGTTTCCACTGATCCTTCTGCTGGTTTTACCTGCAGCTGGGTTTTGGGATTGTTTTTTAGTTTTGATTTTCCCCTATAAAATTCCTCACTATTGTAAAGCTGTGTGGTTCCCATTCTGAAAAGTTCTGTTAACTCATGCGACCTCTGAAGGAATTAAACATGTTTTGCTTCCTAAGCGGAAAGCGACTAGAATATTTACATAGTGAAGTAGTCTCTTAAGATTTATCTCCTCCTTCCTCCTGGATTTTAAAAAGAAAATAAATTCCACTTGCTTGAAGTTGGTTTTTGCTTTAATATTTTTAATGATGTGCTGGGGACAGTGGGCTGGAACCGCAGGGATTAGAGTGCTCAGTTCTCTTCTCAGTTTTGTCAGGGACACGTGTTAATTCAAGTAAACTCTGACCCTCCTCTTCTCTTCCTCGCCAGCGCACTCTGTTTTCCATTGTCTAAAAGATGTCTAATGGTACATATGGCTTTAGATTCTTACAGGTTTATTTAATACTGAAAATAATGCCTCTCACAGAAATGCAAAATTTTTTTCCTTGTTTATTACACTTCCTCTTAATTCCTGTAGATCCTTTAAATCACATTTTAAATGTCACTTTTGAAGCACAATATCATGTTCAGTGTTTAAAAACTGAAAAAATGATTTTTTTTACTTTCTTCACTGTCCTCCCATCTGCCAAAACTCGGGCCTTTTGCAAAAATCAGCAAATTGACGTCAGTTCATTTACCCTTAGGGATAGTAAATTATTACACAGCTTAAGTTATAAAAATAAATAACTAAGGAGGGTGGAGGAAAGAGATGGAAAACAACAAAAATCTGTCACAAACTCTTCCTGGATTCTGAAGAATATATGATTAAAGCATTAAAATGTCCAAACAATGCAACTGAGCAGAAGGTGTTAGAGCTTGGGCCTTAGCTGGCTCTGCATTAAGCAGCGTTAATGTTTTTATACAGCCTTTGGAAAGCTCAGAATTGACCTGCTTTTATTATTTTTATTGGCTCCCTTGATGATAGACAAATGGGGCTAACCTGAGGCCAGCATAACCAGCAGGAAATTTGGGTCATGGGTAGTTACATTTTTAAAACTTGTGTTTTAGGGTTGTTCAATCAGGGTAATTGATTGATTGTTAGGCGGTGCAGGGAGCCCCTAAATCATCGGAGGTGGCCAGATAATGACAATCTGCCAGTGGATTTTGTTTGAGGCAAATTTCCCAGCTCCCTGCGGAGCCATGCTCTGCAGTGAGGCTGCGAGTCCCTGTTTTTTTTTCATGCATGCTCCAGTCCAACTGGCCTGTTTGGACAAAATAGCCTCTGAAACTTGGCAGTTCCATTTGAAGTCCTCTGTAGTGCCATTTCCCAAGAGATAAGGGAAAAACATTCCAGAGAAGTTCATACCCCAGAAAGACCCTACGTGCGTTCTGAAGTTAACGGTTTATTATAGCTCTTTATTATTTTTTTTTTCTCTTTCATTTTTACTTTGAAGATAAGAGGTGGCAATTGTTGCTTTAAGTTGTTGAGTTTTAGCCCACCCTACAGTAAATCATCCTGGAAGTTTATACCCAATTTTTTTTTATCATGTATGCTTGAAAGTTTGCCAGAGATGCTGTACACGTGTACTTTCAGGAGCTATTATCCTCAGGCAGGAGCTGTTGACCGTACTGTTTTATACAACCATGTGCATCCTCAGTGCTCCATGCATTTGGATAATTTGTGCATGCAAAATAGAGCTTTTTCAAGAATTTATCTTTGGTGTTGTAGGAGCATGCTATGAGATATTTAGCGATGGGGTGAAGTAGAGAGTTTGTGTGTTGGGAGGGGAGGAGGGGATAGATGATGTGCCAGTAGATGGTAGATGATGTTCAATAAAACGTGGCATTGGACTTGCCTCTCCTTAAAAGCAAATTCAGATTAATATAGATTGAAGTTTGTCATCTATTCCAGAATAATTCCACGTGTAGGTTAATCTTCTGTTCTTAGATTTTTAGGGCTGATTAGGCTTTTGCTTGTTGTGGGTGGCTTCCTCCCAGTAGCTGCATACCTCTGAGTTCCTTGAAGTTTTGTCTTTTTCCATTTTAGGAGCTGGATGGTCTGATATTTATTGTACTGGCTTACAGATGAGAATTTGTTTGTGTCACTTTTCAAGAAGAGAGCAGGTAATACTGAACTGAGGCAGGGCTGAGTTGGAATTTGGGAACCGGCAGCCTCGTCTTGAGGGTGGCCCAGCTGCCAGCATATGCCAGACTGGCACCAAACACCATGGATTTGTTTCCAGGCAGAGCAGTGCCTGGACTTGCTGTGCATGTGATTTAACGCTCCATGCCCAAACACATACAGGGTGCCAACCCTTCCCAGATTTCTAAATGTTCCTTTTTGGCCCTCACATACTTTTGACCACTGTAGCTTTGTAATTTACTGCTTCAACTCCACAGTTGCACTTACTGTTAGGTTTAGCATGTGGGCAGTTAGAAAATTCTTCTCTAAGGTATGTATTCGAATAGAAACATAATACCTGACCACATTAAAGTCCCTTGACAGATGGGTCCATAGCAAAACTTGTATGTCAGGAGCAGGGTGGAGCCCAAGTCTGCGGAAGTGTTGTTTCCTATAGCACAGGCTGGAAAAAAGTTTCTTGAGAGCTTGAGTAATTCGTGCTTTCTTTATGATCAAGGTCTGTAGTGGATCGGTGTGAGAATAAAAATTGCAGTTCATGAGGTGCTTGTTAGTGTTTCTGAGATTGTCGAAGAACAACTAAAACAAAATACAATGAAAACCAGGACCCCCTGAAGTGTTGTATGGAGTACGCCAGGACATGAAACTTTCAGTTTCCGTGTTCCTCAAGTTAGACTCTGAAGGCCCTGCCTAGGTTTCAGAGAAAACTACTCAGTTGTCGTAAGAGCTTGGAACTAAATTAATGCAGTTAAAAGCAGTGATAAACCTAATTGCATGATTTTGTTATTGTATAAACGTGTGTCTAGTTCTAGTTTGTTTGTTTGTTTTGTATTTTATTTACTTATTGTGAATCTATTTAAAGGGTATATTATTGGTTGTGGTGCCTATTTACCATGACTAGTCTGTTTGAACTTACTGTAGTAACAACCAAGAATAAATGTTTGCAGACTTGACTGGATTCTAAGAGATGCGATGTTTCGCTGTACGCTACGACTTGACCCACAGGTTTTCACAGGGAGCTGTTTGGTGATCGCAGGGCAATGGGCAGGGTACTGGTGTTGCAGGAGACCTCTTGGATGGATCCAAGCGATCACTGCCACCGAGAGAGGAAGGCTGTTCTTCTCTTCTCCCACACCTCCCTCCCCACGCAGGAGCAGGGTGCTCCTCCTGCTTGCCTTGCACTGGCCCCGCTTCTCACCTCATCCCACTGCTGAGCTGCAAACGAACCCACAGCAGAAAACTAGCGTGTGGAGATAATCATACGCAGGTGTGTGTGTGGGGAGGGTGGCAGTTTGCCGGTACGATCAGTCTCTCTTCTGTCCTGAGTGGCAGAGACCCTCACAGTGGGCCTAAACCCCAGCCCTGGTGTTACATGTTGTGGATGTCAGCGTGGCAGTTTAGGGGATTCATGTCTGAAGTCTCCTTTTTACAACCACAATAAAGCTGTACGGACACCTCCCCCACAGAGGTGAGAAGAAGCAAGTGCAGTTTCAACTATTGAGCACCTAGGACATCCCAGCATACTCTCAGTTTCCCCCTCCTTTTCTCTGCCAGCCTTCCTCTCCTCTTACACACATTGTGATCATCTTTCAGCCTCACAGTCACGTACTTCTCCCTGCTTCCGCACAGCCTTTGCGTTACTCACCTCGCAGCATGGATGTGCTGTGGGAATGAGCCTGACCTGCCTAGCAAAGAAGGCTTGTTCGGTGTGGAAGACCCCCGTTAAATGGGCTTGAGAAGCTGGTGAGCGTGCTGTGAAGGAGGGAGAAGAGGGTCAGGGCACGTGCCAGGCCGGTGATCGCTGCCCTGTCCTTGCTCCTGTCGTAGAGCTCTTCTAGGAAACCACGCTGGTCACTTAAACCACGTGCTTCACAGGTAGATCCCTCTGTTTCTGATTTTCTGGGTTTCTGACCTGAAAGCATAGGGTCAGGTTTGCAGATGCGCTGAGGGCTCACAATAGCAACTGAAGTCAATGGGAGCTGGGCTTTGAACTCCCTGCGCAAGTACAAAATCAGGCCCAAGGAGGAGGCCCAAAATTTAGAGGAACCATTTGACCTTGTGCTTTGTACCATTTCTACCCATACCGCAGAGACCGATGCTCCCATCCTCTTATCATACTGGTACATGGAGAAGATCTGATTATCAGGCTTTTCAAGTGCTAAGGTGCTGCTATCATGAGTCCCTAGGAAAAAACTTGTAGGAAATTAATGAATTTGCTGTCTGAGCAGCAAATAAGCCACAGGACCATGTGCTGACAAATGAGAATGCAAATGTTGAACAATGTTTCATTAAATGAGCACTGCTATTATGAGAAATAATAGCTTGTGGATGCAGCCAGGAGTATGTCTGATGCTAACTGTTAAGCACTATGGGGGCAATCTGATACAATCTTCCTTCTGTTTTTCAGACTATTGGCGAGTCAGAAATGCCTAGTGTTTTGAACCAGTTATTGCCAATGATCAAGTCTTACAACGAGAGAACAAAAGATGATTATACCTGCGAGGACTTCCTTGTCTTGCTAGTATACATGTATTCAGTGGTTGGAGAAATCAGAAGTGGAAAAGAGCTGGAGGCAGCTGAAGAAGAGGTGAAAAAGGCCCTAGTCAAGGCCATTTGTGGTGAACCAGAGCCATCTCCTTTGCTGCAGAAAATAACAGGTAAGAGTCTGCTTGTGTGGTGAGAAATTGGATGGCTGGGAATGCAGGAACTGGGAGAAACGTATAAAAGCGGCTTGACTCGTCTGTGGTGCTGAGGGTATATGAGTAAGCACAAGGATTTCCTGTAGATTTGTTCCATCTCCCATGTTCAAATATGCCAAATGCTGACAGGCTGTCCTTGAAGAGTGCTGAGTCTGATGAAAGCTCTACAAGTTGTTCTTTTTGTTAAAGGTTGGCTAAGTTTGTGTGTTTTCATAAGGTAATCTTTCCCACAATTTCTTTCATTGATCAGTGTAAAGTTGACCCTGGGAAGTCAAAATTAATTCTGGAAACATGTTCAGTGAACCACAGTTGCTTTGTGAATACGAGGAGCTGGCCTGTCTGGCATAAAAGAAGAAATCTGTCTAAAACCAACATTGAGCTTTTTGCTGAAATGACATGAACATTAGCCTTTAAAAATAGCATGCTAAGCCTTTTTTTAGGTGAGCACTCATAGAGTAGGAAAGCCCTAACCTCTTGCTGCTGCTGTCACATTTTAGAAAAAAATAATTGTTAAAAAAAAAATTGTTAAAATGAATGAACTATGGCTCGAGGGTGGCATATCTGAATGGCAGAGGGGATCTCGCTTCCTGCTGTCAGTTTTCTCAGTATTTACTAATAGTGGGCAGGTCGCTGACCATGTCATCTGTGAGGTAGGGAGCATATGAACATAAATCAAGATGTTGTGAGGAGCTTACAGTTGAAAGTCTTTGCCAAGAATGGGCCTAAGTGGGGAGTCTCAAGGGTAGTGGAATAATGCTGCTGTTGGTTATTCTGGTACTATTCCCTGTGGACGCTTCTACTTCAAAATACAGGTGTGGTCTGACTGGTCTGCTGTTGCTTTGAGTTTAAAATACTGTAATGATTAAAAGACTCTTACTGTTGGAATGAGCATGTTCAGTCATATTTGCACTGTGCTGTTATTTTAATACTCCTGGCCATGGTGCCTACAGTGTTCCAGGCTTCTTGTAGACTTTTGCTCTCCTGTTTTCCAGTATGTACTGCACGTCTTGTCCACTATATGGTGCTCCCCTCACAACTTCAATGGTGTCTTCTACTGGACGTGATGCGATCATTTCTAAACCTCCATTTTCCTATTTTGCCTTTTCTCCTGTGATCGACAGTGTTTTGAATCACAGTTTTATCAGTTTCTCTTTGTTGTGCCTAATGTAAGTATGCGAAGATTTGAAGTCTCTAAAACTTCAGTGAAGTATCAAAGAAGAGCTGCATTCCTATGTACATTGATGCTTCCCTTGTTGCCCTCTATGCTCTCAGGTTATGTAGTTGCAAGCACAGATGGAGATCAAAATAGACATTGTGCTTGTCTTATGTTCCATAACCTGTCAATAATTCCATAGCTTTTATGAAATATTTGTATGCTTGATTTCCAGTGTGCATGTTTCCTGAGTAAAAGTGAGTATCTGGGTGTTTGCTCTCAACTTCTGGGCAGGTGAACAGGTGAATGAAAATTCTTCAGTTTATGAGATAAAATTACTTCTTTCACACAGTGGGTGGACTATTAGGAGCATGGTGGGTGTCTGAAGTACAGCATTCATCTCCTTAGGCATAAGTATTCACTCTGTTATGTGGGGTATCTGACTATGAAAAAGAGAAGGCCTTAACACTGTGCGAGCACTGTTCAGCAGCAGCCAAAGCATTTGTGTGTTATCAACGCGGGTTTAGCCACAAATCCAAAACACAGCACCATGCAAGCTGCTGTGAAGAAAGTTAACTCCATCCCAGCCAGACCCAGTAGAGATAGTTTTAGACCAAGCACATCATTATTACGTGATGAAGTTAATTGCATAACACAAAGCCAGAGTCCTTGCATCCTTCTATTTTTGTATCTGTGTGTTTAGCACAACCACATTTGTGCTTTCTGCACAAGTGTGTGATAGTATTTCCCCTTGCTTGCATACTTTTTTGGTTTATCAGCATTCTTTGTTTTTACATCTTATTTCGAACAACAGTTCTTTTGACTTATTCATGAAAGAGGAAAAAAAAATATTAAAACTTACTGTCGTGACCAAAAATAAGGATTGTCTTCGGAGAATAGTATAAAATGGAATTTCTAGGAATGCGCCTTAGGTAGTTTACAAGCCTTCATTCATCCAACAGATTGCTTTCTCAGCATTGGTGAAATTTGCTGAATTTGTAATTTGCTATATTTGCAGTACAGTTGAATTGGGAAGACTGAGAAAACATGAGCAGCCTTAGACCTACTCTTCCCTGAGCAATATTTTGCCAGGCTTGTGTTCTACATCCTGCTTCCCTCTGAACCTTGGGTACCTTGCTCACTGCTTGACAGGCAAATCAAGTCAGAACCGTAGGAGCACCCGCAAACTTTCTTTCAAAGGCACAGCAGGAGGACTTTCTTTGTAGCAGGGCTGAAAGTCGGGGAATAGATGGCAGCGCTGGTTTCCCCTTTTGGTACAATAGCGGATATGATGCTGAGACACCTTCTGCTTCCAGCAGAACGTGCTATGAACTACAGACCGGCTATTCCTTTTAGCAGATACAAGTTGGCCTATTTTCACAAGGTCAGCCCAGCTCTGCAAGTTAGCAACAGCCACAGGTCTGGACAGATCATGGTTCAGACCTACAATGTTCCACGCTCATTTTACTTAAGTCAGAAACAAGAGAAAATCTTTTTTGCTCTTAAATGGTCACAAAAGTTAATTAGACTATAATAAATTTCAGTAATTCTTGGAATCACTCATTCATGATCAGAACAAAGCAAAACGTTTGTGGTCTTTTATTTTCAGTTTTCCGTCAAGGTAAGTGATAGGAAGAATGCTAAATTGGATGTGTCAGGAGAGAAGACTAAGTCAGTTACTGGGTAGGTTCAAGACACTGCCTGCTGGCTCACTCCTCACCTCCAGGTTCCCATGTGGGACCTGAGTTCCTGAATATTCAATATCCATTCTGCAGTAAATCTGCTCTTATTAAATAGCTTAACCTGCAGAGCTGCCGGTTGAAGTTTCAAACCCTGCTGGCGATGCATGACTGGACAGCTTTGGTTATAGCAACAGATAGCAAAATTCACTGTTGACTTTAAAAAGGCATATAGAAGTAATAATACGTAGGCTGCAAAGCCAAGCACTTCAATGTTGAGAAATGCCAGTAACTCAGTTTCCCATGCAACCATCATTTGACTCCTGTGTGCTTTGTATCACAGTCTTCAATTTCATTATTATGTAGTGTATTTTCTATGAGCCATGGCTGCCTTCAGTGTAGGGACTGAACACCACAAAGAACCAGAACAATATAGCTTCAGTTATTCTTACACATGATGAAGAAGTACTAATAGAGTAAGTGATACTCTCTATATGATATTCAGCAAGTAACTTTCTCTGCGTCTCAATTTGCAGTTCATGAAGTGGACTGGTGCTCTCAGCTTTGTGTGACTCATTTTGGAACTTGAAGAAGAAAAGCATTAAATTACATTTTCAGGTATTAGTGATTACATTTCTTTGAACAGAGAGGACTTTGTGCTCTGCTTCCCGATACACCTGGTGCCTGATGTTTTGGTTTTAGTTTGGACCCAACACTGTGCTAAGGCCGTTTGGTTGATTTAGCTGAAATTAAAAGCCGTATCTCAGCTGTGGCTCTGAACTGCTGCCTAAGCCTTTTGCTTTCCTCTTCTCTGCAAAGCATGGAAGGTGTGCAGTCTTGACAGACGGATTTTTTTTTTTTGTTTGGTTTTATTTGTTGTTCCCATGGAGTCACTTGAGAAATAAAATGCAAAACCCTTGTAAAACTTTAGAAAACTGGACTTTTGAGGTCAAGTCAATAGTCAAAGTAATAGCTGCATTTATAGGAGGTATCTTTTATTCCTATTGTACTTGTTAAATGTAAACTTACTTAGGCTTGCCTGAGTCTATGCCTGTAGGAAATCTCTCGTGATGTGGCTACCTCACAGAACTAGTGCAAACTTCCCACAAAAGATGCAACACATCAGTGCACAGGGGATATTTATGCTATGTTTGTTTTTTGGTGTTACCTAGTGAAACTGGATTAGTATTTGCGGTAGTGGAAAAGAAAGCTATTCTCGGAGGTTTAGTCTTATCTGTCTGGTTGGCCCCACTAGTTTCCCTGATGTAGCCTAGATGATTACAGCCCTCTGCAGAATACGTTAAGATGCAGCACTTGTGTAAGCTTACATTGTGAAAGAAGCGTAAGCACTCACAATTTCCTGGCTGTTGAGTGTTAGGCTTCTCACCCTTATTGTTGCCTGAACATATGTTTTCCAAAATATTTGTACAATAACGTTCTGCATTTATGTAACACCTTGTTTCATTGAAGCACTAAAAATATCATGGAACTGTTAATTAAAATGAAAATGCAACACGTTAATCACCCAATGACATTTAAGAAATAAGATACAATTTTTCTGCACGCATAATAATATAAAAGTATATTAGTGGTGTTGTGTTTGATGGAACTGTTAAATAATACGTGTTGTGGTAGACAATCTTAATGCCTTGGGTAATAAAACTGAATGTAACAGTTCCAAGATTTCTCCTGGGTGTAATTTACCGCAGACATATGTTCTTCATCACTGTTTCCAGCAGAATGTTACAAATTGGAGGGGAAACAGAATAGACCAAAACATAATGGAAAATGGTGCTTTTCAACAGAATGCTGGGGTTGGGGGGGGGGAGTTGTCCTTTTGGTAGCTGTTAAAAAAAACCCGTTGTAAAATATTGTATTTATTTTATCATCTTATCTGTTCATCTAGTTTTGTAAATGTCCACGTAGAGCTGTGTACAACTACAAACGTATGCAGAAGTAATGCTAATAGAGCCGCAAAGCAATTAAAAATCTATTTTTTCAGCTGCGCCGTTCTCTCTTTTTCATCTGCAAATCTCTGTGGGAGCTTCGTAGAGCAGATCTGCCTTTCGTGGTGTGCTCTGGAGGCCAGGAGGCCAGCCCCAGGCACTGCCGGGCTGCAGGGCAGCCAGCTATGCTGCCCACGTACGGGAGCTCTCAGCTGGTGGGGTGTGCAACAGCGGCTGTAGGTATCCGTTGCACCTTCTCGAGCATAGGTGTAGCAGGAACCCGCTTGTGCCAGAAGCTGCTGTTTATCAGCCTTTAAAAACTGAAATTTTTAATCATAAAATGTATTTCTGGACTTTTTCATTGCTTTTTCTAAATTCCATATGTTGAAGTGTAGGCATTGCTGTATTGGGTTAGACGCACAGTGTCTTGGCTGCTTCTGTTTCTGATTGTCCTCAGCACACGATTCTTGGGGGAAATATTATGCAGGCTACCTAAAGGTATCATTACCTTACTTCTAGCATGGCCTAAGTATCATGAGACCTAAAATCATTGCTGGTTTTGCAATAAGCATTTACATTCCTAGAAAGGGACAGCCAGTTGCCTCAGAGGACAGGCATGCTCACTTTTATTTGGCTGTGGTCTTGGCTTCATTGCTGGGTTGGAACAACGGTTTCCCAGTTTGGGGTAGGTAGGTATGAAATTGGGTCCTGGGCTGTGGTTATAATGTCAGCCCTTTGGATTTGATTGAATGTGCCATGCTCCTTGTGCAGGGACACAG
Organism: Aquila chrysaetos chrysaetos; assembly: GCF_900496995.4. NCBI lineage: Eukaryota > Metazoa > Chordata > Aves > Accipitriformes > Accipitridae > Aquila > Aquila chrysaetos. Next base: position 30,361,903 of record NC_044004.1, on the reverse strand, counting down.
GAGGGCTTCCCCTGCTTCACAGTGGAGGTGTAGCTCAAGTACCTGCTAATGATTTCTACCCCTTCCCCACACCACTCCACCCCCAATTCATGCAGTTCAGGAAAGTACTGTGAAACTACCATTGGTTAAAATCTTAAAATTTCGGAGTAAACGCTGAGTGATTCTAAATTTTGCGTGCTTTTATCAAGAATATTTTCTATAAAGTTTCAACTAGTTCAGTGAAAGGCTAGCCCATCTCTTGCTTGTTTAATAGCTTATTTCCATGTAACCCATGAGTTCCACAACAGAACTGATATGAAAAAAAAAATCATGATTTGAAGAAAATATTTGCAGTCTTTTTTATTTTGCTGTTTATTGATAATTTAATCCTTACTACAAAGAGACTTTTTTCACATGTTCTTAAAAGCTGAATGCTTTATTAATGGCAACATGTAGACAAATTAGAGAAGGATTAATCTGGTATTTCTATGTAGTGTAGGTATTTATCCTAAGAACTATAACTGGCTGTATTTATCCAAAATAAAATAAAGGTGCAACTAAATTGTTTCTTGCTATCATTTAGGGAAAAAGTAGATAAGGCAAAATTAAATATTGTCCCTTCTGAGTTTTCAAAGAAATGTAGTTCAAGAAATTCAAAGTTCCGTTCTTTTTTTTGAACATTTAGAGAAGTCTTAACAAGCTGTGCTGTCTCCCAGGCCTTCTCAAGAGCTTCCATTTTGCCCGTTCACGCTTCAGGAGCTCTGCATTTGCATTGTCTGCACAAAAAATAAGAGGAATGTGTTAGCAATGCTGGGTCCTGCTGGGGCAGTCCTGCAGGTCTGGGGTACAGGACTCACATTTAAATTGCTCCTTGATTCCAGGCGTGTGTGGGAGCCTGGCTGCAAGTAGATAGGGATCAGATCCCCACCAGAGCAAAGGTTTATAAACTAAACTGTTTATGTTAAAAGTTCATCGAGTGGGTTACAGAGGGTGGGGGAATACCTCAACACATCAAATAGCTAAACATTTTGAATGTCCAGACAGGCTTCTCTCTGAAATACTGATCAGCTTCTTCTAGTCCCTGACGTTAAAGGGTCATTTTCATGCCTAATAGTAGCGGGAGAGCTTTGCACTCCACTTGAATTGGGAAGAAGACCTCTTCCCACCAGGTTAGGCTGTTGTATGTGCATGATTATAGGCTGTGTTGTTTGGGGAATCTGCTCTGTCCTGTAGCCTGCAAGTCATAACTGCTGCTCTGTGATGAAGGCAAAAGCTAGAAATGCCACTGAGTATGGTCTGTGTAGAGATCAGTCTGCTGTGATATAGAGAGGAGCTGTAAATGCTGGTGTGGTGTGGCTGTGCAAACTTCAGGGCTGCTGCCGTCATCATGGATGCATTACAAGGAAGGAAAACTCTCTCATAGGATGGCTCCAATCAAATGATGAAAAAGAAAGTAATCTCAGATTATGGCAATGTTTCTTTCTCTTTCTCCCATGCTCCCTGTGTCTCCTCCAGTAATGAGGAGATGATCCTTGCCCCACAGAGCCCTCCTGGGCTGGCAGGCAGATAAGGCACAGTTGGAATGGGTTTTCTCTTTTGGGTTGGACAACAAAATGTAGTCTCTGTTGATACAGCTAAATAGCTTCATCCTGCCACAGTGCACACGTTATTACTGCAGCCAGAGGAGACCCAGACCATTTTCTCCCCAATTCTGAAATAGGAGATGGATGTTCAGGAGGCTTTTTTTCCTGTTGTCCCAGCTGATTTTACAGACACCTAAAATACCCCTCTCTCTGACTGGCAGAAGGTGTGTGTAAGATGACCTCCTGGTATCTGTATTGTAGATTATTCTTGATGTGTTTTGGACATGATCCAGTGGAAGGTATTTGTGATCCAGCAGTCGCAGAGGATGGTGGATCTGACATTCGCCCTGCCAGGAGCACTGGGAAGACCTGAGCAAAGCTGCTGCCTGGCCATGCCGGAGGAGCTGCGTAGGGAGCTCCTGCAGTTTAACTAACCCTGAGATGCTGCCACTGCTGCAACACTTCAGTCCTTTGCTTCATAATAACAGAGTTATTGGGGAAAAAAGATCACTTCACATGTCCGAAGATATTCATCTGATTTACACAACAGTCAGAAGGGTTCATGGGGATTGTTGTGACCTATGCAAAAACAGGGAGACATGGGTATGCACCGAAGCAATGGCCTGCTCAGTGGCTTTAGCCACTGACTCTGCAGGCGCAGAGTATGTGTCCTAATTTTTGTCAGCTCTCCTTAGGACCCTTGAGCTCTCCAAGACCTCAGTACCTTTCTGCTGCGACCTTTCTAAAGGCTTTTTCCCATTTCTGTTCAAAATCTGTGGACGGCAAGTGGGAGACAAGTGAGCCAAATCAGCGGTCGCTGACTTCAGGCTTTGTGTCGCTGCCTGGGTGGATTCCAGGGCTATTTCTCAGCTGGGAAGCACGGAGGCTTTTCTGGTGAATTCTTCGGGAGACAAATTCTGGATCAATTTATAGCTAAATTTGCATATGCATATTTTTGTAGGTCTTAAAAATATGGGGTATAAGTTAAAAATCAGTGTTAAAAAGCCATGGTCCTAAAGGTGAGAAAATCAGGCTGCTTTGTACAGATGCAGGGATATTTTGTTTGGATTTCATGATGTACATTAAAATGTATGGTAGAAGACAATCCCAATGGAAGCCCAGTGGCGTTGGGGATTTTTTTTTAAACTTTCATATGTTGTCTGTTTATTTTGTCTTCAGCACCTGGTCTCAGTTGGCTCCAAACTGGATAGTAATTTTCATTGAAGTGTTTATAACATGAAGTCTTTTTTTTCTTTTTTAACATGAGACATATGCCTGCAGCTCTGCAGGCTGCTGTCTCACTGCCAACTTAGCAGGACAGCTAACTGCAACAGGAAACTGATATGGTGCAATTTTCATTAATGATTTGTATTCTTTTTCAGCATGCAAATTCAACAGCATTTAGAAAATGCTTCTAACATCAAATATCTCTTTCCTTTAAGCATAAGAAGAAAACAGAAGCTGCTTTAGAATTAGGCAACTTTTGAAAAGGTACTTTTATATGTATGTGGCATGGTTAAATGCTTTTTTTCTTCTTTCCATATGATTCACTTCCTTGCAAAACCTTCAAGTTTTGGCATATTGTAAAATTATGACTAAATTCTTGCTGTTTTGCAGAGCACACCCAGCCTGGCAAACCAAAAATGGTGAAGTATTAAATAACTGTCAAATTAAAGAAAAAAACAAAACAAAAAAAAAAAGGAAAGGAAAAAAATTACTTGTTAGTAGTCACCACCCATATGACAGAAAACTAATGAGATTGGGGGACACACATGTTTTTCTTTTGCACACAGACACAAATGTTAAGGTGTTTGGTGTAGATTGCAAAATTTTGCTTTGTTACATTTGAATGCCTTCATGTAAGAGTTTCTAAATACTCTATCATAATTCTTATCAATTTGGTATCTGTTTTAAATACCACACTGTGTGCTGGATCAGATGGCACCAGGACAGACAGCATTGCCTCCACCGAGGCAAGGAGGAATAACTGCCAGCTTTAGATATTTCTAATTGTTTTCTTCAGCTCAGTGGTGGTGGTAATTCTCTTGTGCTTACCATGAGATTTTATCAGGGGTGAATTCTGGCCTTTGAATTTTGGGCAGTCAACCTATGTCAGGCTAGCAATCTCCATGTATTTTAATGACGATGCAATATGTTGAAATCCAGTATTTCAAGAAGCAGTTGAGCCCAAATGTAAAATGGAGTCATACAGCTCTCTGTTATCGTAGTGTTAAAGCAAAGAAATCCCTTGAATAATTGATCATAACCCATCTTTTATCTTGCAAAATCTTTGCTGTGTTGGTCTTCTTAACATCTCAGCAGCAGAACCAGGAATATAAAATTCACATGGAAAAGAATTTCTAGAATTTAATACATAGCTCAGGGATTTATGGCCTAAACATACATCACTTGCTCATGCAGTTCACTAGGCAGCATGCCCTAATTTTCCCCTCTTCATCTCAAGCTTTGGAGACTCATGGATTTTGGCTCTGGAGGTCTTCTGTTCAATTGTCCATTATAGTTAAGATAACTTGCTTTCATAGATATTATATTTTAAGGGTCAGGTTCTGCTTCTGTATAAATCAGTGTGAAAACATTACAGTGCTCCTTCCGCTTCCAACAGTCCTGAGATCAAGTTTAAGGGATGGATCAAACTGTTGTAACGTTTGCGGATCAATTCTGATATGAGGGGATAAGCAACATTAAATATTTTCATTGATTTGTCAACCTTGCTAATACAATTTTTTTTAATATAACAATTTAAATACCTTCCTTAGAACTGTTGTTAGTGCTACTACCATTTTGTTTTCAGTAACATCTAAATATTGTCACGTACTATAGAAGTTCAAAAGCACTACCTTATTTAAATGAGTACTTTCTCACAAATCTCTTCATGCGTACTCAAGCCCTTACTATAAACCTAAAAGGCTCATGGTCTTGAATTTTAAATCAACATGAAGAAGGTGCTCTCATAGTCCCTTTCTCCCTATTTGTTCTTGTTTAGTTTTAAATTTTATAGTTGAGTAAATGTCACCTCTGGTGGTTAAAGTTCAGGTCAAGTTACATTTTGCTGTGACCCTCCTGCTCTCTTTTGTAGACACTAGGACTGTGGTCTGTCAAGACAGGAAAGTTCACAGATCATAGCCTAAGGATTCCCCCCCCCCCCCCCCCCCCCCCCCCCCCCCGCCTTTCTTTCTTGGATATCCTTTCGTCAGGCAAGGAAAGTAATGTTTGTAAAATTGGATTGAGGGAGCTCTGTTAATTGAGAGTTTTGTGTAAATAACAGAGTGATGTTTGTGCCCTACACAATTTTAGAAAGCATTATGCATCGCTGAGACTAGTTTAGAACCAGATGTCTGATTCTCTTTTAATTTCCCACTTTATTCATTAAAATAAACATTACTGTGGAAATAGTTGCCTGATGAGAGGTGGCAACAGCCAGTCATAGCCAATTAGACACATTTATTTAATGGAAAACAATAGAAATATGTATTTGACTTGCATGGATTTGTGTTAATGTGGGGAATGTGTGGATATAATGTGTGAATGTTCCTGGTTTATTCAAATCTCCTTCTTCAGCCTTTTGTTTCTGGTGCTGTCTGTGCATGTTTATTTTACAGGTCTGTGTACACCAGGTGTATTGATGTAGCCCCCAAGACTTTAAAAAAAAAAAAGAGGGACAGATAGGTAGAATTAGAGTTATAATACAGTCTTTGGGGAATGCTTATAGCCATGGGGAAGTATTGCTGCCTGTTCACCAAGGAGAGCTACCTAGATGACAACTTCTTTCCCAGGCTGTTACCAAATATCTCTGTACCCAGGAGGCTCCCCCGTATGCCATGATCCCAGTGGGAATTCTGCCTTGCTTCTCTTAAAATGTTGAGCAATTGGAGAATATATAGACACGGCAGAGGCACCCTTGTGTTGGCTTAAAGAAGGTTTATTAGAATGGAGGCTGCAAAAGAGAAAAATCTAATAAAATAAAAATTTGGAAAGAGCCTTATCTCCAGTAGCCTTGGCTAACAACAGATGAGAATTGGGAGTCAGAGAAAGAGAATCTAATTCTTCAGTTTCTTCATCATCTTTTCGTCTTCTGCCTCTTTCTGCCATCTTCTCCATACTCTGCTCACATTCCTGCAAATCTGTGCACCAAGTGAGGAAGAAACAGCAGAAGAAATAGTAGGGGCTAATCGATTGCACCCTTATCTTAATGTTGTTCATGCTGAGGAACTGTAATTCTGGCATTTGTTAACTTTTGAGTGCTTGCCTTCACAAACTCACTGTTGTTCCTTTGATGCTTTCAACATAATTTCTGAAGTAAGCAAACAAAACACTTAAAAGCTGAAACAACATTTTGACTGTAGAGAATGATACTTATTTTACTGGCAAGTTCACATAATTTGGCTGCACATCACAGCTGTCTGCTGCTTGCACCAGTGAAGTGATCAGTGCAATACCAGGTTGTCTTCCAAATGGACCAAATGTTTACCAGCGGGTAAACATACCACCTAGGCTTTGCAGGTATTTGACAGCAACAGAGTATCGAGGTTTATGACTAATTGATTCAATTTGGGATTTGCTGCCTATATTCCTTTAGCTTCTTTTGTCTCTTCATGCCACAGCTCTTTTGCCCCACCATCCATCTCATATTCCTCCCTGTCCATCTGTTTTTACATCTGCCCCCATTTCCAGCCCGCTGCCCCAGTTCTTCCCTCTGCCTCTCCATCACCCACATGGATCCAGTCCACCCTTAGCTCCTTGCTACACTTCCTTTTCTTGTCCACCTCCTCCTAAAGTCTGCCTTTGGTCTCTCCAGGCTCCCACTTGTAGGCTGTCTCGCACCCCTGCTGCATTCATGTACGTGAAGTGTCTTCCTGCCCTTCGTTTTTCCTAATTTCAGGTTGAGCATTTATGGTGGGGAGACTTCAGTGACCAGTTGTATCCCCAGGTGAAAAAGCCATGCTCTTACTCTCCCACTCATAGATCTGCTCTCTTCCCCGGAACAAGCTACAGTAGGACAGTTCCAGCCACCACTGGTTACCAAATTCATTTTTAAAAAGGAAAAAATAAAAATAAAATTAAACAAAGGCATTATGCTTATTTTTTTATAGCTCCCTAAAACCCCTCTGTTCCTACATTATTCCCCCAAAACACTTACTTGTAGCGATCAGGGATGGAAGTGGAGTATGCTGGGTTTGTTCCCACCACCCTACTTTAACCCAGGTTTAAAATAGGAACGTTGTCTGTCTGTCTGTCTTTTTATGGCCAACAGAAACAGGGTTTTCAAGGGCATGATTCATCTTGTTTATGAATGAACCAGCCTTACGAAGTACCTGTCCCTCCATTCCCAAGGGTGAGGTGTGGGAACCATCCTTCACCAAGTGGGTTATGTACCTATGGAGCAGGCATACCTGCCTGGCTTGTGATGTGTCTGCAGGGAGCCGCAGCGGGATGGTGACGGTCAGTGTCCAAGCTGCTCCTGGGGGCTTTCATTAGTAAAGGTTAGGTTGCAAAGGTTGGATGTTGCTTTATTTTTGTTCATAATTATTCATTTGTGCCTTTCTATTTGCTTCACATTCTACAACCCCCTTCTTTCTTCCGAAAGAGTCTTATATTGAAAGTTCATCTCCTTTCACTTGGCACTATCCTTGTCGACAGGTCTCGATATTTTACTTTGAGTTCATGGCCCCTAAGTTATGTTCATGGTGGTTCCTTCTCAGTTCTTGTGTCTTAGACAGCATTCCTCTATACAGAAAATACACGTTTATCTGGCATGTATTTCAAGAAACAAGAATGTGTATAAGTGAAAATATATACTCATTTACAGATGGTTTTATAAGACAAGAAATGACAATCTTTGTTATTTTTGCTTCCATTTTCCATGCCCATTTACCATCTGCTTCTCCAGCAATGCAGTGTTTCTGGCAGATAGATAGGAACTGGAAGTGCATCGTGCCTTTTATTTTGCAGTGAGTGGGGGTTTCTGCACTTTACAATGCTCATGTCCCTTCCTTAACTAACTCCCTTGATGGTCCTGGGTTTGAGGTGCTGTCTTGTGGGTTGCCTGTGCAAATAACTTCTTCCAGTGTATTACTTGTAGTGGTAGATGGAGTGGTTTGGTTTGTTTTTCCTTGTAGCAGCTGTGATTCTTGGTTTTAATATCTATTTGATTCTAGTATATTCGCTAGTATCTCTTTCCTGGTTTCGAGGAGATAAACTGGGATGAGTCATAGAGCACTTATTCCCAGAGATAGCTTCAGCAATCAAAAAGGGGCCATGAATACTTCTGGCAAAAGTACTAGATATTAGGCATAGATGGTATGAAGGTCACTGGGTTTTGTTATTTTTTCCCCCTCCCTAAGTAGATGTTCTCTTCAAACAGACTGCAGAAATACCAATTAGTGTGCTTCATTCTGAAATGTAATCCAATTTAAAATGTAAAAAATCCCTTTCGGCTACAGTGGAATCGAACCCCTAATTATGAAAGGCATATGTTCCCCCCCCATCTTTCTTCCCTCCACCCATGTAGATAATTGTCCTTCTTGAATGATTTCTTCTTTGTAAAAATCTTTGTGACATTCTACTCCTGGTTTGCTCAAAGCAATGCTGTTATCTGGTGTGTTAGGTTTGTGTTGTTGGATTCTTACAGGATAATATACAATATAGTTACACTGATTGCTTGCTATTTTGTGTGTCATCTGTGTTTTGGAATATCTCAAAGCTTGTCAGTCTTCCACTGGGGATTACATCATTTTGGGGGTCTCAACCGTTCTGAAACAAAAGCATACTTCAGTGGTAAAATATGTATGCCCGGACAGCTGGCAGTCTTTCAAGGCTCCAAACTTGACACAGAGTTAATCTCGGAGAAAAGTATTTTCTTCTATTGATACTAACTGGACAATTATTTCCATGCTGGGGTTTTTTGCCCTTTTTTTTTTTTTTTTTTCTTTCTTAATGCGGAGTTTTCTTTACAGATGGTAATTACTGACATAAAATACATTTCTTTGTTTTATTCCCAGCCACTGCAGGATTTATTCTGGGGTGGTGATTTTGGTTTCTACGTGGTCTTTGAATGTTTTGGCAATGGTCAATTCATATTAATAATTGTTTCTTTAGTGGTAAGCCTGATCTTGTTTGAAATGTGCAAGTCTCTCTGTTATTAGCTTGCCTTTTTTTCAGGGGCAGACCTCTGGGGAGAAAGTCACTTGCACCTGCTAAGCTGCCTTGTCCCATATTGAATTATAACAACAAATTGGTATCACAGACCACCCACTCTATCACATAAGCACTATTTACGTTGCAAAGACTTCATAAGGGTTGAATTGAAACACAGCTTGTTGCACTAGGTGAATTTCATCCCAATATCTGCTATATAAAATGGCTTCAGAGCCATTACAAGAAGATGCTAGAAAACAGAGTAATGCAAAATTGGACCAAGAATTTGCCATGTGTGTACTTAATCTAGATTTTCATGCTATTCGTACTACTTTGTTAGGTTTAAAAGAAATACGCTGCATTTAACTTGTTCTGAGGAAAACCTGTCTGCCTGACTATCAATTCCAAGCTTTTGTTTGGGCAGCTCAATTCCAGGCTTATGCCCCGGTGGGTCCTATTTCAGTACCAGCTTCTGCAATCGGGCTCCCCTGCTTTGGGAGCTACTGCATTCAGAGGCACAGTGTGAATCTCTCTCGCAGACCCACTATGTAAGGATGTAGCCAAAGTGAAAACACCTGCAGAATATTCTCAGCTTTAACAGAGTATCTATTTTATTTTCCTAAAATATTACTTCATCAAATATTTTTAACATATCTTGCTAATGTTAAAAATTTGGCTTTCCATCTGAAAGAGAATTTAGGCATAGAGTTTGAGTGACTAATACGATTTAATAATAACAAATATGAAATGTAAATGGACTAATAATATTAATTAATTTCAATTTGTCATATAGTACCAATAAATAAATTACTATCGTTGGGGATATATGTGTGGATCTATTTCTATATTTGATTCACCAGAAAACTTGTGTGAGTTTCCTCCTGATTTTTTGGTAGATTTTTCTTTAATTTGCAAAGATTTCATGTTAAAAGAGTTATCAGAGTGGGGAATTTATGCTTTTGTTTCACATAAGATGCAGACATCACTGGCATGACAGATGAGTTCTTTCTATATGTAGAAAAGCATTTAAATAAGTGGAAAGCGAATATGAAAAAGTTCTGGGATTCTTTTTAAGACTGGAACTTCCCAAAAACATCCCTTAAAAAGATTTTCTATCTCCTTTTAGTTTATCACAGATTAATGAACTCTATGTTCCTCTTAATTTTAGTGGAATTTAATTATAATTACTTTTTTTTTCCTTGTGTCAACAACTTTCCAATATAAAGAGATTAGATGGCCTTCATTCATTCTTTTCAAGGCACACCACTGCCAAAAGAGCACTTTGTAAGCAATTAAGCAGAATTGTGCAAGCTCTTATTGCTGTTTAAATCTATGGCAAATCTGATTTCTCATTGGTTTGCATGCAAGTCATGCAGTCAAGTATCTAAGTATGCAGGTCATGCAAATTACAAGTTTATTGAAGGGTCAGTATAGTTATCAATGGCAGCTGTTCATAGGATCCTTAACACTGAGATGAAAATTTATCTTTTGATTCGAATGGTTCTCACCCCTACAAACATTATAAGGTCTCAAGAGCATTACTATTTTTAACTAAATAGTGGTTATGTCGTTCAGTTTACTTAGGCATCAGACCAAAGATCATCGAAGTCAATATGAATTCTTCCAGTTACATCAGCATGCTCTGGGTCATGCCCTTAATAAACTGTTGTGTTTGCTATCCAAACCAGAAGAGATTACAGCATAACGACTGGTGCGGTACAAACGAAAATGGGTTCAAAAATAGCCTGAAGTACTAATTCTACCTCCAGTGAAGCCAGTGGAAGATAAACATCCCACAAGAAAAGTTGGACTGTTTCTTGCATTAATGTTACCTTTCAGCTAACCTAACCACAGTAAAAACGTTTTGGCACGACCATCTTGCCCGCACACCGATGTTAGTGATGAGAGCTTGGGGTGGGCGATAAAACGCCATGTAAGATTTTGGAGTGTGAGTGTTTATCATTAAGCAAACACTGGTTCATTTGTGAAGTAAAAAAAGGGGGTTGATCTTTGTTTCGAAGGTCTTTTAATCATGATAGAACAATTATATTTATACCGCAGAAGTTTTGAGAGATGTGGTGAAGATGATAGTAACAATTAAGAAGCCCTATATCAGGAACCTTGAAAATATGCTTGGAATAGAAAGTTTGGTAGTCTAAAAATTAGGAATTCGGGTATTGTACTGTATGAAAGTTTCATAATAAGGAGAAAGAAGGAAATATATGTTACTATGCAACATTACTCCATTAGTGTTCAGAGGAAAAAATGGACAGAAAAAAACAAATCAAAAGACTATACTTAACCCTTTCACATCATTACATTATAACTGAGTAATCTACTGGAATTTTAAAAATATTTTTATAAGTAAAAGAATTTTAGATTTGCAACAAGAAAAAGCACAGGCTACTCAAATGTGATAAAAGTATTAATCTTAAAATTTAATTTTGCTTAATTTTTAAAATATAAGCTTTTTTGAATTATCAAAAGGGAACTGAAAGAAATGGATATCATTATGCTAAATTGTTGTCTGCTTTCCAGTTTTGTTCCCTGCTAAATTATTCTCTTGACTAACAGGATAGAAAGTATTTGTGCTTCAGACATTTTATGATTAATCAGCCTCTGTGTTTGTGTCTGGGTTAGTAAAAACAGAGCTACTGTAAAAGGGTGGAAATAATCATGCTGGCTTATGCCTGCAGTCAATGCTCCAACTTCTGTTGGGTACATTTTTTCCAACATGTATCAAATACCTTATAGAAGGTATAGCAGTGATTGAGGAAACGGCTGCTAAAGGGCTGTTTAGGCAAAGCCTTTCACTTACACTTCATACAGTTCGGTAGTAGAGATGCCTTGGGATTATTAGTGGTTAGTTGTTCATGTTAGGTGCCCGAGAATCATTTTTGATGGTGAAAAATTCTCAAAAGGTGTTTGTTACTACTGGCCCAGGGATGGGGACTGGTTAGGCTGGTGCTCCTCACCCCTGAGAATCAGGTCCATGTGATTTTTTTAATTGGCTTTACGGGCTAGCTGATGGAGCAGTTTCTTTGAAGAGCTTTTGAACACGATTCACCAGCTACTTTGAAAAGATTACCATTGAAGGCCCTTCAGTACAATTTTCAGTCACTGTGGGCAAAGTGCTCCCTTGCAGTCCCAGCTTTGGTAGAAGTTGCTTCTCTGCTGTTTTGCAGATGCACCCAGAGAGGATCTCAGCTCAGGTTTCTGGCCGCTTATGATAAATCCGCAAGGTCCCTGAGGGGGCACCGTGCATCGCCGAGGACATCTGAAATTCAGATTTACTAAGAGAAGAAGCTGAGCCGCGGGGTCCATGCTTTCCCCCGCGTGTCCGGGTTGGGTGGAGAGCGGGGCCAGTGCTGGTGATCAAAGTGGAGACGTGCACAGTGTGAATACTGGCTTTGTTCTTCAACACTGTTTATCAAAGAGGAAGGTACTTATTAGCACAGAAGTGAGAAAGGAGTGTTGCTGGCCTGGAAGTTGTTGTTATCTGGATTTTTGCATGGGAATAGATGGGGAAAAGAAAATGTTCCTCCAAACACAGCCTTATCCACTAGCTCATTTCATAATTTCCTTCACACAATCAATTTGCATTCTTTACAAGTGGTGTCTTACTTCTGTTTTTTCTCTACCAAGAGGAAATGGAAGTAAATGGCTCCTTTTCTTGTATGACTTCGGCATCTTCCACACTTCATAAGAAACAGAAGATTTTCTTCTAAAGATGGTCTTGAATACAAGCGTTTACATCATTTAGAACGGGAGAGGCAGATTTTTTTGACTGATACCTCAAATTGTGCATGCAGCTTTATAGTGTATGTTCTTACTTATGTGCACAAGTGATGATTTGTTCAGATAAAGTTGCTCAGTTTACCCAGGCAAAAGCTACACCATGAGCAAGAGCCATCATATATAAAGGTCAGCATAGAAAAACAAAGCAAAAGGTCACCATGAAATAACCATGATGATTTATTTATTATTATAAATAGTAACATAATAATGAAAATTGCTTGCTCAGTTTCCGTGAATACCTGCAAAAAAGGTATTTCCATATGTAGGACAATTCAGCAGAAAAGAGGTTCTTTCTGGCCATTAGTCTAAGGACAAGTAATGAAAAACTGTAACAGTTCCCGGTCACTATAGATCAGCAGAGACTTATTGTGGTTTACAGCATTGTTTTACAGGTGGTTGTTGGTTTTAGCTTGGATTAATTCCCTGATATGGTTCACAGTGCAGCTTGTCTATCAGCTCGTACCAACGTGACCGAGGAAGCCAGTCTGCAGTGCCGGAGGGTGCTGGGAGGGCTGAGGACTCTTGCCGTCCTCCTGGCTGCAGGGCAGCCTGGACAACCGTTTGTTTCATGAGCTTTAATTCCACATGATTAGTGCTTTATCAGCCAAATTCATGGATTCCATAGCTTTCACACCAGGGCATCCTCCTGCTTTTTCTGTTCAGTCTTTCCCCTGGTTATTGAACTGTCGGTGAAATAAAATAGCAGGCAACCCTCCTGGAGATAGGAGAAGTCGTGCAGTCCCCCTCCAGTGCCCTTCAGCAAGCAGCTGGTGCCGTCGTGGTCCTGCAGCTTTTGTCTCCTCGTAATAGCAGAAATGCATCCTAACGAATGATGAGTTGTGTTGTTGGATGGGTGCTAAATCCCACTTCCCGTTTCCCTCCCCATCCCCACAGCACTTGCCGGTATTTGTCTCTAAGGGCACTGGTTGTATCTTTATACACTCTCCTTTATTCATTTTTAATCTAATCTACCTCCCTTACATCATTCTCCTCTCTTCCTGCCGGGAAGTTGTGCCGAGGGGAGCTCCCCTGGTCCCCCGAGAGTTGTCTTGGGGAGATATCTTGTGCTGTTGAAGGCCCCGTTTTACACTTTGTGGAATGCAGATGGTCTAGACACAAATTGCATTTTTGTCTTTCAACATAAAGCACTGCATTTTTAATACATACCTCCAATAAATACAGCAAGAGGAGAACCAGTTAGCAATGGTTCCTTAAGGCAGGTATTCCACTTGTCTTGGAGTTTTATAGTGCCTCAGTATGGCATGTTTATGTCCCCCTCAGGAACATAGCTTCTAGGATATGGGGTTGCTATAAAGCAATAGCACAGTACTGTTGTTGTGCTAGCTTAAGTCCTTGCTTTATTTTTTCATATTTTATTATTTAAGTAGCTGTCGGTTATGCTGCTCCACAAAGGACTATTGCTTCAACACAATGGTTAGACTTCATTTGTTCCTCAGAAAGTTATGTCATATCTAGCCACATTTATTTAAGCACCTACAAAGCATAGCCTCTGTTTGCAATTTTTTTAATATATTATTTTTTGCCCATAAATTGTACCAATCTCTGTCCAGATGAAATGTGAAATTAAATTTTAAAAAGGCAAACTGTTTTTATTTTTAATCAGTTATACAAAGCTTCCTTAAATGTGCTGAAGACTTTTAAAAAACGGAATTCAAAGGCATTTTGATAAATTTAAATGCAAGTTTTTCCAGTTAATAATAGAACTGACAGATCATACTGTCCTAAAAGCTTCACTTGACTAGACCTCATCTGTTGCTATCTAGTTTTTATCTGTAAATTGGAAATTGGTTCTCTCTATCTAACAACCGAAGATTTTCTCAGCTTTGAGTGAACTAGCCTTTGAATTGAGCTAGATGAATAAACTGACTTAAATAAAATGTTCTCCCTGCACCTGCAGAAGAAGCTGCAGCTGCCAAAAGATGAATACTTCAAAAAACTTGGATCCCTAGGATTTAGCCGGTGATTTCTGCCAGTTCAATGCTTTGATGTTCTTTGAAAGTTCAGCACCAAATGCACAGTAATGGGGGTTATTATGTAAGTATAGCCCTTTTAAAAAAAAATAACATAATCTCAATTTGGAATCTTAATAAGCAAAAAAATCCAACTTAAATAAAACTGTTGGTGGAGGCAGTTTTTAATACCGACTTTTATTCATCCTCTTGTCTCTGAAGTCATCATGGGCTTTCCATATGACTGTGTCAGTGCAGGTGATGGAGGTCAGCTGCCAGCAGGGAGAGGTATTCATTTAAAAGAAGAAGATAAACCAAGGAGGGAAGCATCATTTCACTAAGTCACTAGGGATGGAGGGTGTTCATCCAGGGTTTCTGGAAGAATTTCAGGAAGCAGCTGAGTTGAAGTCATATGTAGCTCACTGAAAACAATTACTTCAGCAAAGAAACAGATGTGGCCGAGAGCATACCTAACTTAGGAGAGTGGGTATAATTATAAACCTTACTTTCCTACTGGCACAAACAGTGAAGTGCTGAAGAGAGAAGTATAAAGGCAGGAGGAGGAGATGGCTGTTGAGCCCTGTAAGCACAGGCAGAAAACCTGGGATGTAGGGGAGGGCAGTGCCTGGGGCCAGGGATTGCGGGAGTCAGCAGTGACCCATGCAGGAGCTCACCCCAGTTTTCAACAGCACTGTAGATAAATTCCTGCTCCTCCTGATGGAAGGAGGGTAGCCATCAGAGACCTGGATTGTCAGCAATGGGCTGGTGGGTGTTCTCACATCGTGAGGGGAGGAGGAGGGTGCTATTCAATACATAGTCCTCTTCACTTTATTCTGCTTGAAAATGCAAAAAGATTGTGATAATATCCAGAAAAATCAAAGATCATGAGAATTTCCAGGAAAATCTTATGCAGTTAGAAAACAGGTTACAGAACTTCACTGTGAATAAATGTAAGGCAGCAAGCGTTGGAAAGAGTACTTAACTCTTTGTCCTGTGTCCAGTGAAAATGATACCTGGTTAGAAGTAAGAGATTAGCTGCATGTTTTAAACCTGGACAGCAGTTGTCAGCTAAATGGATTTAATATTAGCATCTCTTGGAGGGTGTTATTTTGCATAAATTGAGATTGGCATTTACAAATGAAATCATCCTCCTCTCTATTATGTTCAGCCCTTGTCATAAATTAATACAAAAGGTAGAGAAATGAAGCAATGGGAAGTGAATAGCTGGAAGATCATATAAGGAGCCAGGGCTCTCGGGAAAAGTTTGAAAGAGACATGGGAAAAAAACCAAAAAAGTCTAAAACATGAGGTTTTTTATGAAGAATTTTATTCAGAGTTATTTGCCTGTAATATGGGGATGCTAAGATTAAAATGGCAGACAGTTTAAATGCTGTCAATGGAGATGTTACTTCAGGTATAGCTTTTGTGTTTATTTTCTAATGTGAACCCAGGAGAAACACAGAGTTGCGTGGTGCACATACGCACTTTCACGTACCTCCATGAAGGTGTGTGCCCTGGAAAGTCTGCCCATGGCTGGAAGAGATGATTCTGCAAAGACAGGATCTAATGCTAAATTCCTTGCTTGTGCTTTTGCCCAAGCAGACTTTGCACGATCATATCACAAACAGTCACATTGCAGGGAACACATGCTGGTACTTCAGATGGTCAGGTGTCACATTTTTGAAGATGGCACCCTTTCAGCAGAAAAAAAACCCCCAAATACCAGAACGAAATAAGAAAATAGAGTTAAATTATATCAGAGAGATAGATGAAATATATTCTATTAGTAGTGATGATGTGGTAGAAATAGAAAGAAAAGTGCCATATTTCACAGTTGGACACTTCAAAAGATACTCCTCTCCCAGTAATCCTCTGATCTGCTTCATGTCACAGGTCACCTAAACAGTATTTACAAACCTCCTGGCTGGAGCACTCATTCAGGATTTAAGGTGTCGCAACTTTTTTTGACATCAAAAGTTCAAGTGCACTGATATTTCTCTGAGAATGTTACATCGGGGTTAATTTTTATGTAGACTCATGTTTATGAATATGTCTCCTCAAGACTGATGTGAAACTCGCCTGGTGAGGGGGAAAAGTTTTCTCCTGACAGCCGTGTGATGATGTTAGACAGTGGTAGTTAGCAGGCCGCTAATTCCAACGTGCTCAAAAAGGTGAGGACCAAAGCAGGAGTCAAAAGGCTTGGCTTAACCATTGACTGATGTGTCACTGAGAAACTGGTATGAACTCTGGGTTCCTGTTACATCTGAATGTAAATATTAATGTTGTCCTCCAAAGTGCTTTGCCACCTTGAAGAGAAAAATGCACCGATAGTAATTGCTGCTATAATTTTGAGTGTGGGCTGGACTTGGATGTAAAGTCTCACTTTTGGCACCAAATTCATTCTGGGAGGCTCCCGTTCACTGTGTGGTGCTTGGGCAGTGATGAGTTCTTCTCTCCCAGGCAGGCATCGTCCTTGGTTCTAGGTGGCCTTTCCAAATCCTCCAAGCCATGAGGGTCTGGGAATTTTGTACTGATCAGGCAGTTGCTAGCTGCTTCAATTAGATGGGTTCTATCTTCTACTCTTTCCACAGAGTAAGCTTACTTTTTACTCTGTCTTACTACTCCAAGCAAATGATAGCATAAGCTGATTCCTGCAAATCTCTGTGCAGTTTCTTGCAAACCCTTGCAGTAGGAAAGCTGCTCTATGAAGCCCGAGTGTTAGGCATGTTGGCAGGCATTTGAAGAGACTTTTTTCATGTTTTTCTTCCTGTTTTGTTTTTACAAGAAAGGAGAACATATTCAAAATATTTCTGTAGCACCAAGGTGAAAGGACCAAGTTCCTAGGGTCATAGCTGAAATAAAACTCCTGAGTATTTTGCTTTTGCCGAAGTAGGAATGCCTGGTTGCTTTGTCCATGAATGATTTGAAGGAAGACGGATATTTTTTAAAATCTGTTTAATTAAGATGCCTCTTCAGTTCTCCCTGTCCTTCATTTCAATAGGTTTTCAGGGGCTTTCAAACCAGAACTACACAGGGCTCTATTTCAAGTGTGCTGTAAAGAGCTGATAATATAGCCTCTGTGGCTAGGGCACAGAATCTTCCTTATATAGCTTTTCTGAACAGGATACGCTTGTTCTGTAACAGATCTTGCGTTGTTTATTCCTGATAACCATTCTCAAGTCAGTATAAATGACACTTCCAGATAACTTTCTTCCTCCCTGATAACAATCTGGTAGTTTATACCACTTTCCAGAAGTGTATATTTCTGTTTAGTTTTTTAGGGTGCATTTAGTATTTAGTATGGCCAAAGCAGTAATTCTTTCACTGTCTGCCAGCTAGATCGGTTTTGAGAAGAGTCTCTTCAAAGCAATGTCTGTTTAGAACTGACTTATTTATGTGCAGTTTCTGTTCCACAACAAAGCAGTCAAAGAAATGAAGCATCAGTCCCTGGTGCCTGAGAAAGAGGCCTGAGAAAGGTCTCAGAAAACAGGTATGATGTAGAAAGTCATTTGCAAGAACTCTTTGTTCTGAATAGCTGTGTACTCATGCACATTTCAGATCTTATTTTTAAGGCTTTGTTTTTTGAACGAAGCACTGATGAATGTGGAGGCAACAGTGGGTTGTGCTGAAAGGGAAGTGATCAGGATCCAGGGAGGTTACTAGCAAAGCTCTTCAAGGATGGTGCTCAGGACAGTTGTAGGGTCCCATAAATGACTTTAGCATATTAGGGGTGCACTCATGCAGGTTGTTGGTGACCCAAAGTTGTCAGTACAGAGGAAGGTGGGCTGTCATGCAGAAAGAAACTGGATGACATCAAAGCCTAATAGAAATGGGGCAGAATTTCATAGGTCAAAATATATGTTGAGACTAATAATGAGATTTTCCTGGCTGGAGAGTCACTGTGGTATATTACCGAGGGATCACAGACAGGTCATCCTGAACTACAGCCTGTTGGTGGTGCATGTCAGGGTAGCAAATTACAGCCGGGCAGATGTGGCATTAAAGCTGCTGAATTAGGGCTGGGAGATTTCCTCTGGTTCTGTTTGCCCACATGCATGAAAAGTTGACTGTAGCTGAAACAAATTAAGAAGAGAGCTTGTTAGATGCCAAGGAAGGAGTTGTTGGATGCTAAAGAGGCATATGCATTTTACAGGATGGAGAAGAATGCTTAATAAGAATAAGGAGTGAAGCAGGAGTATCTTAGGTGGGAGCACTAGCTAGTTTGAATTACATAGCATAGCAAAACAAAGGCAAAGAGAGGAGTGGGTTGCTCTCTGTAAATACGCTTGTGAGGCAAAAGCCAGGCAAACAGTGGTGTTGACTGCATCTACCAAACGATAATACTGGTGTTAAAACAAATCGCTTAAACCTGGTCATTAATAATGCAGGAAACCAGTAACAAGTTTCTAACTGTGAAGTGACACAACTGTATGAAGGTCAGAGGGAGCAGGAATCCCCCTCTTACAGCCTGTTCTCCTCACAGAGGTCAGTAAATAAATAGGACTGTATAATATGGTAGCCTACAAAAACAAGAAACTAATAACAAGGGACTGATGATTGCCAAGAAAGACTTTTCCAGTCCTTTTTGTTCCTAAGTTGGCTAACAGATATCAGAAAGTTAAACACGAAGTATCTAGGGGTTTAGAAGAGCTATAATGTCTCTCCTGCCATCTTTGTCAAGCATTTTAAAGTACTTTGTGATTTGTTTTCTGTTCTGAAATTGCATTTACCAGTGGAAAAAGGAAAAGATTTTGCCGTACGTGTAGGGGAAAATATGTTGTGTTGGATCTGACAGCCCAAGAGGTGAGGCTGCCACATCTCCATGTCCCCAGGTCCAACCAGTAACAAGGCTGAAGATGTATTCCCAACGGCTACATGCACACACAGCATATGTATATATAAATCCCTTCCTCTGAGTCCTCAGTTTAAGTTCCCCACCTGCCATTGTGCCCCTGTGCTCCTCTGAGCTTGTGCAGGTGGGCCTTTGATGGGCTGATGGCTCCAGTGATGGGCCTAGGAGTAGCTGGGCAGGGTATTATTTGGGCTCCTCTTCCTGCCATCATCTCTCTGTGCTCCTTTGTGGGTGTGCAGACAAGGTTTTGTCATGTAACCTAACAGTACCAAACTTGGTTTTGAGTGTGGTTCACGGGGCAAGCAGCTCTAGGAGGGAGAGGGATCTCAGTTTGGTAGCCGCACACCATGGATCCATGCTTACAGAATGGCAGGACTGCACAGAAATAAAACCTCTAATTGGACAGAGGAGAGCTGGAGAAAGTTAAGACCAAAATATAATATGGATGATGTGATTCAAAAAATGGGGAACTGTTCAGACCAAGAACATGGGAAACATTGAACTTGACTATATTTTCCCAGCAGGCTGGCAAAAAAAATAAAAAAGGAGGAATGCAGCATGGAAATTTCTGGATGATGGCAAATATCTTTGTCAGAAGACATTGGAAAAAAAAAATAAATGCAGACATTCTCATCTGCGTCTATGATACATAGAAATACTCTGTCTATTTTGAGCTTTTAGGTAAATGGTTTAAAATATTACTTAAAATACAGATACAGAGCTAGATTTACTTTTTTTCCCAGCAAAGTAGATCATTCTCTTATCTCCCATTTTTGCTTATCAAAGCTTTCCATTTAAATTGACGGACACACATGGATATTCCTGGGGGATTTTTCTTTAGTTATGACTAGCTCTTTCCTAGGTAGCAGAGGTGAAGTCTTCTATGTGTGTTTTTTGACATACATCCATAAGAACTGTTCACACTAAAAGATTGCTGCCCTAGTACCCATAATTAAATTTATGCTCAGTTTTTGAATAGCAGTTGTTGGTATGTTCACCAGCAGAGTTTAAACCAGTTTCAAACAGGTAATGGAGAGCTTCCCACATCCCCTTCCCATTCCCTGGAAATTCAGAGACAGCTCCATTCCCTCTGCCAGAGGCACGGAGAAGGACTTCTGGAGTCCTCTCATCACTTCTGGGCTTAGACTCCATCTGAGGAGTTCCTGCTTCCCAGCTCTGCTAGCATCAGTCATGGCCCTGGAAAAAGCAGCGTGACACAAGTTCATGCTTCAGTTGATCCTGCCTGATAAGTCCTCCATTTGAATGTTTCTGCTCAACAAAATATTTCTAAACAGTACAAGTGTTGATAACGTAACTGTCATAAAAACTTATCTAGATCCATAGTTGGTATGCTGAAGGCAGGGGTGACTATAGGGGACGACTTAATTTTCCAAATTGTTCAAGTGAAGTCTATCCATTTGAGCCTCTCCAAGAAACCTGTGTATACATTACTCAGTTTGTCTTTCCTTCCAAGTAGAGTGCCTTAGTGAAGTTGCTTGGGTGGTATTACTGTCATAGAAGAATTGAGTAGAATCATAGAATCACAGAATGGGTTGGGTTGGAAGGGACCTTCAAAGATCATCTAGTCCATCTAGACATCTTTCCCTAGATCAGGTTGCTCAAAGCCCCATTCAACCTGACCTTGAACACTTCCAGTGATGGGGCATCCACAATTTCTCTGGGCTACCTGTTGCTGTGTCTCACCACTCTCATCATAAAAAAAATTCTCCCTTATGTCCAGTCTAAATCTACCCTCTTTTAGTTTAAACTAAATAGCAGTGCTTCCAGCTTTGCTGAACACCCACCTCTCTTTCCTGCAGGAAAAAAGCAGTTACTTTTAGCAAATTTGAAACACTCTGGTGATGAAAGGATTTCCCTTATGAAGCCCTGCTCCACTCTCCTCCCCTCAACTATTTATAATTTTATTAAAGTAATGCATTTGAACAATTCAAAGCTTTTATTATTTGATGTCTACCAAAAATTACTGTCAAAGATTATCTTTGAGAAACCATTTTGAATGAAGGTGAGAAGGGGCTCCTATTTTGTATTGCTAACAAAATTCTTGTATTTTTCAAGTCTTCATTACAAATGCAGTAAAAAACTTTACATTTTTAAGGTAGTCAGAGCAGGATCCACTTTAATATGGGCACATTCCCTACCAGTGCATATAGATTCTCCTGTTTATGTCTTGCTTTCAAACTAAGAGGCAAATTAATTCTTTTCAGTCTTTACAACATCATTACATGTTGGGAATACATAGATTAAACCAGTGATTGATAGTACTTCAGCAATAGCTAGAAGCCCTCATTATAATGCACTCCAAAAGATGTTGTTCAGAGTGGTTGTAAAGTGAGATGAACCAAATTAGTCTGCAGAATAGTTGCAAAGTCTGCCAAGCATGCTCTATCCACTTCCATCTTCCTAGCTCTGGCTCCAGCAAGGATGGTATGGCTCAGCCTCCCTTTAAGAATGGATGCTTGGAGTCTGCCTGACTGTCAAGATCTGTGTAAGTGGAACCTCCCTTCTTAATGACTTAACAAATTGAGGACTTAGCAAGTACAGTGCGGAGTAGACCAAGAGAACAAGCTGGGGCAATAGGAAGGAGTTTCAGCACTCCCTGGTGCCATCCTCTTTTTCCCACCGAAGCAGTAGTTGTGCAGCTATAACTATGCAGTACATTTATGTTGTGCATGCAGAATAGGCCTGGCACACCCCCAACACACTGGATTCTCCATGGATGGGCTGCACAGCACATGTTGCTGTATAAACTGGTGCGTAGCTGAGTTTTTTTACTGAAATATGGGAGCCATGTGTGCACGTGCCTGGATTACATGCCATGACTGTGCAACATCATCTGGCCAGGTCTGCTTGAACCATCCATCCAGTGCGATGATCCTGTGCCACACAAAGTGGTTTTGTTACATGTTGGAGTAAGAAAAGGGAGTGACTCCCTTCTGCACATCAAAGCAATGAGAGCTGGGAACCCCAAGACTGAAAGATTTAGGAAGTAAGTCTTTGGCATTTTTTTCCTCAAACTAATTTTGTCTAGGGTCATAGCTAGGCTTGGCTGCACATCTGTCTTTAAACTTCTGTGAGGAAGCATAGCTGTTGTAAATATAAACGTCTTTAAAACTTCCATTTAATGGATAATTCCACAAATCTACAGTATTTTTAAATTGATTCTCCACATATTCAACTTCTAAGGGCACTGAAATACAGAGACTTTGCAAAGCAGCATCTAAAACGTAGCTGTTAGAATTGTGAGCAGCTGTGTATGGGAATTGCACAATGCACATAATGTACTGTGACAGCAGGGGAGGTGGTTTTGCAGGGAATTGATGCATTTTTTAACTTTCAAGGTCACTTTAGACACCGCTGTGCAAATCAGCCCTCAAAATTATAAGACAGAATAAATTAATAAATATTTTTATGAATGCAGAAGTTAATAATAAGAGTGGCTGCAATAACATTTATGTGAGCAAAAATTAAAGATCATAAAAGCATTTTTACATGAAAGAGATGAAGTTTCTGAATAATCTGTAATAGAATTTAAGCCCATTTGAAGCTCAGATTAACGGGTTTTTTGAACTGAAACAATGCATAGCTTTCAGTGTGGTTAAAATTTTCATTCAAATGCAGGTTTTTCATCTTTTTTCAATTCTATAACCAGAGAAAATATTCATCCATTTTCTCTCTGCTTTAAAAAAAGACATATTTCAGCTTTATGAAGTAGGTGTTCTCTGCAGAATGGGCGCTGATGAGAACCATGCACAGAACAGGAAGTTCAGAAGACAGGGGATGGCAGCCGAGAGCGGCTCCATCTGCTCTGGAAATGCATTGCTGTACAGCGGAGGCCAAAACAACTGACAAGACAAAGTCATTATTTATGGAAAGACTCTGAACTCTGGCCGTTTGTCAAGCTGACTCAAGTAGTCTGCTGCTGGACCTGATGAGCTAGCAAGTATCTAACATAGATTTGTGCTCTAATAAATGTCAGATACAGAGGCGTTACTGAAACAAATTGCTAAAATATTGGGAGAAAAGGGAATGTACATCGAACAACAGAAGACCCTAATTACTGACTTCAGTAATAAAGACTGGAGAGCATCAGAACACCTTATTTTCAAAAGAAAAGTGTGGGGAGGAGGGAGCAGTGTGATGTCCCAGCTCTGAAGCCCATGGCAGAACTCTCATTGATACGGAGCTAGGGTTTCACCTGCCATGTGCAGTGTTTCAGTGTACTTCTCCATCCATTCACTTCATCCTACAGGAGCCGGGATGCTTCATGTGTTTGTGAAATAGTTTCCACGTCTGCCTATTTAGTAAAAGTTCCAGTCCCCAGGCCAATGAAAACATTCCCTGTTCTTTTTAAAAATGTGCATCAGCAAGGGCAAATTATATCTTTTAGACTAATAAAAAATGATTGGGATGGTGCTGTGCTTTTTTTATGCTAGCATCTGTTGAAA
Organism: Aquila chrysaetos chrysaetos; assembly: GCF_900496995.4. Lineage (NCBI taxonomy): Eukaryota > Metazoa > Chordata > Aves > Accipitriformes > Accipitridae > Aquila > Aquila chrysaetos. Next base: position 30,338,100 of record NC_044004.1, on the reverse strand, counting down.
GCTGGAATTTAGAAAAAAATCAGCCAAAATTAGTATGGATAATCTCATAGCCAAGTCAGGTTGGGTGCAATTTTTTGTCTGTTGTTTGGTGGTGTCCCAAATCTTGTCATCATTCTCAAGTATATGAATTATAGAGTGTTAGAAGATTACCAGAAGGAAGACTTCTTTCCATAACTGTATAGTATACATGCTATGTACAGTCAACAACTAGAAATTCATGTGCCTTCCTGCTCAAATGCTCCACTACCTGACTTGAATAGCAATAAGTAATTTGATGTTGTCTTCAAAAAGTGTCATGGCTCTCCAGTTAGTTACAAGCATTTTCCTATTGCAAAAATATTCGCTAAACACAGGCACTTCTAAAAAAAATAATAAACCCAAACCTCCTACTAGGAAGTCTGTCTAGATTCATTGCTTGGCTGCGTGACACACAGCAAGAAAGGGAGCCACATGTTCCTGTCTGGAAAGTGATCAGTTACATTATACTAAGCATTAAAATGTGTCCGTATGTGTGCATCTGTACACACAGAGACACGCATACTTCAGATCGTGCTGATAATGACATTTCCAGTCTCAAAAGAAAAATAGATTGTGTACAAAATCCTTTATTTATCAGGCATAGAATTTCATTGTGGTCTACCCCTTTGACTTTAAAAATACTCTTTATTATGATAGCAAGAGCAGTCTTAAAGTGGTTAACTGATTCTGTGTATAGCCTCTCATTTAGTCTGTTTCTGAATGAGAAAAAGGAGTACAATGATCTCCTACTTTATTTATCATATTTTATCTAGTGTAAGGGCACGTTATGTATATCTGCCATTCTGTATAAAATAATGTATCTGTTATAGTCCTGTACCTTGGATATTCTAGAGCGCTGAGAGTCTCATGATGAGTTGTAGTCATGCGACACAGTCATCCATCACATGCCTGACAGTCTCACCTGCATGCTGGCCATTAATCTGTTCTCCAAGAACGTCTAACATTACTGTCCCCAGGCAAGTTTGCAGTTTCCCTGCATAGAAAGGCAAAAAAAAACCCTGCTACAAAACTTTTGTTTCCATCCTATCAAAGATAGAACCTCCTCCAAAAATGCTCTCAGTGAGGTCTAAAATGAGCAAGGTTCTGTCTAGAACTAGTGATGAAGTTGTGGATGCCTCATCATTGGAAGTGTTCAAGGTCAGAGTGGATGGGGCTTTGAGCAACCTGATCTAGTTGAAGATGTCCCTGCCCATGGCAGGGGGGTTGGACTAAATGATCTTTGAAGGTCCCTTCCAACCCAAACCATTCGATGGTTTTGTGAAGCAGGACATTAATAATGTGGGTGATTTTGGAGAGCTAGCACTTCAACCTTCAGCGGGGGGGGGGGGGGAGGCAACCGTACTTCTGCTGACCTAGGAAAGGCATCCATCACAGGCACTTCACACTGTAGAGGGCTTTGGCAAAGGTGATAGGTTGGAAAGCAACGAAGCCATCTTTCAGGCTTTGGGACCTGAGGCTATCACCTTGAGTAGGGACTGTAGATGATGAGGAAGGAGCTGAAATAATACACATGGTCTACAGCTTGACCCAGCCTAATTAGGAGGAACCAGAACAAGGCTTTGGGACCTCCCAGAGTTTTGCTGGTGACAATAATAGTGGGTCTAACAGCACTGAACCTATGTGGGGCTTTGTCTCTTTGTCAGAAGGTGGCGTAGAGGGATCCTCCTAGGACAGAGCACAGAATGGACCGTGAAGTCCAGATATAAGCACAGACCCATGCTGGATCATGCCTTCCCTGCACTTTTCCTATCACAGTGGTCCTTACTGTCTGCTTAAAAACAGCCCCTTCGGGGCCTCTGAGCATTAGGTCCGATCTGATGGTGAGCCTTCTTCAAATAGCAGAACCATGCAGCAGTGGCTTTACTCTGTGTTGTGCCACTCATTATTGAACAGTGTTTATGGTCACGTAATTGAGCTGCATTTTTCTGTCCCCATTAGAAATTTGTTTTTGTCAGTAACAAAAGGAATTTATTTGTCAGTAAATTTATTTACTTTTCCTTCACTTAATTGTAATTTTCAGTGCAGAAGACAAGTCTTGTTTTTGGGAAGGGGAGAAGGGTCAGATATTTACAAATGAGCAGCCAGTTCCTAAGTTCTGCACTACAAAGGTTATTGTGCATTTTTACTGCATTTGATACTAATTATGCTGTACATGATCTGTTCTTTCCATGAGGAATCCTGCAGATGTAAAGGCTCACACTATGGTTGGTTTAATTAGAAATAAAGTGTCAAGAAATTTGGCACCTTTTTTATTCTTTGTTCAAATAACAAATGTTAAACACATGGATACCAATTAATTCCTGGAGCCATTTAACTGATTTGAGTTACTGCATTACAGCAGGGGTCATTTAGCCTATGACATTAATTTCAATTTTATTTTTTTTAATTAACTTCTCTGACTAGTGTTGCCATCTAAAAATCTGTGGTAAAAGAGGAATAGCCTGAGATCTGGGAAAAGCATCGTCAGCCAAACTTCGCTTGGCAAGTAATTTGCTAGGCCATTTTCTGAATCTTGTTATTTTGCTAAGGGCTAGCGTTGGAGAGAAAAGAGAGTATTTTTATTAATCCCTCTTTTTTTGTTTTTTGGGAGAGTGACGACTTTGCAGATTACTGAAGATCCTGTTCTGCAACAAGAGTTCAGTCGTGTTCTTGCAAATTGTCAACTGAAGTAGCTTGCTGTTGCGAGTTATTGGCAGTAATGATTGCAGAATTGGGCTCTTAAGTTACAATATTGTCAAAGAAGCTGTTACAAATAGTAATAAGATCATTAAAATGTTTTCATTGGGATTTGCTGTGAGAAATAGCCATTTCACATGCCTTTGCTGCAAATGTTGATTTGTATGTGTGTCCATACTCATTTCCAAGGTGCAAAATTAGCAAATGACTTGTGGAATGAATCAGTAAAACTATTGTGCTCTGTGAAGAAGTGAATAAACCAGCTATTTTAACCCCAGCCTAGGCTTCCCCTCTCCTGGGCTTCCTAGCGGATCCTTTTGAGATATATCTGTTCGCAAAATAAAGCCACTTTTTATGCTTTTTAGTACTTGCTGACTATTTGCCAAGGATTTCTATGAAGTATCTGTGAATATAGGCTGAGACAACACGACACTGCTTCCCCTGTTTCCTGTGCTGAATGGCCAGCCCCAATGATAAACTGTAACACTACTCAAGGTAGGAAGGGTGAGCTGCCAGAAACTATTTATCACTTCACTGGCTTTGTACCATGCACATCCGTCTGAAGTTAAATTGAGGTTATAAGAGGAGTTTTCTTTTTGCTCCAGCTTTGCCAGTGATAGTATCTTGCATAAAGATGAACATAGAAGTTCAGTGTTCAGCCCTTAGAAGTTCCCATGCCATGAAAAGAAGATGGAAGTGATACAAAATTTGACTTAAAACACCTTCAGTTTCTGACAGCTAGTGCTATAATCTTAATCAGCCATTAATTTCGATAAGGTGAATACCTCTTCCTAATGGCGGATTTCAGGATGATGGTTTATGTACTAAAATATAAAGTCAGGTTTCAGCTCAAATTTTCATCCTCTTTGGGTATTTTAGGAGTTTTTAAATTACTAATATCTCCCATCCTTTCATTCTGTTTGATGTTGCTGTTATGGATAAAAAGTGACTATTCTTTTGTCCGTACAACCTCATTGCAAAGCTTTGGGTAATTCTGTGGAGTTCAACTCTTCATAAATCCATAAATCCACATGAAGTTAATCTTAAATGTTTCTTACAGTAGAATGAGAGTTTAACTTTTTGTGATGTTTCTCTCATACCCAGTGTTAAGTACCATGAATCCCATGATACATAACTATGTTGTAAAATGAAAGCGTCATCAAAAAACTCAGCACGCACTCAGCAACATAGCTCTTCTCGTTTTTGCACATCCAAAGCAGACGCGTATCTTCATTATCAATGCTGGTTATGTTTTGAAGTTAATGGTTGTGCCAGGTGTTGCTTCACCTGAGAAAAAACTGAATCAAAGAAACAACAGACTTGACTTGTAGAAAGGTGCTACTTGAGAGGCGGTCACTGTGATAGCAGGTGGCTGATAATACATACCATGCTCGTAGGCATCTTCAAATAATTCACTAATTGTAGTTGTTGCAAAACGCGTCTTTGCCAAGAGATATTCCTGGTTATTGTATCATTGCTTTGCAGCTTTCATTTCTACTGACTGCAGTTTGCTAAAGTTTAAGCTGTTATTTTTGAACAGTTGGCTCAGGCTGATAAGAATATTGGCTGCCTGTCTCATCAGCTCGAGTGGGAGAGGGTGCTCAAATCGACCACCCCGTTGTCTGAAGACAAGGAGCCTGAGAGCAGAGCACACCGCTCGGGAGCAATTACGTGCTGATTGACCTCCCAGCCGCTCCACACAAAGCATCCCCTTTCCCATGCTTTCTCCAGACCTTGGCAATGGCAGAGAGCTAAGTGGATGAGAGGGCGTGGTGGGAGAGGCTGAGATGGGGATGAAGGGAGGCAAGGAAGGCTTTGTTTCTAGACCTTCGGAAGAGTGTGTATGTAAGAAGCCTTTACGCATATTTTGCATATGAGGCCAGACCTTTAAGTGGGGCATATTTTTAATTAATCAAAATATATCATTGAAACAAACTTATTTGTATAACCAAAATTCTATCACGCAATCAAAATTCACTTACTTTTTCTTTAAATTTATGGCAACAGCAAACTTATTTATGTTCATGCTTTTCTGAGCATGTCAAAAATGCTTAATATATCACTTGAAAAATGTTACTACAATAACTATGTTTTCTTTTTAAACCAAAATACAAAAATGCATGATAAAAATGCCACAAAGGGAAATAATTGATTGCTAGTCCATGCCGTAGAGACTGACTGACTACACAACACCCTTAAGTAATTAAATTGCTTTAACCACAGATAGCTAGGCCAGATTCCTTTACGTGATTCCCGCCCCTCCACCCAGGATTCACCATTTCATTTCACTTGATGTTGACCTTGCTGTAAGCTAAAAACACACAGATAATGTGTCAAACCCAACTCATAGTCTTGTTTTTGCTTTATAAAGAAAAGGGTTGGTTTTACTCCATTATTTTAATGTTTGCGCTTAAAGAACTTCAAAAAGCTCAGTTACTTTCAGTACTTTGATGTGTTTGGGGTTTTCTTTCATAAAAAAAATGGTGGTATTAAAGCTACTCAAGTAAAGGAGATGTTTTCAGATAAAAATCCAGTTCTCATGATTTGCTGCCTGGTTTTACCATGCATTCCCTTTTCCTTTTGAATTTTGCTCTTACAAGGAAGGGTAGCTAAATAAATACAGTAGCACAGAAGCAAATGGAAAACATCTGTTGTTCTTATTCAGGAATTTAGTGAGTCAGGTTTTATGAACATCTGAACTCAGCACTTTTATGTATTTGTAGAATTTTCTGTAGTTTAAAACTATTTTTGTAAAATATATACTTAAAGAGAATACTGTAAGAAGTGTTGAGAGTACGCTTGTGCTTTGGAAGTGCCAAAGCTGAACAAGAATGAAAGGAAGGTGGGGTTTTGGCTTTGTTTTCTTTTTAATGGAAATGATTCAGAACCCCAAGGAAATAAGAGCATACTGGACCAAAGCATGGTTTAGCCTGGTGCCTGTGTCTGGTAGTGGCCAGTACAAGGAAATGAAAGACCTGCTCCTGCCAGAGTGATCTTTCCCTGATACGCCATCCTGTTCTCCAGCAATCGGAGCTGTAAAAGATTTGCTGAGCTAGTGGTGGATCTTGTAATGACAATAGCAGTGTCATGGAGATGGATATTCTGTGATTTATAATTGGCAAGGCTAAAGGATATTTGAAATAGATGGAAGCCCAGATTTTTTTACAGGAGATGGGTAGGTACTGTGGCTTAAAGAGAAGGTTCACTATAATATAGCAACTTTTAAAACTGATGTTCTGATAATGAAGAGAAGTGATTTTACCTAAAATATTAAGAATGCCTTTCTCCATATTTCATCAAGTTGAAGATGGCTTCTTATGCTAATATGGCCTATTTTTTGTATCAGTGATGTCATTGTGAAAGTTCTCTTGCTGTCTCTCAGACCATGAGCTCATCTCCTTTGTTTCTACAGCTTTCTCCTTCTCTGCATTCAGAGCCCCTTCAAAACTTTATTCTGTACAAGTCTGGTATTTGAGACATCTGTAAGTATCACCGCATTACCAGAGCTGGATGTCATTACTTTGTTAAGTCACCTAATGTTCCCACATTTGTATCTCCCCTTGCTGAGAACTACTGCAAATGTTCATTAATTCAGTACCTGTAATGTCATCTTTCTTTTGGCAGCCTTAAAGACCTTTACTCCCACTCATCTTCCTCACCTGTGAATTGCTAAAACTGGGAATAAATGAATTCATTCATGTACCAAAATGCAACTTTTCATAGACCTTATTTAAATCCTCCTTCTTGAAAGCTAAGCAGCTTTTTCCCACCAAATGCCAATGTGCATTTTCTTGCAGTCACAGCAGCGATGATGTGATGTTACAAGTACTGTTTTGGTAATCTGTAGAAAGGGGAAAAGAGCCTACAGCTTCTGTGTCTTGAGCTAGTAAAGTTTGCAAACTGTGTGAAAGTCCAACACCTCCAAAGGTATTTTTTTATGGCCAAGTGGTGAACAACCAAACTGTATTAAAATGCTACATGCTGGGCACCAAAAGCTTACAAAACTCAAGTTAGTCATTCCTCCCACCTTTAAAGTGTATGTTGAAAAAAGTTGAGACTAAAACCAGTATCACCTATCAGAAAGTACTTTGTGCTAACAAAAATAAAAAATAAGCATATTGAAATGTGCAGATATTTCAGTCTGAATTGTTGAAAAAGGCAGTGCGGGCAGTGAGGTTAACAACTGATAATTATGGCAGAAAGCACCTTCTCATTTGTTGGCAGCTGTTAGGTTGCAGATATTCCTCTCCCCTGGAGAGGCTTAGTGGCCTGGAAGGTCTTGTGTAGTTTGAAACATGGAAAACTGCATATACCCAATCCACTGTGTTGTTTTGAGCGCTGGAATACTAACATCCACTGATACAGTGAATACCAGCACTGTTTTCTGTATCTGATTAACTAAATGGGGAACAGCACCTGTTCAGTCAGGCCCACCCTTAAAAAGGATGCATGTTTTCTGGGATTTTGCTTGTATGTGCTAATTATTGGCTTTGGTATGCATGTTATTCGTTACCGTTTGGCAAGAATATGAAAAAGGCATTTTGTTCTGAAAATAGCTAGAATAAAGAGGTGGGAGGAAGAAAAAATGCTTTTGTAATTGGTCCAGAGTGAATCGAGAATCCATCCCTCTCCATGTCCCACTTGTGCAATTTAAAATCCTCTGCCCTTCAAGGTCAGTTGAGCCAGGTCACAGCAATTCAAAGGAGCTGTGTGCTTTATAGTTTGAACATCCTATTGGTTTCAGCATTTTCTGTTAGATCTTCAGTATGTTGTTTTATGCCTCCTCAATGGCTCTGGCAATTTGTATCACCTGAAAAGTCTTGCTTACAGTAGAGTTGGCAGCTGTGCTCCAAGTAGCTAGGTTTGTCCATGCAGACTTTATTGTCTCTTAGGTGCTTTCTCAAACTTCCAGCCTGGTCCTAGTTTAAGATTTATAGGTACTGAAAATGTTTGTTTTCCCTTCAGGTTTGATTTTGAAAATCATTTCTGTATTGTTTTCACTTCATTACATAGAAAGCTGGGGCACAGATCCTACCATTAGAAATGGTCTTACGCTACTCTATGTTCTATGTTTACAGATGTAACTAAAAATGGAAAAGAGAGAAGCTACAGCTTTGCTCACCCACTTAGAATGACAGCAGCAATAGGTAGTTTCTGATCTTGAGGCTTGACTTCTAGACAGTTTTTAAGTCCCGAAGTACACGCTATTGATGCTGTGTAAGTAGTAAGTAATGATGATGAGCTTTCAAGTAAAGAGCACGATTTTCCTTTGCCTTTGGAGCTGTCAGCACGGTATCTTAATGTCTTGACACTGTTAACCGCTCAGGTGAATGGATACGTCAGTCTGGAACAACTGGCAATTTCTCGACGGGACTAAACTGGTGTAGCTCCATATAATTATCAAGCATCTGTGTTGTCTTAATCCAGCTGACAATTTGTCCCATAATTTTGGTTACCTCGGTGGGTCTGTGTATGGTCACCATCCTTAGAGAATGCTGCCATCTACCATGAGCTAAAAAACACATTCAGCTCCTTCTTGTCTCAGTTTAAGGGCTCAATTTTTGTTGTTTTTTAAAGAAATAATGAGATTGAGGATTCTTCCGAGAATCATCTCCCCCTCTTAATGTGAAAACCAAAACTCTTTCCCCCCTACCATAAGAGTTTCTCTAGAAGGAGGAGATGGCTACCTCTGACTTGAAATGAAGGGTTTCAGATATCCCACCTGTGTCAGACACGCATCCTTTTGTTTGTCCTTCTCCCTGTTGTTATATTTATTGGCAAAAAGGAAAGACTAGCAACTTCGTAGGAATTTTCCGTCCTTCATGGCCATAATTTTGTGCTTCTACCTTGTGTACATATATATGTATGAAAGTCAGTGTCTGCCTGTTTTTTTTTTCTTTCCGTGACCAAAGCTCTTCATACAACAAGAAAAAAAGTCTTTATCAGAAAATTCCCAAAATGGAGAATGGAAATACACTGGATGCAATTTTGGGCTGTAGGTCTTAAGAAGTAGAGACAAAGGCAAAACATGATGAGGAATGACCCAGTTGAATTTAAGTGACTTTTGCATCATCTTTTGCTTTCCTAGTTGGTGGACTGCTCTGGAAATGGGAGGGTCTTCTGGCATAAGAGAAACAAGCTTGGGCATGCCTAATTTAATGCAGCACCCAGAAGCTGCTAAAGGGAGCATAAATTTGTTTAGCATTTCTATGTCAGCTTCTTCTGCCACCATTTTCTATATGCCAACAATTGTGAAGAGGTTCTTTGGAGGGCTGTCTTGCGGTAATCTGCCATAGTTTTGTACCAGCAAGTCTTCCTTGAAAATGTAAGAAATCCTTGTCGGATTCCTTTGTGCCACGTTAGCCCTTTACACAATGCCACTGTGGGGAGGTAGATCTCATCCTCTCCTTCATGCCTTTATTTAAGATGCTGTCCCTATTCAGATAATCAGTAATTCCTTTAGATAAATGCATTCATGATTTCTAGATGCAGGACTTTGACTCTACTTTCCAACCTTGCATCTCAAAATTCTGTACAAAGATTGATGGGTGCTTTCATCCCCATCTTATACCTGTGAATGTGAAGACAGAGACTGTGACACATTCAGGATAACAAAGACAATGGTCACAAAAGCCTGGGTTAGAAATGGTTTCCTGACTCCTGATTTCTTGAGCAATGATTGTTTTCTTCTATTCCAGAACCATCTTACACAATCATATCTCCTACCCTATTCTCTTAGTATACGAAGCAAAAGTTTAGTTGAGTCCTTTAAAGGATTTTCCAAGCTGAAATGGGTCCTCATTGTGTGCAGCCAAACTTGAAACAGGCGGGACAAGCTTTCTTGCTGTACCCTGTACTTATCAACGTGTCAGGTTGGACCAAGAACATTCTGTAAAAGTTATTCCTCATTATGACAAATCCCCTAGCTAGATTACAGCATCGACAAATTTTTACCAGATTTTTACTGCCAAGTTCACTGGGAGCACATCTGGAACTATTAGACATCGCCGTGTCTGGCATATCATGTTCCTTTTCCATTTAGGGCAGGTTGGTCATTGTTGGGAGAAATCCTAGCTGCATTCTGATGTCCTTTCCCACCGATAACATAAAGGAATGGCCCAAGTTCCTTGTTCTCCTCTGTTTGACATAGTTAAGGTTTATAAACTGAGTTAAGGAGGCATAGAAGAGAGCCGCGTTTGCATACTTACACATCTGTTAAAGAGTTTATTGGGTAAGGCATTTATTTATATGTATGTATGTGTCCAGAGGGAGAGAGAATTGTGCCCCCAAGTCCCAGGTCTTATGCATTACTGGAGAAGGAGTCTGACAGGACCCTGAAACATCCCTCAGTGTACCCAGCAACCTTGGGCAGGATCAGTTCTACCTAAACCCTTCCTCTGCCCAGTTCTTAAAAACTGCCCATGAACTTCCCTAGAACTTCCAAAACTCTGCTAGAGAATCAAGCACTTAACTTCCCTTACTTCAAAAGTTTCTCCTAACATCCAGTATCTTAAATCTTCCTGCAACTTAACCCTAGCCTCAGTGGCCATAGAATAAAGTCTGTTAGGTAAAGGGTGACTAAGGAGAGTATTTGAAAAATGCTCTCTTGTTCCTTCCTGTCTTCTCTGCCCCAGACTAAACAAACCAAGGGCTCTTATTCTTGGTTTTGCTAGTGCTGCGATGATTTCGGGTGCTTTGCTCTGGACTGTCTCCAAGTTTTCCATGTGTTTCCTCAAGTGCAGTGGTCACAACGAGGAGCAATACTGCAACGGAGTCATCCCTGCAGAGCAGAGGACTGGATTATTTCGTGTTTCTCCCACGTGATGCTTCTGTCTGTAATTCCCAGTGTGGAGCTTGCTTCTCCTGCGGTGGTACAGCACTATTTGTAAGTCTGGCCTGTTCCTACACTCCCCTTCCTAAAGACAGGCGCTATGCTTGCCTCCTTCTGGCCCTTTAAAACTTCAGCCGTTGCCTGTGCCTCCTCAAAGAAAGCCTGTAATGGGTCTGAGATTAGTTCACTGACTTCTCTAAATTCTCTCAGGTGCAATTCATCTGGCCCAGCTGACATGAAAACATCTCAACTTATCTAGTCTGGTTTCCCTCTAGTCTGTCCATGATCATTTTAACCATCTGATTACATTATCTTTCTAGCAAAGGCTGCAGCAAAAAGACATCAAACCCATTAACCTTCTCAGTAATAACTGTGGATAGATTTACCTTGCATTTAATAACGGTATTTAAAATTTTTGTTGCCATCTCCCTGCGATTCCTTCCTTCCTTTCCTCTTTCCCTTTTCCCTCATTCAAGTGTTTTCTTGCCACCCCTCTCAGGGGACATCAAAAGCACCTTTGTGCGTTCTGATTTTGCCCGTGTGCCTGTATTTCATCTGTAGTGGTCTGAGCTGAGTTGCACTTCCCTTGACTTCTTGCTTCTGAAATCAGTGAAGACCTCATGATTTAACCAAGTGGATCTCCTTCTTTCTTCTACATTTTCTGCTTGGTAGGGGAAATTTATGCTTGTGTCCTGTTTTGTGTCTTTCAGGAAACAGTAACTTGCCTGAGGTCTTTTTACCTTGTAGTTTTTATTTGGGTGTAGTCTTGTATACAAAGTTGCTTAGCTATTTCAGTCTGTTTTCTTAAATATAGTTCCTTTCTGTCTTCCTGTTCTTCCTCTTCCCTTCCTGAAACAGGTGAACTCAGTAATTCCAAGATTTTTGTTAATGTAATTGCCTTCTACAATCTCAGTCAGTTCCCTGATGTTTGTAAAAATTTAATCTCAAAAAGCACTCCCTGCCTTTAGTGACTTTTTCTATCACCTGTGTAAAAAAAAAAAAAAATCAGCTGCACATTTCAGGAATTTACTGATTGTATTACAGGAGCTAAAGGTGACTTAGCTAATTAAAAATTGGCAACTTAAACCTGAAAAATTATTTTTATATGTTGCACGATCTGTGGAAAACACTAGTACAAAATCTCTAAGGGCAAGTTTGTATGTATTTTTAGCGCAACCCCAAATGCATATTTGATTACGAGATAGCTTAGCATCCCGACTGCTGGTGGTAAAGGCTGCCTGTGTCTGCACGTAGTGTCACAGGTTTCTGAGAGAAGAGAGGAGAGTACAGGGCAGAGCTTTAGATTGCACAAACCCCTTCCACAAGTTCAACTACTTAACCTGCCTGGTGGCTGAGCCAGCCTCAGCAACAGCCAGGTCTACCTGGCCAAGTCCTTTGCGTCATAGCCTGTAATGTCTTGCTGTGATATCGTGCAGCTGACATTGGGCAGACAAGGTCTCTGTGCACCTTCCTACAAGGGCTTGACATCTATTGCAGCGAGTCAGCCTGAGATGCAAAAGAATTACAGATGTTTGCCAGGAATGCAGACTTGTGGATCTGGGAGTATTGGCAGATATGTGCTTTACAGGAAAGCATACTGCTAACCACAGGTAATCAACAACTTGCTAGTAGCAGGAAGCCAGTAGCAGTAGTTCTATAAAGAAGTCTATTGCAATACGCTATATAAAAATGCTAAGCATGGAGTATAGACGATACAAGCTGATACAACATTTTGAATATTGTATTTTAGGTAAGCTTTCTTTGTGTAGACTTTTCACCATCAAGATGAAAGATGAGAAAATAAGCTGTTTGATTTATAGTTTTGTTTTGCATTAAAAGATTATGCTACATTGCCTTGTTTGCATGGCAGATAGGTAATAGGGTTATTTTTAACAATGCTGATAAATAGCTGGTGAGTGGTGACTGGTTGTTCCTGGGATGCTCTCTCTCACTTTTTGTATTGTCCATTCTGTAAAGCATTAAAGCCTTGCGTATGTTTGCGCCATATGTAAGGCTAAGGTGGCAAACAGCCACACGAACTTGAAGGCCAACTTGCATGTAGGTACAGGCTTTAGACGAGCAGTGGGGTGTGCCAGCAGAGGAAGCTTTGGTCTGTATTGCCCTTGGGTGCAATGTAGTAGCGTCTTACGGACAAGCCTGAATTGCCCCAGATTATCTTTCTAAAAAACAGTGGAAATGCAGCCACAAAATCACCTGGGATCTGGAGGTGGCCTGAGATTGACCTTCCTTGTGTGACCACAGGGCTGAGCTCAGAGGGGTCCTGGAGACAGCAGCAGAGGTGGTAGGGAGCATGATGTGTATGAGCCTATTCCCCTCAAGAGCTCACCCTGCCAGGACGGACATATGTGCCACAACGCCAGCTTGCTCAACAGTGGTCCTGGATGTCCAGGCTTCTTTTAATTTTGACAGATCGAAGATCTACAAATCTGTCACTCTGCTTTTGTGTTACATCACGGGTCTTGTCATGTTTGTGCCTTTGCACCTTGTGCTCCTGAAATTCCTAACTCTTTGGAGGTGTGCACTCTGTGGATGGTTTGGTATCAAGTCTTGGTTACATGGAGCTGTGTTGTTCAGATATAATAATGAAAATATTCCTTCTCCATCCATAAGAAAAAATTTGCCATTTTTTGTTTAAACGTTGTCCCTCCATAGTGGACTTCTCTGAACTAAGAGAAAATAAAATAACTGTTCCCCACACTGTCTTTGCCATGTACGCACTGGGATACTTGCTGCCTGGGACAACCGCTTCTTTTCTTTACCACAAAGTAAAAATCAACAAGGAAATTTTTCAAATTCTGGCATACATCTTCCAGAGATGAAAAAGAGCTGTAGGTTTATTTCTTCTTTGCGTTGTCCAGACACAGCAGCAATTTTCTGACCACAAAAAGGGTGTATTCTGGTATCTACCCAATTTTAGAAAGAACGGCACTTCTGCCAGTTGTGTCTGTAAAAGTTTCAAACATCTGAGCACCGGAAGAAACTACAGCTGAGAGTCAATGTTGCATGGTAATGCTGGAAATGCTCTTCCGAGTTCAGTGAAAGTGTTTGTTCCTGTTCTGAAAATTCTGAAATGAATTAGCAAAAACTTGCAATATGAGGGAGAAGTATTTGCATGCATATCTGAAGCTATGATGATGTGCGAGTTGGAAAAATGCTAACCTGAAAAAACTTACATCATAGTTACCATGTGGTATTTCATTATAGTGGCCTTTTTTTCTTCTTTTTCTGTGCTTTGAAGAGAAGTTGGGGGGAAAGAAGCAAATATGTGACAAGCAGCATATGCAAACTGTAAGGTGGAAGTGGTAAATGAATAAGACCACATTTGGAAGAGACAGATGGTGCTTTTCTTGATCATATGGTAGCATTGGCAGTAGAAATGTTTTGGAGTTAGGGAAGTGGGGAGGCCAGACTTGTTTCCTAAATGCAGGATGATTTATTTGTAGAACATGCAGAAATGCAGGGAACAAAAACATTAAACAGCCCTTGGAGACATGCATGAATATGATACATTTATATGTGGTTTACTCTGAACTCCTGGCCATTCACATGGGATCTTTGATTATGTATTCTTGCTTTGGCTGATGACATCTCCCAGCATCTCTTGTCCCCATTGCCAGTTTCTCCTTCTCTGGTACCTGTTTAGCTCTTGCTGTGTCATGCCTTCTTCCAGACCCCATATCAGCCAAAATTGTCTTATCGCTGCCCATGGTTATTTCTATTCTGGTTGTTTGTAGTTTAACCTTCAGTCAGCTAGACATTTATTCTTGATTAACAGGTGCAGCCATAGGCCTGATTTGGCAAAAGCCTGGATATTGGTCTAGTTTATGATAATGCTAGAAGGCATTAAGACGTCCTTCATCAGGAGGAATGGTGCAGTACAGGCATATAAAATGCATAAAATCTCATTGTGTACTCAGGAGGAATTATATATATATATATATAATGAAAAGGATGATTTCTAAAAATTAGTTGCTGGAGGAAATCACTTTCTGCAACTTTGTGTTTTTATAATTACTTAGGCAGCAGTTCATGTCTGTTACTACTGATAATATGTAATCACAAAGACTTTCTGAAGAACAGTGTAGCAAGAGAATAATTAAACCTTTTAATTATCATTTGTGTTGTGTGGTTTCTAGGAAACATTTTCTATTTTTTATTGTACCTTGAACAGTAAATCTTAAATCCTTTTAACTACTAAGCATCTGAGTATATAAAAGAGAATTTTCATAGCAATATATAGAAGATATATGCTGTGCAAAAAACCTATCTAGAATATGGGAAACAAATGCTTAAATATAGTTTTAGAGTTAAAAAAAAAGAAAAAAAAAAGTTTGCAAGCAAAACCTGTATGAAAATATAAGAAGGTACTTTTGAAAATCCACTTGTCATCTTTTTTGTCCTGCAAAGTTGATAAAACTAATGGCATTTCACACCCTCATGGAAGGAAACAAAGCAGACCTTTCAGTTGACAGGGTGAGAAGAATTTTGCTAAAGCTACAGTAGGAAGTGCAGAATCTACAAGCCTGCCAGGCACAGGAGTTTAAACCAAATCTGTCTGAAAATAGTTTAGTCCTGCTCACAGATATCTTAAATCTTAACAGAGGATTGAATATTCAGTGTTTTTGATTTTCACAGCATTAAAAAAATTGTCCCTTGAGATTCACTGTTTTTTTGACTGAGGGAGAATATATTTGTACTAAATATGAATCATTGGGAGTTTTGAGAGGAGAATTATGAAGGCAAAATGCTTTTGAAAACTTCCTCACATTACAAACATTGCAAAAGATCAGATGCTGATTAAATGCTCCTCTACAGGTCGCAATTGTATTCATACAGAAAACCTTTAAAGACTAATTTTGACATCTTTTGCATCATTCTTCCTGGGCACTGCTCTGATATACCCCAGTGGGACCCACTCAGCTGTGGAGAGGCACACCACACTAGTATGAACAATGTTGAAGGGCACGGCTGGCTGAAAGGAACTTCTCAGTCCCCACAAATTCTTTGCACGGGTTGGTACTGTGGTATGAAGTCACACGTCTCCTGTTGAGATGTGACGTGTTTGGAAAAGATCACCTGACGTCGAAGTTTGTGAAGACAGCTCCACACCTGGCTATTAGTGCTGCTTAAACTTATGTTTCTTGTACATTTGTACTTACATTAAATTTTATTTTCAGATGGGCATGAGAGCTGTTGGTATGGTCAGATGTCTTCCGAGTCCCTCATTTACGTGTAGGCTTGTCCTTAACTAAGAGTTAACTTCAGCTGAGCTTCAGCAATTTTAAATAGTAGGAACCCATCCACCTGCGGATTCCCTCAGGGCTGTGGTGATGCCTGTCCCTGTCCCTAGCACACCCCAAACCTGTCTCATGACTCAGCCCCGCTCTCAAGGCAATTCAGCATTGTGTTGGCTCAGTCTCACTCCTCAACGGTAAAAAACACATTTCCCTCTTTCCTAGATTTCCTGCGGCTGGCAGGCCTTCCCTTCATTTTGCAGCCCCAGCTTGAAGTGATTTTATATTCAGCAGTGAATTGGCAGCGCTGTTGGCTGGACGAAGTTGCTGTAATCTTCCTTCCAGTGCCGTGCTGGATGAATGCTGAAAAGTTAATCCGTTTACCTGAACTGGAAATGCTGAGTTTCATTGACCTGCTCCATATTACTTGTAGAGCAGTAAGTTAGAAAGTTATGTTTAAATGCTAGAAAGTAAGCTTAAGAGCTGCTGCTGCATGTAGCAGGCTTTATTCAGAGAGAAGTGTGTAATTTTGACCATACTGTGAAACTGTGCGATAGCTGGCCAGGCAGGCAAGGATAGCAGTGATGGTGGGGTTCAAGAAGCTTACCCGGATTCACTGCTGAGGCTGTGCCAAGTATAATTTTGGTGAGACCTGTAGGAAGAGAGGATTGCATGGGGCAATGACGTGTCAACTCTCCTCTCTTTATTCCAGGAGTGGGGAGTGTTTCAGACAAGCATTTTGCTTTATCAAAGTAAAAATGCCCGGCTGGCTGCATGGTGCCCTGCTGCCCTCAACTCAGGTACTCAAGTTTCTTTGCACTGGAGACTTTTCAGGATATGTTACTTATCAGCTGAAATAATGGAGATTAGCTGACTAAGTCGTACAGATTCAGACTCTTAGTTTGCAGAGGATTGACCTAAAAGATACCTTGAAATGGGTCCTTGGAGCTCTGAAGTTTATTTTTGTTTCTGCACAGCTGGTGTACATGTGTTTCTTTAAGACCACATGTTAAACGTCTTACGAAACACTAGAAAACGCACTGTACATGTTGTGGACTTGCTTAGCAAGTCTTAGTATCTTTATTCCTTCTGAAATGAAAAATTATTATTTTACCTAATTGTCATAATAGGTTAGCCCATATTTACTTTTTTCTTTTAATGAAAGACAGTTAAGTAACCTCAAAAAAAGATTTTATATTTACTAGACTACAATTTCTATCCTTTCAAGGTTTAGAACAATGAGATTGTGTGTTGTGGAGTTTGGTTTGGTTTGGTTTTCTGGAAGGCCTGGAAGTAGTAACTGAAATCCCGAATCCACTGAAGCCGATGGCAAATTCTTGGGAACCAAATTTCTTGGGACCAAAATTTCTTTCTTTATTCCTGGCCTGTATGATATGCTGCTAACCATCAGCCTTAACTGACTGCAGCAAGTTGGAAAAGCATTTGTAGTGAAAACTTTGGTAGCCACTAGACTACAGAAGCAGACTTATGGTAGGTCATAAAGACTGAAATCCTAAAAGGAATTATAAAAAACAATGAACTGAAGATGAAAACAGTTATTGGCAAAGACTCCTGGCATGGGCTTAGGCAGTGCAGATGTAACTACCTGGGTATTTCCCAGCAGTGCACCCATTATCTTTACAATAAAAACTTAAACTAAGTTTTGATTGAAGCTCTTGCATTGTGAAATTGATCCATGCAGCTTCTACTCTATGAATAAAGAAATTTTTTTTGTGTGCTTCAAAATGTTTAAGGTGAGATTTGCCCTGCTTCTGAAGCTGTTCATTAGCTATTTCTTGTGATAGATTAACCAGTCAGTTTTGATACCTCAGAGATAAGACCTCAGGCATACAGAGGTCTTTCCCAGAAAAATGTATTTCTTTAAATGCAGAACTGTGTGGGTCAGTAACGCTAAATTAAGCACTCCATGATCTGCTGCAAGTCTCAATCTTCTACTATATGACCTTCTGAGCCCTTGAACTAAGCAAACTACTAAGTTTCCTGACGTCCTTAAGAGAAAAAAAAATGCATTAACAGTGAATAACTATGAAGGTAAGTCAAGTTCTGTGTTGTGTTTAAGGTGAGCCTCTTCATTTTGCAAATGCAGTAAATGTTATGCCCCCTCCATCATTCCACTCATTTTAACTACTTCTCTGATAATGCTGGTCAAATTCTGTGATTGGCTCATAAATTAAAATGTGCATTTCAGTTTCTTGTAGTTAAACATAAGCCAAATGTTGCAGAAATGCTGTTTTTGGAGAAATCAGGAATAGTTTGGAATAATTCACGTCAAGAGTTGTCTTTCACTAATTAAGCAGCTTGATTGCTGTTGCTCTGATATGTTGCACACCAGCTTACCCATCAGTGCTTGAAAGGCTTCCCCATAGCATCGTTGGCTTTTGCTTCACTGCTCATTAAGGCACTATTTCTGGGGGAGCTCAGACAGTCACAGACTCCTAAAGCCCCCAGACATTGTGGGAAGGGGGCTCCCTTTGTCTTCCCTTTCAGTGAATGCCAATCTTGCACAGCTATTGCAATCAACTTCCAGCTGACAGACCAGGGGCCAGATTTGCTCATTGATCTCAGCTGTTTTGCACTGCTCCAGAGGTCCCCTGATGGTTTGCTAACTATACGCTTTTCTTAGTTGGGGGACACACACCATCTGCTTTGATATAGCAGTGAATATGCACATAGATATATATGTATAAGGCTATTACTGCATATCTTCAGACCATGGAAATACTGTATGTGACATTTCTAATCATATATAGAATTAGGAATGTTTACAGAATATTAAAAAATGAAAGACTTACAGATAAAAAAATTGCAGGGATGATGCAGTTATCCTCAAATCAAGGATCGTAAGCTGTAGTAAACCTTAAATTCAGAGTTATACCCACCCTTGAAAGTAATCTGAACATTTAAACAGAAGCAGTCTTAACTCCCTTTGGTAATGGCATGAAATGACAATGGGGGGAAAAAGTCCTTAAAAATAGGTTTAAATTCACCTGCGATTGCAAATGCTTTAAGTGCAATGAAAAGTGTAGCACAAAATAAGAGTAGGACTAACTTAACAGTTGTTTGTATGCTCTAACTGTGCAAGTGTTACCTGGTATGTCTGGACTTCTTTTAAGTATAACCATATAGTATAGCCTATATATATTTATAATCTTAAGTATAACTCTGAATTGATTCTACTTCTGATCTGTTCTCTTTTGTAGACATTGTAAAATGTCTATTAACAAATCATATGAGATCTCAGATCATATGAGTGTGGAGCTTTAGTACAAAGTTAGGGCTGGAAGATGAAGGTCATCCCAGTGTCTTTTTGTAATTTGTGAGGGAATTATTACAGCTGTGTGGCCAAATTTGCAGAAAGAATTGAGCACTCAGAAGCTTCTGCCATTTCTTTGCATCCCAAGGCAATCATTTATGAGCCAACTATCGTAATCAAATAGACAAAAAGCATATAGGATACACTAACAGCTTTCCCAGTACTTCATTATTTTTTTTCTTTTGTTACTTTTAAATTTCATAGACTTTTTTAATGTTTGAAGAATATGTATAGGAAATCTGCATGAGAGGAGTAAAATTTGGTCAGTGTAGCTTGCACACAAGGCTTTCAGAAAGGAGGAGAGTATTTTCAGATTTAGCCTGCAGGTTTATTTTACAAAAGAGATTAAATTTCTAGAAAATCCCTTCCATGAAACTCTGCAAAAACTGTTCAGTGGAATCAAATAAAATATTTTTGTTTGGGGGGGTGGGGGTGGAGAAACAAAACCCCAGACTATTTTACTGGGTGTATTTGACATCCCCTGTGTAAACTGATCTGGTTCTGATCATGGTCATGAAATGTGAGGTCTGATTGCAACAGTTCTTGACCCAGACACAAACAAACAGTTCTTCTCGCTTTAATTTAATTTTGGTCTATGGTTGGAGCACCACCTCCACTAGGGAATATAACTCCTGGCTTGTTACAAACATGCAAAGTAAAACAGCATGACTGCAGAGCCACCAAAGGCATGGACCATGCTGCATCTTTGACTGCCTTTGTCCTTATCACCTTAAATCTACAATAGACAGGGCCAGTTGGTTACTTACTGTTATTCTCAGTCTCACCAAACTGAAAGTAGGTATGTGTATAGTGTAGGTCTTAAAATAAACTCAAGATTTTTGGGAATTACAGTCTTATAAAGTGAATTCTTTAAGCTGATTGGACACGAGCATACATAAAAGTTCCCTCATGTGAAAAAGGAAACAGCAGCATCTGAAGAGCGAAAACTGTTGTGCATCCATGTCAAGCACCATAAATTGCTGGTGGAATATGATAGTCGGGACCTGCTCCTGCTTCCATCCTGTCCTGTGCGAGGGGTGGTTTTCCCCTTACTTCTCTGAGAGCCAAGTTTGTCCCCAAGGAGAATCTGAGCAGTCATCACATGTCTTAGCTGCTCCAGACTTGGCCCTTACACAATGATTTAAGCCAGAAATTGTTGATACCATTTTCCTCCCTTGCCTGTTTCTCATCTTGAGCTTTATATTTGATTCCCCAATACCCCTATGTCCCGAAGTGTGTTCCTCAGACTTGTTTTGTGCACAGGCATTAGCTCATGAAAGTCCGAGCTTATTTTTCCTGAGTTTGTATTGGGTTTTATACCTAGAAACTTGAGAATCTGGCAGCTGCCTGGGGCTGGACAAATGTCATTTTGGGGTCTTTTCTAGGCCCTTGAATCATTTTCCTTTTCTAATTTTGCAGTCTTTTCTGGCCACTTGGGCATCAGGCCCAGACACTTACAGCTGTTTTCAGCATCTCTGCCTGGTCAGCCTCTCCTGTGCCATGCAGCCCCTCTCATGCCTGCAAGCTTTGTCTACCACAGAGAAAATCATTAAGAAGCTCTTCTGTGATTATTTTAACCTCTCTCCTCTCACACCACCTGAATTCAGGTTTGAACTAGAGAGTTGTCCCGTTGTCATCCCCCATGGGAGGAGAGGTCTCTTCGTGACCCCAGAGTGGCAGGATCTGGGCTCCACAGTCCACCCAAAGGCACAGGCAGGGCAGCAGTGTCCCCCACTCCCCACCGTGGGCAGGCTGGGCTTTTCCTCCTAGGAGATGCTGTGATTCCTCCTCTCCCTCTGTCACTCAAGTAGTTCAAAAGAGTAAGAAAATGCTCAACATAATCTTACTGCTGCTAGAAACTGTGCGCCTACAAGGCCAGAGCCATATTTCTAACTAGCCCGCTGCTAGAATATCTGCTCTAGTAGTTTTGTCTCTCATGCTGGGCTGTCCTTCCTTCCTTCCCCACCTCAGTGCTCTCACCTTTCCTTCTCCGCTGCTTTCTTTTGCAGCCTCTAAAAATTCATACGCGTTTAAGCTGGTGGTTGCCCTGCAGAGCTCACACCACCTGTATAGTTCAAATGCAGGTGTTTGTGGGGTTTGACTTTGCTGATTGTCACTTTTGCGGTTGTGTAACGAAAAATATAGCCCAAGTCTTCCTCTTGCACTGCCTTTGGTAAATATATGGCCATTTGAGAAGATAAGCTTGCTATTTGATTCAAAGTTTATCAAAAGTAAGAGGAAAAAATGTAACAGACTCGGTGAGTGATTTGAGGAAATTGCCATTGGGATTTGTTTGTATCTGGCAAAACCCCAGGTTTCTATCTGCAGTTGTTTATTCTGTGCTATACGCTCTTACTAAATAGCAATCTATTCCTAGGCTAAGTGCCTTACAGAAACTGCGATAGCACAAACAAGGAGCAAAACACATTTCAGGTGCTGGTGTTTTGGCAATCAGGGTTAATTTGTAGTCTGAGTTTTCCACGTTGGGGAATACCTAAGGTGGAAACGAGAGGTTTGAATTCCATCCTGCCAGTGAGAAGGTGCTGGCAGCATTCTGTCTCTCCCACTGGGCCCCTGTGGCATGGCCGTTACAGCTGCGGGTGGCTGCTTATCCCCCTCGCAGGCTCCCACTGCTCCTGGTAAGGGCTAATCAAGTGATTTCTCAGCAGCTCTTTGGGACCACCACAAGGAAGGACTTTGCAGAAGAAAACCAGCATCTTGGAACTGTGTAAGGTAGAGGTAGACTGCTGCATTTTGAGCCGACTGGTGCTCTTTCCTTATTTCAGAGACCCTACTCACTCCCACTTCCTAACAGAAGTCTTTCTATTCCAAACCATCCTTTGATAAGTTTTGAATTGCTTTCCAGCAGTAGCTGGTCATCTACACATTTCCTATCTTCCAGCTTTCTTAAATGTTTGGAGTGAGACCTTGCCATAAAGTGATTATCTTCAAAAGTTCCTCAGAGCAGAATTACTTGTCTTTAGTCTCGCTGAGATCTAGGTTATAGTTACTGAAAACGGTTGCAAACCTGCCATGTCACAACAGAGCTGCACAACAGTTTTACCTTGGGGTAAGATTTCTGTTTCCTGAGTGGTGTTAGGAGATTTTTACTAGCTCTAGGCTTAAAAATTATCTTTTTTGCTTACTTTATTGTGAAGCACTTTCAGTCTACTCTTCTTTTTTTTTTCATCCCCAGAAGACCATTCACAGTTCAGAGCCAAGTTACCGAGGGATTATCTCCTTTCACATTAATATCAAAAGAGCTAAATGATAGGAATGCTTCCAACAGCCGGCAAAACTTCTTTTAAACTAAAAAACCCAAACTCACATGAAGATCCATGTTTTTATACGGCACTGTCCTGTAAGCCTCCTTTATTTCATACCCTGAGATCCTGGCATTTGGTTGTTTGGACAGGATTGTCCTGCTCTGTAATGGGTTCCAGCTGCTGTCTTGGCACCGTTGTTCAGGAGGTGTCACTTGGTTCCTATCTAGGTCTCTCTTGTGCCAAGACGCCTTGCAGGAGAGCAGGCTATCCATTGCGTCTCTTGGCAATGAGGTCTTTCTTTTAGCAATACAAGATTGTGATGATTTACATAAATGGAAAGAAACTGCAGTTTTGAAGGAACCAGACTCCATTGTGTGAGGTTTCTTCTACAGAAGGAGCAAAATATTGTGCAATGAGCATTCTTTTATTGTTTTTTCCATAAGAAAAGAGAAACAAATTATGCAGCCTTTTTTTTTGCAGCTGTGCTGGGCACAAATTGAACTGCAAGCCGAGTCTTGAATTCCTGAGAACTTCAGAGCACAGCTGTCCTCCTCAGAACAAGTCACTGTAGATGCACCCTCACAGTTTTGTGCCGAGAACATCATATTTGCGTGCACACCTCAGTTTGCCATATGTTCCCAATGTAATAGCAAGCAATTAAAACAACATCCTTACCACAACATTCATGCAGTGATGCATTGCTTTGGAAAGAAATTCCTATGCTATTACCCAACATATGTCAAAAAGGTAAAAAACATGATTTGAAAGGGAAATAGTTTTGGGGTTGTTTGGTTGTTTAATTTTCTCTCTCCTTGCACTGATAATTTAATGTTAAATGCTGAACTTGGTTATGGAGGATTGTTTGTTTTAACAGTATCACAGGGTTTATATTAAGGTAACTTCTAAGTTAATTACAGTAAACTCTGTATCTTCTAGTGGGGTATTCTTAAATGTAGAATTAACTATAATAAAATAGGTTTATTTTGTAAAATGGAAGATTTTCTTTTCCCTGTCAGCCAATACAGCATGTGTCAAAGGATGATCAGCTCAGCATTTGTGAAAGCTGAGAAGAAACAGCATTCACAGTTGTTCCATTACCTCTGTCATTTTTTCATCAACAAAGAGGCATTTTGCTTTTTTTTGAGGTTGGAATTGAGACTCACTGGTCACAGGGGAGAATGGGGCTTCATATGGAGAGGGGTGGTTATTCATACATCATGAGAACCCACCAGAAAAATGGAAACAGTGCCATGCAAGTTTTGTCACACTCGTGTGCTGGGCCTGCTGAAAGTCGGTGCAAAGTCTGTTGCCCTGTGGATTTGGGGAAACCTGAGGTCAGCACAGATCCCGCTTGTTGGTTTAACGTCTAGGCACCATTAGCGTAGATGGCTGCTCAAAGCAAACAGGCGAGCTGGGAACAACTACTGGTGTCTCCTCGTATTAGACGTGCTGTTGGTGCTCATGTACGGTAGGCAAGGCTCTGGTGGAGTCCTGTCGTGATGGGTGTGGGTCGGATGGAGGTGGGTCGCTCCTGCCTGGCCTGACAAGCGTACTCCATCATCCCTCATCGGAGGTGTGGGAAGAGTGGGTCTCCTACTTGCTCAGCAAGATAGTGTCAGTTGGGGGAGGCTTCGGAGACTGACCTCTTTAGCCTCTGCGCAGCAGGTCGCATTCAAGCAGTAATTAGCAATGGGGTGGAACTAACACGGGCAACACAGGAACAATGCTGTGGCCCAGGTACTAAAAAAAAGCTACTACCCTTTTAGATTAAATCAGTGTCTGCGGAAAGTTACTGACTGGTCTCTTCCTCCCTTGCCTTTGCTGCTTCGTCCCTTCCACCCCCATTCAACTATTTCTAGGCTGAGATTCAGCAAAGGCTGCAAATAAAAGCATTTTTCTCTGATGCAGACACAACTGATTATGGGTATGCAATGATAGTTAATTATATTTCTGTAGTGGAAGTGAAACATTCAGCTCCGTTATCAGCTTTGTTGTCAGTCTTATGATTGTTACGGGATAGTATTTCTGTACTATTAGCAGCACTGTATATGCAATTGAGAACTAGATGCATTAAATTATGGCTGAACACCAGCAGTCCAAAGGTTAATTTGGTTGTACAAGTACAATCCCAGAGTTATGTATGAACACATGCTCTACGTATTTATTAATGAGTAAGGTCAGACTGGCATGAGCTGTGTTATATTTCCTGAATATTCTTCAAGAGTTTACATATGATCTCCAGTACAGATAATGCAGAGATCTGTTTTCAGGAAACGCCTATTTAACTATAAAGAAAATAGTAGGATGCAAATTGTTAGCTGTAAGGTTGACTGTTTTTCAGTTAATGGCGGGGTTGAGTGTCATCTGAAAGGGTGCCAGTAACTTGTGGTTGGCATCATCCTTGGGGCTGTGTGCGTTTGGGAAAGGCACAAAGAAGGAAACCCATGAACCTGAAAGCATTTGCAAGTTGTAGTCAGCTAGGCTGTTGCAAGGGAGTGCTTCAGGGAACCTGGTCTGTACATTTTTATTTCAGTGTAACTGGCTACAGCTTGAGAAAAAGCTCTTTCACAGCACCCACTTTTCTGAAATTCTGCTGCTTGGATCATCTTTCTCTGTGCCAAAGGATCTGGGCAGCTAACGCCGGGTGAAGTGAAGCTCCTCTGTTATATTTCTTCTACTGATTTAGGGCATTTTCCTCTGATCACTTGCTGTAGGATAACCTTACTGGATGAAAGCATAACCTTGCTGGGTAAAAGAATCCAGCCTCACATTTCTCTTTGTGTAGTTTCAGACTTTCTTCATCATACCTGATTTACTATGTTACTACATTATTATAGCTTGGCATACTTAAATCCAGTTTATTGTTCACACAGTTCATTCAGTCTAGGTGTCTCACTGCGGGCTTAAAATTTGGTGGGTTTATTTAGCATCCGTGTTATGGCAGAATCCAGGTCCCCTGACAGTTAGTTTTGATGAGCTAACACAGAAACTCATCAAAGTGAAGATGAGTGATACTCTTTCTGCCTAGGAGTAAGTAGCTTGGTGAATTAAAGCTACACAGATTTTACAAGCTGTGGCCCTGCTCCAGCATTGAGTCCAGATGCAAGGTGGGTGCCCAAGTAATAAAATTAAACTTGTTTGCCGAGCCAGTTCTCCTTCTTGAAAGTGTCTGTCCTCAAGTGCTTGAACTGCAAATGCTTCAGGGGAATATTGGCTTTCAGATACCTGTGCTCCACAAACTTTCTAATATAAGCTGAAATACTAATGGAAAAAAAAATTTAATCAGACATGTTCTAGAATATCCAAAGAATATTTTTTAATAAATCTAGACTTCTCTTTCTTGAGCGAAAAGGGTCAGCTGGTGGTTATCACAGAGACTGGCTTCCTGTGTTGCAGGGGGACGCTTGCCCCGTTGTTCCCTCTGTACATCGGGTAGGTTATGGATTGCTATGGGATTTAGTGGAGCCCAAGGCTGACATTTTCACCCAAGCTTTTCTTCATTTTTAACACTTTGAGATGCTTAACGTCAGTGTGTCATCTTGTAAGAGGGAGAACTTACGTGTTGCAAATGTTGGCAAACATAATTTTGAAAACCCTTTGAAAGGGTGTGAATATACTCATTATAAACTGCATCTCCATGTTATCTTTTCTGAGCAGAGAGCACTGGCAGCGCTGGTGCTTTGTGATACAAGCCTGCTCAGGTGGGTGTGAGAAACATGGAAGGGAGAAAGCTGCTGGGCAGGCAGCTTTCTGCTGGGGCAGGGGAACAGCTAATTTAATTTGGGAGAGGAGGCAGCAGCTAGAAAGCAAGTGGTTCCATATACTATCTCTGTCGTTATTGCCAGTTCAACTTAATTCAATTCTGATAATGTCGACAGATCTCTCTGTACAACATCTTTCGGCCGTATGGAGCTAGTCTGGCAGCTCCCCCAACCCAAATGGGCGTCTGGCACTATCTATCATCTTGTTCATGAGGCTCAGACAGTGTTTTATCCAGAATCATGTAGAAGCCTCGGCATATATGCTACCCAAAAGTAGATCTTGCAAGTCTGCAGTGACCCCACTTGTACCATGGCTCTATGCTGGCCTTTAGCTGTGTCATCATGGAGAATTTTGGCCCATGCCAAGCTCTTTCCAACAATTTGAGGTATATAGACATCAGAGAACAGCATCACTTACTTCTTCAGTGCAGCTGCTCCTGCTTTTCTGTGTTCATGTTAAGGGGGGAATAAAATATGGCTGTAGAAAAGCACTGTTGAAATTGTCCACTCCTTTGCTCATCTCTGTCAGCAAATAGATCATTTGTCAAGGGAAGAGGAGAGTCTCAATTCTGCTCTCCTAGCTGACAAGTTCAAATCTAGACAAAAAGACTGAGCAATCTTCTGTGCAAACAAAAGGCTGCGTATGATTTAAAGAATGACTTGCCTGTTGGGAGGAATGTTCAAACATTTTAGACTGAGACAAAGCTTCAGGTTTTTTGCCTGCTTTAAAAGTTTTATATTCTTCCAAAATACCTTTTTTCTGATGTACTCAGTATGTACCAAGCTATTTCTAAAAGACATGCTGGGTCTATGTCACCCTATTCTCTTCATATGTGATCTAAAAATGTTCATACTTCTAAATTTGTGAAATCATATTAATTTCCATGACAACCGACTAACATTGCAAACAAAGGATTAATTGTTTTGTTGTGGTATGAAGCAGAAAGGGAATTTAGATCACGTGAGGAAAAAGTGAAGTGCCTATACAAATGCAAACATACTGTAATTGCAAAAGGAATATAGCAAAGGAAGAGCTAAATATGTTTTTCTTTAACTAAATCTTCAAATTTGTCAAGCTTGTTTCAGTGTTAAAAGTCGCTTTCTGGGGAAAGATGTACAAGAATATCAGTTAATTCCTTGTGCAAGGCTGAAGAGCTTATCTCACTCACTGGTCAAGCATCCAAACTGCAACTGGCCAAACATCTGCAGGCAGAGAACGGCAGCTGGAGAAACCCAGACATCTTGTGCTGGGCCTTTAGCAAAAGCCAGCAAGAAGGAAAAAACCGGCAATTCCCTCCAGAAATATCAGCATGCTCCTATTTGTTAACTTACAGTGCCTTCTTGTGGGCAAAAGGTCTTACTGCTGGCTGGAAACCTTGGCAGGGCTGCTGCTTCCCCTTCCTTCCCTTTTTTAACTCGAGACAACTCGGGGAAGAAACCCAAGGAATGTAGAACATGTGGGTTTAGATATAGAAATTGCAAACGCATGTGGAGCCATCCAGTTTGCCGTACATCACAACTTTCCATTAATGGAAGCTCTTTTGAAGTCTGTAGAAATGAGATGAACGTAGGGTTTGACTTTCATAGCGCTAAGAGACATTTTTCCTTTTTGACTGAATTTTGTTCAAGAAAAAGATGCAATCTCACACAGAAGTAGATGTAGCAATAACTTGTCAGGCATTTTCTCATCACCTTCCCTCTTTGCGAGAAGGTTTTTCTCTTTCTTTCAAATTCAGACACGCATGCAGGCATGCACACAGATGCCAGATACTCGGGCACATACGCATACAGGGCTGGGTGGATGGTAATCATCTTTTGTTGTTTCTGATTTCCCTTTTCTGCTCAGGGAATTACCTGGCTGTGCAGGGTACTGCATACACCTTTAGCAAGCTGAGGTCCCAGCCCTGCCTGCAGCTCCTGTCCTTGCCCGCGTGTCCCATCCCTCCACCTCCCCGCTTCTCAGCCCCAAGGATTCTCCAGGCGGGTGTATTTACAAGTCTCTCTTCTCTCCACAGCCAGTGCGTGTAAACTGGGGTATTTCAGATACCGTAATAACGCTATTAAACCCAATGCGGAGTGCCAGATCTGATAAGCAAGGAGGCTGGCCGTAGGCGTAGGTGCATGCTGCAGTGGATGCTGACTGAGGAGCCGGGAGGGGCTCATTTCTAAGTGAAAGGAAGGAACCCCGAACGAGAGGCCGTATCGCTACTTTTCATGTAATGGCTGCATTCTTTTTGTAAAATGTTTACAGTAAATACATTAGCTGGATACTTCCCCTTCGGCAGATTTTGAATGTTTGCGAGACTAAACTGCAAATGTGTTTATTGCTGAGATGAGGCTTACATTTGAAACTGGTTCCTGAATTTGCAGCTTCTTTCATGCAGCCAGTATCAGTCCAAGTGTGGTGGAGTTGAGTCTAGTGAAGGCCTCTTCCTGTCATAAATAAGATTACTTTCATTTCACTTGTGGAGTGTGTTATTCCTCAGAGTAATGAATTTCCTCTGTGCCTTTGAGCACATAAACATGGTTTTCATTAGGTTTCTATTAAAAAAAAAAAAAGTGCAGAGTAAAATTAATAAGAAGACTATTAACTCCATAAATGCAGATGTGTTTTCACTGTATAACTGTGTTGGAAGTAAACAGCTTCTTCGCTGAACACTGCAAATTGCAGAAAATGAAAGAATTCTGCAGACCTGGATTCTGCTATCGGAGAACAAAGTAGGTGGAAAATCTGACTTCACAAACTAGTTTCTTAGGAGGAAAAATAGATTATCGGATTAAATGTAGACAGACAAATAGCCTCAGGATTTCTACTTAATATGTAACGTATGTGATAATAATAGTTTTAAACCATATATTTAGAATTAGAATTACAGCTAAGAGTTTGAACATTCCTTTTTTTTTTTTTTTTTTGTCCTTTACCAGATATGTCCCTGAAGTTGCAGAATAAGGAATAGCAACATTTGCAAATATTTCACTGATAGATCCTGTAACTCATAAAATTTTCATGTACCATTTGTATTTGCGGCTTGAGATCTCTGTCAAGTGGTGAATCCCTACAGCATCACTGTGGTTTTCTTTTTTTCATAGCTACCAGCATTTTAAACAGAAACCCAAAAATCACCATGCATGCGAAGTCAGGCGTTTGCAGAAATGCAGACCCTTAAACTGCTGATGTCTCTTTCCACTCTCCCCATCGAAAGTATATCATAAAATGATAGAAATTAGCAGTTAGAGTACACACTCTTTACACTCCTCTAATTTAATATTTTATTGAAGAAAACTGAGGTCACTTTCTTGCTACTCAAATCTTATACAGTACTTTTAACTTTCTCAAAATAAAGTTGCTAGACTTCAGCAAAAATTCAGTGCCAAAAACTACAGCTTGGCAACTAATTAAATTTCAAAACGTTACCAGCCTGCTGTGTGTAATTTTATATTGTCCTGTAGACTATTTTAAGCCTTGTTTTCCCACAAAATAAAAATTCTGAAATTTTTTATACATAGTTCCCAATTTCATTTTGCTTAGGTAAATTCAATGTGAACAACAACAAGGTATCACATAATAGCTGTTATTTTTGATGCTAATAAAAATATGCAGTCTACCAAGACTTTTTGCTTGAACACAGAAATATAAATGTTCCTTTCATATATCAAATCACTGTTTTTAAAATAAATTGTCATATTTTTAATTTTTCTTCTCAGTATTTATTTCCTAATAAATCTGTAAGGAAAACTCTGCCAGTTTTACCTGAAAGCCATTTTTAGTCTCATGCTAAACCTTATAATTATTGTTCCTTGTTACCATGCAAGTTTTGCAGTGCTGTTACTGTAACAGTGCAGATGGTTTTTATTTAAAATGGTAAGAATAAAGTCGTTTAAAGAGCCAGTCTCGGTTATGGGTGAACATCGCTGGTTGAAACCTCAACAACAGAGGAAGAGAAATCTTAAATACTAGCTCCCATTTCCCTTAGTTTTTGGGCAGGAAATTGTTTTTGGATATTTTTATTTATTTATGTTTGAGGGTAAAGATAGAAGACCCTGCACATTAAAAATTCTGTATGGTTGTTTAATATTTGCTCAGTAGTGCTATTCCCTCATCAAGCCCCTGCAAGCTGTAAATCACAGCCGCTATGTCACTGTTTTGATTGGAAGCAAGAGCTGTACCATGGCAAATCTCTAGGGACAGCAAACTTCTGCAGCTGTGGAAAGCTGGAACTATTTGCTATTATTATTAAAGGAATCTGAGATTTTTTTTATAAATGTGAAGTCGTAGTGAAATTCATAACGTGCACAGAGGTGTAGTGTGAAGGTTTTACAGCAAGTGTGGCCTGTAACAATAGTGCTCTGGTAATAGAAACTGAGTTGTTCTAAGTGTCAAAACAGCAAATGTGAAATTATAGCCCCTTTCTCACCTCTTCCTTGTCCATCTTAGGA
The DNA here is from genome assembly GCF_900496995.4 of Aquila chrysaetos chrysaetos. Lineage (NCBI taxonomy): Eukaryota > Metazoa > Chordata > Aves > Accipitriformes > Accipitridae > Aquila > Aquila chrysaetos. The sequence goes on along the minus strand of NC_044004.1, from coordinate 30,307,501 downwards.
GAAAATATATGCAAATAATCATAAATTATTTCTAAATGTAAAATACCAGTCAAGCATTTGGGGCTTCAGTAAAATGTCTTCCTGTTGAATGAAAGAATGGGGTTTCCTTCTAGAAACATCCTGGTAATTTTTACCATAATTTTGTTTTCATGAAGGTGTTTTGAGTGGTTTTGGGTCTTTGACTTCTGAACTACAGCCAGTATAAATGGAGCCTAAGGACAGAAATGTTAACTTCTCCTGAAGTGCAATGTAAATACTTGAGTTAATTTATATACTGTTTATCATAGAGAGTTCTAGAGCTAGATGATAACTTTCCATTAGAATATTCTCTTAAAGATACTCTAAGTGCTTCCCCAAGATTAAATTGAATGACTGCAGAGGAAATTAATTTTTGACATATGCAAATCCTCCATCCTATATGCATGGGCTTCTTGCAGGATTGATTGTAATATTATTCCCAGATGCCTTAATCATATGTTAGGCCTTGATTAATTAAAGTAATAATGTAGTCATGCTGGGATTTTTCTAACAGTAAATCTGGCATGCTGATATATTCAGTTTGAAAGAGGGGGAAAGTGGAGGAATTTGAAAGATAGCGTGCTTATTGACATGTGGCTTAAACTAGCGGTTATGAATAAAAATGAAATATGGATGTGGAAAAAATAATTCCTATCGGACTAAAAGATGGCCCGATCATATTTTGACATCTGAAATCAGCCTTTGCATTTACTGCAACAGCATCCTTTACAGTAGCATGTCTCAAATTCCTGGCGATGTACAACTGGTTATAATTATATACTATATGATATATGATATGTAATATGTAATAATATATAAGGGTTGCTTGGAGAAGGGCTTTGCCCTTTGATTTCATCTTTTCTTTTCACTTTTGAGGAGAAATGTGTAAACATTGAATAAGCAAGCAGAGAAATAAGCTTCATTGTTGTAGTCTTTTTAGTAAGTGAAGAGTTACTCAACATAAATAGAAGTGCTGGTTTTCTGCAGGGCTGATGCTTCTTGCCATTGCTGGTTTGGAAGTCCTGTGTAGCTACAGCCTGCAATCCGCCTGGCTTCATTCAGGGTTATTCATAGCTCAACTTTCACAATTATTAAATGAGCCAAATTTACATACCTCCTTATCCAGATACAAATCTATTTTAAAACTGCTGTGAAAAGAAATGCTTTCTAGTAACAAACCCACCTCATTATTCCTAAGCCTTGATAAGAAGCAGTAAAAGGTGGTGGTATGGTTGGTAAACGTGCCTCGAGGGATCACAGGTTGAATGTGACTCTCATTTTTTGTTCCCATTAAGTCCCTTTACGCTGCCCTGACTAGTTTGAAGTGCCTTTTAATGAGCACAGATCATACTTTGGGCCTTTTTTTCTTAAACTCCTACAAAAGAGATCTGGCAGAAGGCAAATCAGGTGCATGATAGTTTAAAATGTGCTATAAAAGCATCAGTTGCGTAGTGCACACAGTGCCTCCATGAAGCCGTCTTTTTTCCCCCAGCTATGGAAATTTAGAGACGTGCCAATAGACTTGCCCGAGGCCACCCAGTGTGTTAACAGCACAACTGGGATTAGAGCTCAGGAGCTGGTTTCGTGCAACCCCATAGCTAATCCGCTGTTTCACGTGACTGCCTTTGCGTGGAAAGCATGCAGGCACAAACCCGGATTGCTCCAGCTGAGCACTGCGGCATCGAGGAATAAATCCACCCTTCCTGGCTGTCCATGGTCGCAAGCCCTGTTCCGCCACCAGATCTGCAGTGTTGGCACACAACTGATCAGAGCATGAAGTGTGGGGTCATCTTCACATAGTCCATCTCGGAGCCTTTCTTGCACTGACGTGTATTTTAGTCCAGCACAGAAGCCCCATCTGAGATGCGTTGCAGTGTTGCCGGGTGACTGAGGGTAGGCAGGATTTACTGCTGCTCTTTGGGCATTCACTGTCTTCTCCGAACACAAGCGAACTTGCACACATTTACATTTACCACTCCCCATCTTCGTAACAACTGTTAGAGAAACCAGTGACCTAAAAATCTCCTCGATGGCTCTTGTTTCAGTGAATGTCAATCAGGAAAAGACTGCTCCCACAACCTTGCTGAGGTGTTAGTTAGAAAACAGTTGTTTTTATAGGGTAGCAAAGTGAATGTTGAAGAAAAAAATATCCGAAATCCAGCTCCTGGATCTCCTTGTGTAGCCTCAGCCATCTCTGTGTAGACAGTTATTTTCTCTCACGGTCCTTTTTAAAGCCTGAATTGCTTGGTTTTTTCTTTACATCCTTCCCTTCCAGCTTTGCATGTCACAGTGAAATCTTACAACAGAGTCAGGTTGGACATGCTGGTGGCTTTCCTAAAACATGCCTACGATGTGAAAGTTAAATCCCAAACTTTGTTTGCCATATAGAAATATAACCTGCTGGTCCTTCATTTTGAACTTGCTGTTGTGCTTTGCCAACTAGCATAATGAGTACCTTATCTCCTTTTTCACTGCAGGATGTTGTGAAATGTTATCAAATGCTACCATTCTAGCAGTGCGGCATATATTTAATAAGACCTGCAAGCTTTTTTGCTATGAAATAATTAAGCATATTTTGACATTGTTTACTCATGATCTCATATAGCAGCCCAAATATCAGATCATGTCCAAAATTCTTCAACAAAATATCAGTGACCCAAATCAATGTAGATTATTTCATAGTCTTATAAGTCATCCTAAGAATATCTAATAGAAGAAGGCTGATAAAATGTCATGTGTTGCAGTACCTAGCCTAGCGCCACTTTTTAATTCAGACTACCCAGTAATATTATGTGCATATTTTATATTGAATTTATTTGTTCATTTATTTTATATTGAATGTATTTGTTCATTTATTCACCTGCTATTTGGTGGAGGAGTTAAAATAGCAGTTTTTCGTCTCCTGTAATGCCCAGCCTTTTGGGGAGTTATGTATTCCTTAGCGTGGCTGTCACATCATCTTCGCTGCATGCACGTTTTGCAAAACCAAAAAGAAATTCTCATCTGTCCTATGTGGACGGTGAAAATATTTCACCTTAAATATACAGAAATCTTCTGTATGTCCGATTTGTAGTAAAGCTCTTCAGCTATGCAGCAGAGTTGTTTTTCTCTGTGTTTTTATAAATAATACTAACTTCGGTGCCAAAGTTCTCCAGTCACAAGGACGTTACTTGCAGGACACAGTTTGGACAGAGCCCTGTTTTGGTCTTCTGAGTCAGACTGATTGTCTCCTGTAGCCATTTCATCCGTTACCAAGTGGCATCTCTGTAAGGCATAACCATACACAGTGGTGTGGTGTTTCTCTGTGTGGCTGAAAACTAAGTATCTAAGTACGGCTTCTGTTTATGGAAGAGTATAACTATCAGAGTCTCTAATTAAAGGGGAACACAATTACTATTTAGAAGTCTAGGAAGATACTCAAAATCAATTGAAGCTATTTTGGACTTGTTAGACTGTGCAGTTACCTAAAGAAGCAGGATTCCCCTTTCTTCTTAGTTACTGCCCTCTATTGTGAACCCCCTTGAAAATCTAGCCAAGTTTACCCTTGTGGCTTGTATCATATTTGCATCGAATATAATTTTAAAAGTTAGCATTTTCAATGTGAGCAGTGTTTTTTTTCTCCCGGTGAATTTGATTGTAGGTGAATTTGATTATAGGTATATTAGTTCTCAAATGTCAGAAACTTATCTTTCTGTGGGGTTGGGTTTTTTTGTTTTAGCTTCTCGTTAAACCTGTGTCATTTCCTTTTCATTTTTCCCCATCTTGTTCCCAAAGGAATTAGCAACAAACTCCCTTTGAGAAAAAACATGGCTGGGGAAGAAAAGTACTTTTGATGATTAAGGCCCTTCTGTTCAAACAGTTCCTGCCTACACTATGGAATCCATAGATACTGGAGATATAAAGGAGAGGGTTAGAAGATAACTAAGACCCCTCAGGCTTGATATGTAATCAAAGAAGTATTGTTTGGGAATGACTTAAGGGGAAGCAGAGTGGCTAACATTTTGGCCCTGATCCAGCTACCGCTGGAATTGATGGCAGAGTTCCCACTGACTTCAGGAGAAGCAAGAGCAGACCTTTTGTCTGGTGAGGACAAGCGTATGAAAACACAACGGGAAAGATGACAACCATGCAAATTGGGAAAGACAACTGCCTACAGATCCCTTATTTAAAGGATGTCTCTGCCTGGGTAAGTGAGCTTGACGGGAGAGGCACGTTTCATCTCCAGTTCCTGGGCAGTGCCCAGCTCAGTCAGTGGCACCTTTTGGTGCAGGCGGGATCCCACTGTACAGATAACTACAATTCCAGGAGTACAGCTCTGCATCTTGCCAGCTGAAGTTGTAAGGGCAACTGAAAATTAACTAACAACATAAGCACAGTTGTACTGGGTAGGAACAAAGACCTAGCTAGCCTGGCGGTGTGTTTTCTGTAGAGGATTAAAGAACAGCAGAACAGAGCATATAAAGCACAGTGCATCCCTTGGTAAACCATCCCAACTTCCCTAAGTCAATAATTTAGAGCTGTTTGGGTATTATCTACATTTCAGAACATTGTGTTTAAAGACAATTAGTGGACCTGTGTGCAAACAGTTGAAGTCTGAACTCCAGTCGTAGCATCTCCCATTATATTTATGTTAAGAGGTCTGCAAGTGTACTGTAGGGCATCTCTTTCAAGGTCAGCCCCTGAAAAAGGTGCTCTCCACCTCTTTCCTGCTGTCGCTGTCGTGTGACTGATTAGAAGCGCATCTCTTGGGGCTAGTGGCTAGTTTCCAGGACATTTGCAGCTTGAGTGTTACAAAGCTGGTGCTGGGCTCGAGCTTCTGGTTGGGATTAGGCCCCTCGGAAAGGTGCAGTTTCCCTAATGAGCAACGACAGCTGTGATTGGCACTCCTTGAAGTGGAAGAGTGCAGGTGCCTTAATCTTGATTAGGAACCAGCACTGGGACAACTGGTAAAATCCACAGAGAGAAAAGTACACGTTTCGGAAAGGCCAAGAAGGAAAATAAATACGCAAGGTACAGAAACCAGGGAAAAAAGGGTAGAACAAAAGAGAGATTTGACAACTGTGCTGGGACCTACAAAAGGGGCCACATCTGTTCTGGCGCAATGCCAAGCTGTGAACAGGTCTGACATTCACAGAAGAAGCTTTCCCCCTGCAAAGATTGGAGAGGTGTTTGGTGGAAAGGCTGCAGTGTAAACTAGCTGCACTTTCCCTCGCCTTATGGTCATATGGTTCCCATTTATTGGGTGGAATTGAATAGCTGCAGACTTGCCACTCTCAGAGGAAAGAGATCGTCTTTCTTACTGTAAAAGTCTTGGGGGCTTTTTGCCTTGAATGTATGAGAAGGACACTTTGGCCGTGACTTGTGAAAGCTTGCACAGTGCACAGCAGGAACTGCAAGGTGGTTTTGCTTCAGTGCAAGTGTGAATGAAGGGCATGTGCGGACACAAATAACATTCAGCTGCTGGGGCAGTCTTCACTGAGGAGAAGCAGCCCTGGTGCTCTGACATCCACTCCATACCTTTGGCAAAATAAGGTCAGAAACAGGAAGAAATAAAAGGGCAGTGTTGGAAGAATTCATTTGCTTAAGGATCCTGGGAATGAAAATAATACTTTTTTCTACTCACCTTCCTCAGGTCCTAGGTGTTGGGAGAAATGAGCCTGGTGCCCGCTCAGTGCTGGTGCAGGCAGGGTCAGGGTCCTTTGTGATTCTTTCCTTGTTCATTGCTCTTCCACTCGCCCCATGTCCAACTCTGGCAGGTTTTGGTCTTTCTCTTTAAACTCCAGCTGCTGGGTTCGGGCTATTACCGGAGAAGCAAAATAAGTTGCTACCCCTTGTGGCTGGGGGAGAGAGGCTGAAAATGTGAACTCGACATGTGCCAAGGCCAATGAAAAGAATTCAAAATTTAAAATTGCTCAGGGATTTTTGAACCCTTTTTCCTAATTTCTGAATGCTAATTCAGAAATAACTGAATAATTCAGACTAATAAAATTGCGTAGGCAATTCTCCATTAAGCCAAATAGAGCCGTAATGTTATTTACCTAATTACAGAGAGTTTGGAGGAACATGTAGTTAAGTGAAGGATACCATTTAGCTGTAGTCAATGACTGCCTGTTTCAGGGGTAAAATGGAAGGCTTAAAAAGAGTGATATCCTTTGTATCTCAGGTAGAAGTAAGTCCTTTCTCCAAGCTTATTTCTCACTGTGCTAAATAATCCCATCATTTTATGTTCCTCATTAATCAGAACTGTCCAGTTTAGTAAATGATTTTTTTCTTATTCCGTTTTTGACAAAGTTACTCTTTAACTGAGCATTTCTGCAAAGCACACTACTATTTTTTTAATAAGTGATTACCTCATAAGCAAAATATCTTCAAAATTTTTCTTCATCGGGTGTTAAAACATAAATAATAATCAAAGAAAATTCTGATTGTATTTAGACTTGAGCAGTTTCTATTGACATTGCTGTGCTTCGGAGGTATAATGCTCTGTAACAGACAAGGGAACTAATGAACCAGTGGCTGCATCGGTCATGCTGGAGAGAAGAGTCGACGGGGCTTTTGCAGAATTAACTCTGACGTGTAAGTGCTCAGCGATTAGAGTAAGGAAGGAGCCAGCAATCAACTGTCTATGGTTGAGACCCACCGGAGAATATACTTGCATTTCATCAACAACCCTTACTCAAGGCTTTTACATAAACTAAACAGTCATGGCTCAGTATGGAAAATTCATGTATAGATTACTAACTGGTTACAAATTAAGAAATAAAACAAAGCCACGAGCAGGGTACCAAAAATAGCCACAGACATTCAATGTGAGTGTGCCTCAATTTCTCCAGACATGCTGAAGTGTGATATTGCTGATTGTCTTTGCCACTTCTCTCCCATTTGGACTGCAGAGAAAAGGGTTTACACGAGTAGCTACTCAATTACTGTCCCAGGGGTGAATGAAACATGAGTGAGGAAGATAATATTAGGAAATTGCACCACTGCTCTCAGATTTCTTTGGCTGTATTTTGACAGCTGAATTAACTTGAGTTATCTGTGCTCAAGTGAACTTCCCCCAGCATAGCACAGCTTACTCGAGAACAGCCATCCTGCAAAATTATACTGGAGCTGCACAAATGAATTAGGGGATAACCAATGTGACTGTAGAGCAGCACAGAGAGATTAAGTTGGGCAAACTAAATATTTTGCCTCTTCATTATAGCTTGAGGCAAATCACACAAGTTAAAAGCACCATCACTTTTGAACTAATATTTTTCTTTATGGATGGAAGTCTGGTTAGGGCTGAAATTTTTGGTTTGGCTCAAATGAATTCTACACTGAAGATAAGTGCTTTGATTAGCGCTTTACAGAAAAGTATCTTTTTGAAAAACTTCTTTCATCCCCCTTGTAAAGGATGTCCAAGCAACTCTGGGACAAATGGCTTCTGGGACTTAACATTTTGCCTTTGATTCATTCTGCTGAAGAACTGCTTTTGGAAAGAAAACTCAAATCCCACATTCTCTGTTTACACATATCCCATTTTGCCCTGGTGAGAGAAAGGAAAGGTGTATCTGGCAGACAAAAATGAGACTGGAAAATTAGCAGGATACTTGAGAGTGACATTAAAATTGCTTTGCTCAGCCAGAGCCTACCAGGACCTGGGTGCAGTCAAGGTAGGAGCTCCTCTTGTTTTAAAGCATTATGGAGCCCTCAGGAGCATGTGTTTGACACACAGCAATGGAAATGTAAAGCCATGAACTCAGTGGAAGTTCAATTTGTTCGTTTTTTGTGTAGTTACTTTAACAAAAAAAAAAAGTAATATCTTCATTCTGATAAAGCCTTGAATTTGCCAGATGGGACTTTCAGGAGGGAATCTTTATCTGTGTGTTCTCCAGCACTGGCAAAGCTGCTTGTTTCTTAATGTCTAGAAAAAAGGCTTTTTTCTGGGTAGAAGTCCCAACTGCAGACAGCCTAATTTGTTCTTGGCACATCCTAGGATTTGCATTGCTGTGGGGGTCAGAAATGTAATAATTCACTAATCTATCTGCTGAGCTGGGCTCAATTAGTCAGTCTCCTTTTTTTTCCCCACTTTTCCAGTTGCCTTTTGGGAAGGGTAGAGCCTTCCCTGAGCAGAGCAGAGGGTCTCGGAGCGTGTTGTGGCACTACGCCTAGCAGTGCTGCTGGGAAGGGCAGAGACAGCACAACGTTGTCTCTGCTTTCTGCGGGGATGAAAATAGGGCTTGGGGAAGAGAAGCCGCTCACCTCCTCTGGGCCCTTGGTTGGTGCAGGCAGAAATTGCACTCCCCTTGCTGACATTTAAAATGCTTTCTTCCATTTTTTACAAGATCTGCAGGAAATAAACCCTTCTCATTCAAGGCTGGGGCTTCATGCCCTCATGTGCTGTCTATCAGAGTTCACTTCTCCGCCCATGTTTTCTACTTGCTAGACTCTAGAAGAAGGCAGCCACAGGAATATAAATTCCTCCTGTCCGAGGAAGGTAACATCTGTGCCCAGCACTTGGCAGGGAGCCTGGGCACCACCACCTCAGGTGGGAGCTAGATGCAGTGATTCAAGCTTCATACAGTTCTGGGATCTCGGAGCTGCTCTTAAGTGTTTCAGGTGCCATTATTCACAGGCTACAGCTGTGTGCTTTAAAAACACTTAAGACTTGGCCATATCAAAATGGATGTTGACCAGACACAGTAAAATATATACCTACCTAATCTCAAACCTGGATTTAAACTTCATAGCTACTTCTAGGTGTTAGAGCAAAGATAAGCAAGAGAGCTGCTGAAAATATTTAAAATGGCAAGGAATTTCTCTTCTCTTTGTTCCCAGAAGCAGCTGAACTATTTTTACTCCTTCCTTCTAAGCACATCCACTTGTTGAGGAGAAATTAGATAAAGAAGATGCTGTTTTGACAGAATTATGAGAAACTGAAGAAGGACTTTTGCATGTAACCGGCAACCTCGAGCTAGAGCTGTCACTGGCAGCTCCAGCCATAATGAAATTTCACATTTCATGCAACTAAAGGTTCGTTACATGGCAAAACTTTTTAATGTCCAGACCGTAGCGTCATCGGAAGCATGATGTGCTGACTTGCACTAGGACCTGCTACAGGAAACATGGTTACAGGGTAGCTCAGGTGCACAAACAGAGTCTTACTAAAGGCAGTAGGATTGAGTTATGCCTTCTCTACCTCTTTCTGCATCATGGGTAGGGGTCTTAGTCTGTTTGGGCTTTTTAGTAAACAATGTGCGGTTGTGGAAGTATTAAAGGAAATTCTCTTTAAGTAAGATATTTCACTGCTATTACACTGATAGTGGGGAAAGTCCACAAAATGCCAACATTTCTTCTTTGCTAACATTAATGGCACAGCCATTAAAATCTTAAACCATTGATATATTATATATTAAGAAATACCAGCTTTTATAACATTAGGTGAAACCTCTTTGTTCAGTAATGGTTCAGTTTCTCGGTATTATTTATCTGTATGCATGCACTTGCAGACATTAGAGTAGTAAGAAATCAAAGTTCAGAAGTTATGATATGAAACCTGTTTGGTATGTGTATATATAAAGAACCACAGAATTGTAGAATCATTTAGGTTGGAAAAGACCCTTAAGATAGTCCAGCCATAAGAGTTGGTTAAAAGTCCAAACATAAACCTAGTCCACCACTAAACCATGTCCCTAAGCACCACATCTACACGTCTTTTAAATACCTCCAGGGATGGTGACTCAACCACTTCCCTGGGCACCCTGTTCCAATGCTTGATAACCCTTTCAGTGAAGAACTTTTTCTTAATATCAAATCAAAACCTCCCCTGGCACAACTTGAGGCCATTTCCTTGCATCCTATCACTTGCTACTTGGGAGAAGAGACTGACACCCATCTCGCTACAACCTCCTTTCAGGTAGTTGTAGAGAGCGATAAGGTCTCCCCTCAGCCTCCTTTTCTCCAGACTAAACAACCCCAGTTCCCTCAGCTGCTCCTCATAAGACTTGTTCTCTAGACCCTTCACCAGCTTCGTTGCTCTTCTTTGGACACGCTCCAGCACCTCAATGTCTTTCCTGTAGTGAGGGGCCCAAAACTGAACACAGTACTCGAGGTGCAGCCTCACCAGTGCCGAGTACAGAGGAACGATCACCTCCCTGCTCCTGCTGGCCACACTATTTCTGATACAAGCCAGGGTGCTATTGGCCTTCTTGCCCACCTGGGCACACTGCTGGCTCATATTCAGCTGGCTGTTGACCAGCACCCCCAGGACTTTTTCCACTGGGCAGCTTTCCAGCCGCTCTTCCCCAAGCCTGTTGCATGGGGTTGTTGTGACCCAAGTGCAGGACCCAGCACTTGGCCTTGTTGAACCTTGTACAATTGGCTTGGCCCATTGATCCAGCCTGTCCAGATCCCTCTGTAGAGCATTCCTTCCCTCAAGCAGATCAACACTCCTGCCCAACTTGGTGTCATCTGCAAACTTGCCGAGGGTGTACTCGATCCCCTCATCCAGATAATTGATAAAGATATTAAACAGAACTGGAAAGATATTAAACAGAACTGGAGTATACATACATAAAAAGTACTAGGCAAGCAGAAATACTGTTTCAGGGTGTATGTTAACAGCTATTGAAAATATATGGCCAAAGGGTTGGAAAATATCCTTTATTCAGAGTTCTGATAATTGTTTCCACCTAATGAGATGCTTTAGACCAGCAGTTGGAGAGCCCTAAATATTGTGTGCCAAGCAAGAATTGGCTATTGTGTCAATTAAAGTTCAGCAATGGGAGGAACTTTGAAGTATATCGGGGTCAGAGCCAACAGAGTGGAGGTTAGAGAATTGGGATTTAACAGAGAAATGACAATCATTCAGAACAATATAGGTGAAGGTATAAAATATAATTGGTAAACACATCGTCTTGTAGTAGTAATAAACACCAGCTAGTTGTAAACAGTCTGGGAAAATAGTGAATGTAGAATATTTGACTCATCAATTTTAATGCAATAGAGCATTCATGTTATAGATTATGTTAGGCTTTTTATTTATTTGGAACATCTTGCACGTTATTCATTTTGTTTCTTTATTGAGAGTTTTGCAAATGTGCATTGATAAGAAAACAACAGTAAGTAAATAAGTAGAAATTCAGACAATACAATTGAAATAACTGTAAAAGAAATTAAGAAGGCACTTAGGTAAGAAAATGGACGGGGGGAGGGAATACATACAGCAGAACTGCTGAATTTGTATTTCCTATAGATTTGTGTCTCAAGTGTACTAAAAATCTTCTCCCCCCCCTTGTACTTTCTGAGTTCAAATCTAGTAATGTGATGGGAAGCATTCTCATGTTATTATCTAAGAGGTATTTTTATTGAGGTAGAAGCTTTGAATTTGGTATAACACAGTGTAGGGAACAATAGCTGATGCATCAAAAATGCAGACATACAGTGCACAGCGAAAATAGCAAAGCTCAGTTCAAAATTCATGGCTATTTTCATTTCCCATTTATTTAGGCATCTTGGCAGACACAACACAAATTCTGAAATGGTTTCTGGTTAGTTCAGCACATCTCTGTCTTAAATCCTCTCCTGGAGCGTAAGTCACACTGCCTGCAAAAGCTCTGTGAAGGAGAACTAATCAACTGTGAGCTCCCCTGTGGATGTGACCTCTGTCAACAAGCTGTTTATGATTCCCAGAATGGATTTAAATGGATACCAGTTCTTCCTTCGCTATGAGAAGCTGTTGACATGGTTGCAGTTGGTTAAAAAAAAAATCCCTATATCTTATAAGAGAGTAAGTGAATCATTGCTTTATTTAGGGAGCCTTCAGATCAACACCTCGCTCTTTGAACAAAAGGAAAGGACATTAACCACCTCCGGGATGTGCTGGCAATACCCACTCAGACCAGAGTTTCTGATATATTTTCTGCAGCTGGGACAGACAGACATCCAGAAGGATTCCTCTCTTTCTTTTAACATAAAGAACAATAAGATAAATGTATACTGCTTTTTTCACCAAGTAAGGCAGGGAATGGATGAAGCAGGGGAAGGCTGGGGAGTTCTTGCTGCGTTTCCGAACAGGCTGTCTTTCCCAAGACAGCAGAGGTCACTGTGCTCATTAGGAAAGAAGTGGGGAAATCGCGAGGCACTCAGGATATTTCAGTCCTCAGTTGACAAAATCAGTGTCTGTCTTGTTCCAGAATGGAATTGCTAATTCAGATTAGTTTTCCTGTAATAAAAAAACAGCATCTTTTGGCCAGTTACAAATACAAAATCCACACTTATGAAGAACCCTCTGAATTCTCACTGCCATTAACCTGAAGAAGTTATTAAAAGGAATTTGTGGTTGGAGACCCTGCAAATTAATTTCTGTGGCTTGGAGGACAGGAAGGTGTGCAACGACAGACCCTGTTTGGGCAGGTTTCAGTTTTCTCCCTAGAATACCAAAAAGCTTTTTAATGACAGTTGTCATTTGCAAGAACAGCCCAAGAGTGTTTATTATCACGTGTGTTTCTCACCAGAGAGCTGCAATTTTGAGCGTGACAAATTTGACGGCATACCCTGAGATATCAGGGAAGGTGTGTTGGTGCCTGCATAGTCCTCATGCAGCATCTTTCAAATGACCCTGGTTAGAGTCGAGGGCAGCGTACCATAGGAGGGAGGAAAGACTGAGGAACAAATAGAAATTGCAATAAGCTTTTTTTCCCAGTCAAGCAGTTTCTGTTCAGTCTTCAGTACGGTCAGTGCTGTATTACCTACCATGCACATTTTAAGTTTCTAATCTTTCTTATCATTGTAAAATCAAATCTAGGTTCATTCTGACAACTGACATTAAAATTTAACTTTTTCCTACCTTATAGGAAAAAAAAATAACAAGCTGTTGCTTGCTTGGTTGTCTGGCTGCTAATTTTCTGTCCAAAACCAGCAGGCTGAGGATGGAACAGCAGAGGGCAGTACAGGAGTGTCTGAGCACCCAAACTGTCAGCAAAATAGGTGAGCAGGGATACAGTCATTAAGGAAGCATGTTTTGTTTCCATCGGGGACAAGACAGAAGCTCTTAAAATTCCATTTGCTTTCTTCAAATAAATGTTTTTGTTTCATAGACACGCTGTAAATGAAATTCAGAATTCTCTTGACATGTTGGTTTTCTTTATTGTGACAAAGAGAGGACCATTTCTTGTGGGGACTGAAAAAAGCAAGGCAGCAACTTTTGTTTCAGCTAAGGATGATCTGGGATATTAGACATGTATTCAGGTATCTTTCCTGAGCTGCAGTGCAATTGGTGTTTCATGGGATTGCACCCCTGCATCCAGCTGCCCGTGTTGGGATTTGTGGTGTGGCTGAGCAGGGGGAACATGCCGAGGCACCGCTCAGTCCAGAGGCACTCAAAGCATGTACCCATGAAGTGAGGAGAGCCAGTTTTGCCCTCTGACACAGGGCAGCAATTAGGCCTATTAATGCTATTCTTTCGCAGAACAGTGGTGCTGTAACGGCTCCGTAATCACGTACAGCCTAATGAGCACGTGAAGGAGCATCCAGTGTTGCTGTGCATCCTGCCATCCTAATTCTCCCTGCCTCTCCTGGAGGGGGTTGCCCTGCCAAGCTTTGCCTTTCTCTGCCTTCCCACAAAAACAAGCTCTTGCAGGGTGAGTTGGATGACTGTAGGCAGAGGAAGAAGAAGGTGATCCTCCAGACGGGAGGAAATCTCTCCCTCCTCTCTACAAAAGCATGGAAACACAACTTAAAAAGCACAAGACTAGTTCACCGGTGGGAGTGGGAATTTGGCAGTCTGGTCTTTCAGCACAGAAGACCGACTGGACTGGAGTAAGGCAAATTGGTCAGCTGAGCTAAAGGCATCTGTACTATGGCCTTTTGTTAGTCTTTGGAGATTGACTTGGGTGATGTAACCTTCCTAGAAATCCCTTTATTTCTTGGACTATGGAAGCACTACATTAGCACAACACAGAAAGATACAATTTTTTCCTTACTACCTGGTTTGAAGAACCTGTTAGAAAAGACCTGATCATCATCTATGGTAACACAGAGGTCTTAGGGGCCACTGTGCCACATGATGCTGTCCAAGCAGTTGTCAGTACAAGCAGGAGAGAAACTTCTACTCCTTAAATCACTCCTAACATCTGTGTGACAAGCACTGGTATAGAAGGTAGCATGAGGGTTCATCTTAGCTTTGCATGCTTCAGCCTAGTTGTACCCTGTGGATTTTGAAGACCCAAAGGCACAGATACAGCACAGAGGACTGTACTGAACCAGCATACATTAGCTGCTGCGTTTGTTTTGCAGCCTTGGGTATGGTGAACTGATGTGGGTCTTTTCCATTCACATAGCTGAATGAAACTCTCACATGCAGTAAGTGCATGGAGATAAACAGCACACAAAAGAATTTGTCACAGGTTTTTTGGTTTGGTGTTTTTTTCATTTTTTTTAAAGGGGAGATGTAGAGAGGAACTCAAATCAAAAATTAAAAAAATAGGATCTGTTTAAAGGCTGAGCTTCATGACATTAGTGGTTCCTTGAGCACAAGTCTGCTTTGCTTTGTGCATCCTTATGGAAGAAGGGTGACCTAGACTCACTCACAGATTTTTTTCTTTCATTCTTTTTCCTTTTCAGAGCCATCATCTTAGTATCTCCTCCCTTTCTTATCCTAACAATTCTGAAATGTTTACTTCCACCCCATTATCTTTCATGGTGCTTAGCAGCACTGTCATTTATTATTTTCAGATCTTTTCAAACAGCCGAAGGTTTCATTGCAGTTTTGCATGTCTTTGCTGCCTACTAACGTTACTTTACTTTTTTTAAATCACATAGCTCTGTGTGTATGTCATAGTGTTTTCTATATGGGTGAAGTAACTTTCTGTTTCCCTTCTGCTTATTCTCCATACACACTGTCACAGCTGATGCTGAGGATCCAGGGTCCACACTTGATGAGTTGGAGACTCGTGCTTATCTGCTCCTGTGATCTGGATTAGCTGTTGGAGGACATTTTTGTTTTAGTTTCAATGGCAAGGAATTCAGTTTGTGCACTCCAAGGTTACTCTGTAATGCAAATCGAAGCACAGCAAGTGGGACCTAGGAGAAGTTTCTCATCAAAACTCCTAATCCAAACTAAAATCTAATGTAGATGCAATTAATGGGACTGAAATGCCTAGACCATAAAGGTACTTTTGAAAGTGGGTCAGAATTACTTCACAGCTTCTCTACAGACATTTTTCAACAGAACACACAGAGTAATTGGCTTTTAGCATGGTCATGCATGGGTAACTAGAGTGACACCACCACCAAACGTCTGTTCTAGCTCAGCTAGTTGTTTTCATGATTTTTTTTAAACAGTCTTTAGATCTGATAGATGTTCTTAGGCTTGGAGTTTGAGTAGCATGATAAGTTTCTTGGTACAGAATTTGTTTTGCATAAAGTATTTTCTTTTTAAGATGATAGAGGTGATAAACATAGATATAGATACATTAGAAATAAATATTCTCTGTGTGTGCGTGTGTGTATAGGAACATGCCAAAACCCGTATCTTAATTTAATTTCTAAAATGTTCCAGCTCATACATTGGGAATCAACAATCAGATCCTGAATTCTCTTCCCAGGTGGATTTATAAGCATTAAAAAATCTGCTTGCCTAGATTTACTGCTAGATATACTGCATCAGTAAACTTGACCTTGAGCAAAGAAAAGGAGCTCTCTTGCAGTGTTGCAACACAGTTTGCCAAATTAAGGTCTTGATTTGAGAAAGCCCTTTAATTTGTTAAAAGCACAAATGAGTATATGCTGAAATGTTGCCTACTAACATTGCCTGCACTCAGTGTATTCACCAGCTTTTTGCAAGGTATCTCTTCTAGCACAGATTTTTCTACATTGCTAAACACAGTTCTTGACCGTTTTTAATTTTTTTTTTTTCATTTAGTTAGCCCCCTCAGTTGCAAAACCCCTTTGTAAGTAACAAATAGAAGTTGATGAGAGTTATACTATTACCCAGAGGAGGACATGTGGATAGACAGCTACCTTAAAAAGCCTGCCACTCCTTTCTAAATCTTCCAGTTTTCCCTAAGGCCATGCCTTGAACATCAGAGGCCAGAAAGCAGCGTTAAGGCCAGGAGTGGTTGTATACAATGGCATGCCCCTTTTCAGTCTAATGAATGTGTAGAGGGATCATTTCAAGTAGTTTATAGAATTGTGTGTTGTATTGGTGTTTCTTTGAAGTAGCTTTTTCACACTGACTTGTGCTAAAATTCATGCTTTCGTCCTTAGGGTAGGGAATCTCCTAGATGTCTGTCAGAGTAATTGGCTTAAATCCTTTGATTTGAAAGATACTGCAGTGTTGAATTACCAAAGGGATTTGTCTAAAGAAAGGAGAGAAGGAGACTTGGGGAAGGCATGGGCTGCCTGTACCAAAACAGTGACCAAACAGCCTTTGCTTGTACTTTGCCAAGAGCTGTCTGATCATACCGCACAAGTACCCCTTTCTTATTCGTAGCTGCTAAGTTCCCTGAAAAGATGGTAAAAATGTGTTCAGTGTTTTCTTCAGTCATTTAATAGCTGAGCAGTTATTGCAGTTACTGGAGGGTTAAGATGCAATCTGGAGGCGGAGATATAAAGGCCATCACTGTTGAGAAGTGATTCCAACAGTGAAGAAAGTGTGAGACTCCCTGTTGAGCTTGGGAGTTTGGTGGCAATTTAGACTTCAGGCTCTGTTTCAGGTTGGTTTAGAGTATTTTATGGGTATAACTTAGAACTGAAATCATGCCTTAAAACAGTGATTTTACATACCTTAGTACAGTCTGGAGAACTTTAATACCACTGCAATTCTTTGGCTGTCTTTTTTTTCTCTTGGTTACATTGTAATAGACTAACCAAAGCAGAAATAATTCACCCATCACTTTATAATGGAGGGATCTTAAAGTGAAAGGAAGAAATCTTGCCTTTAAAAAAACCCCAAAGTTTATTGTAACAGTGGCTCCTATGGATTATCACTTGCATTATCACTCACATTATCACTCCTGAATGATCCAGAGGGATGCTGGTGTACTCTTCAGAAGAATTTGACCCACCGCCTACTTTAGTGTGTGTCTATTACTCTGACCTGATATCAAGTGTATGGTCTATTGGTTAAATAAAGCTGTCTACCCATCTAGGTAGGCCAGGCTGTAGCCACTGCTACAAAGAGGCTTAATCAGCTATTCACAGTGCAGAACTGAGTGATCAGGTCTGGCATGTTCTGTGCATTCAGGTTGTCCACCCATAGGGCAGGTTGGCATGCTGGTCATTCTCGTAAGTAAAATAAACTAAATTTAGTGCTTAGGGATGGAAAGATTTAATTAATCTGGATATGTGATATCTAACATAGTATTTTTGATTGCTAGTTGAGAATACGCTGGGTGTAAAATGCGATTCCAACATTTCTGATTTGTATTAACACAGCCATAATGAGATTTTCAGTGGTGCTCAGTTTTGCTTCAGTGTTGCTCCCTGTGAAGCAAGGGATGAAATGCATTTTCACTGAAAGTAGAGCGCAGCCCATTCAGTTTACTTCCTAAAATATTTTCAATAATTCCTAGAAGTTTCAGTGGTGAAAATCCTATTGTAACAAGTATGTGGTGTTTGCAGATGGTCTTCCCAATTTGTGAAGCAAATGTGGTGGTTGCAGAAGCTACACATCGACAGCTAGGGAAACAGTAATTGCTGTTTTTAACATGAAGCAGGGGAGCCTAAGGCACAGCAGTACAAGCTTCGTTATGCTGCCCAGCATTCCTGGAAGACCCAGGCTATTCTGTGTGCCAGTTCGGTCTTCGGCTTTTATTCTGATCAAGCTGGCTTTGGTGGCCTATTTTGCAGTTATCCATAAAAGCAAAATGGGTCTATCAACTCAGGTCACTTGAATTGTGGTTCTGTGAACAGGCACGCATTAAAACCAGTGATTGCCTGAAGAAAGACCCTTGAGCCACACATTAGCTCTCCAGAGATACCTCTTCTCTAGAAGTCAAGTCTCTTGTCTCCTACCTCTCCAGTAGCCAAAGGAGCCTTTCTGAAACAGTTTTTAAGCCCATATTTACAGAACAGATTAGTGCAATATTTTGAGCCTAATTAACTTGTGTTTAAACTTTGACTCTAATACTCCTGGAGCCTCTGGTTCTTCAAACTTCTGCCCAGGTTTACTGCTAATCTCCTTGTAACATAGCTCCGATGATGTCACTTTCAAATACTGCTTTTTCAGTAACTTTCTGTGGACTTTTTTTTCTCATAAAGATGTAAAAATAACACTCTCATTTTAACTTACAAGCTAGTAAAAAGATTGTCAGCTAAACCAAATTAATATTCTCCAATGAGAAACTGAGTTCATGACGTCCCACAACTGCTCGGTCTTCCAAGGTTTCATAGAATCATAGAATGGTTTGGGTTGGAAGGGACCTTAAAGATCACCTAGTTCCAACCCCCTGCCATGGACAGGGACACCTTCCACTAGACCAGGTTGCTCAAAGGCCCAGCCAACCTGGCCTTGAACACTTCCAGGGATGGGGGATCCACAAATTCTCTGGGCAGCCTGTTCCAGTGCCTCACCACCCTCACAGTGAAGAACTTCTTCCTTACATCTAATCTAAATTTACCCTCTTCCAGTTTAAAGCCATTACCCCTTGTCCTGTCACTGCACGCCCTTGTAAAAAGTCCCTCTCTGGCTTTCCTATAGGGCCCCGTTAGGTACTGGAATGCTGCTGTAAGTTGTCCCTGGAGCCTTCTCTTCTCCAGGCTGAACAACTCCAACTCTCAGCCTGTCTTCATAGGAGAGGTGTTCCAGCCCTCTGATCATCTTCGTGGCCTTCCTCTGGACTCACTCCAACAGGTCCAAGTCCGTCTTATGTTGGGGGCCCCAGAGCTGAATGCAGTACTCCAGGTGGGTTCTCATGAGAGAGGAGTAGAGGGAGAGAATCACCTCCCTCAACCTGCTGGTCACACTTCTTTTGATGCAGCCCAGGATATGGTTGGCTTTCTCGGCTGCAAACACACATTGCCAGGTCACGTTGAGCTTCTTCTCAACCAACACCCCCAAGTCCTTCTGCTCAGGGCTGCTCTCAATCCACTCATCGCCCAGCCTGTATTTGTGCTTGGGATTGCCCTGACCCATGTGCAGGACCTTGCAATTGGCCTTGTTGAACTTCATGAGGTTTGCACAGGCCCACCTCTCAAGCTTGTCAAGGTCCCTCTGGATGGCATCCCTTCCCTCCAGCGTGTCGACCGCAGCACACAACTTGGTGTTGTTGGCAAGCTTGCTGAGGTTGCACTCAATGTCACTGTCCATGTTGCCGATAAAGATGTTAAATAGCGCCGGTCCCAGTACCGACCCCTGAGGAACACCACTTGTCACCAGTTTCCACTTGGACATTGAGCCATTGACTGCAACTCTTTGAGTGTGGCCATCCAGCCAATTCCTTA
The DNA here is from genome assembly GCF_900496995.4 of Aquila chrysaetos chrysaetos. NCBI lineage: Eukaryota > Metazoa > Chordata > Aves > Accipitriformes > Accipitridae > Aquila > Aquila chrysaetos. The sequence continues at coordinate 30,288,058 of NC_044004.1, read as the reverse complement.
TCCACCAGGTGGTCCATCTGTCAAATCCGTGTCTCTCCAATATAGAGAGAAGGATGTCTTGTGGGACAGTGTCACATGCTTTGCACAAGTCCAGGTGGATGACGTCAGTTGCTCTTCCCTTATCCACCAATGCTGTAACCCCATTGTAGAAGGCCACCAAATTTGTCGGGCATGATTTGCCCTTAGTGAAGCCATGTTGGCTGTCACCAATCGCCTCCTTATTTTCCATGTGTCTTAGCATAGTTTCCAGGAGGTTCCACTCCATGATTTTGCTGGACACAAAGGTGAGACTAACTGGCCTGCAGTTCCCCAGGTCTTCTTTCTTTCCCTCTTTAAAAATGGGGGTTATGTTTCCCCTTTTCCAGTCAGTGGGAACTTCCCCGGACTGCCACAACTTCCCGAATATGATGGATAGTGGCTTAGCCACTTCATCCACTGGTTCGCTCAGGACCCGTGGATGCATCTCATCAGGTCCCATGGACTTGTGCACCTTCAGGTTCCTTAGATGGTCTTGAACCTGATCTTCTCCTGCAGTGGGTGGTTCTTCATTCTCCTAGTCCCTGCCTTTGCCTTCTGCGACTCAGGTGGTGTGGCTGGAGCACTTGCCAGTGAAGACTGAGGCAAAAAAGTCATTTAGTACCTCAGCCTTCTCCATATGCTGAGTAACCAGGTCTCCCGTTTCCTCCAGAGAGGGCCCACATTTTCCCTAGGTTTCCTTTTATCACCAACGTACCTGTAGAAGATTTTTTTATTTGCCTTTGACATCCCCAGCCAGATTTAATTCTATCAGGACTTTAGCTTTCCTAACCTGATCCCTGGCTGCTCAGACAATTTCTCTGTATTCCTCTCAGGCTACCTGTCCTTGTTTCCACCCTTTGTAGTCTTCCTTTTTGTGTTTGAGTTTGTTCAGGAGCTCCTTGTTCATCCATGCAGGCCTCCTGGCGTTTTTGGCTGACTTCCCTTTGTTGGGATGCATTGCTCCTGAGCTTGGAGGAGGTGACCTTGAATATTAACCAGCTTTCTTGGGCCCTTCTTCCCTCCAGGGCTGTATCCCATGGTACTCTACCAAGCAGATCCCTGAAGAGGCCAAAGTCTGCTCTCCTGAAGTCCAGGGTAGTGAGCTTGCTGTGTGCCCTCCTCGCTGCCCTAAGGATCGTGAACTCCACCATTTCGTGGTCACTGCAGCCAAGGCTGCCCTTGAGCTTCACATTCCCCACCAGCCCCTCCTTGTTGGTGAGAACAAGGTCCAGCATAGCCACTCTCCTCGTTGGCGCCTCTGTCACTTGGAGAAAGAAGTTGTCATCAACGCATTCCAGGAACCTCCTGGATTGCTTATGCCTTGCTGTATTGTCCCTCCAACAGATATCGGGGTGGTTGAAGTCTCCTGTGAGGACCAGGGTTTGTGAATGTGAGGCTGCTCCTATCTGTCTGTAGAGGGCCTCATCTGCTCCATCTTCCTGGTCAGGTGGCCTGTAGCAGACCCCCACTATAAATAACATCACCTGTCCCTGCCCTCCCTTTAATCCTGACTCATAAGCTCTTGGTCAGCTCCTCATCCATCCCCAGGCGGAGCTCCATGCTCAAGACTGGCTGGTCATTGACTTAGAGGGTGATGCCCCCTCCTCGTCTCCCCTGCCTGTCCTTCCTAAAGAGCGATCTGTGTCCTTCCATTGCAACACTCTGGTCATAGGAGCCATCCCACCACATCTCCGCGATGCCAGTAAGATAGCGTTCAATGCGTCCTTCCTAAGTGTATTCCCATTGAGCTGGAAGTCTAGCTAGAAGTCAGTCTCCTCCAAAATCTGAGGAGCTGAAAGGCACACGGAGCCATGCGGATTTGGGCCTTTCAGCCTGTTTGTATTGTTTGTGGTTTACACAGTATTTTTGATTCTGATCATTCCCTCATCCTCCATCCTGAGGGCAGCAGAGCAGCTACTCTCACTGGGGAACTTCGCATGTTGAGCAGGATCTCCAAACAGCAAAAGATGCCCAGTCCCATCCTGATCTTCTTCCTGGTGCTTACTGCCAGGTACACTTACGTACGCTGCCTCCAATTCTTCTGCTATGCTTTGTAATAAACCTTGACCGTATTAGGTCCCATATTCCTAGCAATTTCTATGGTTTATGAGTCTGTCATGGTCTGTGATTTTTTTAAATGCTGTTTGTGATTTTTTTTTTTTGCCTCTTACCGTATTTTAAGGCTCCCTAAAAATGGAACCTGATAAAATTCCTCTCCTTGTATATGATACACAGACTGTTGCTTCCTGACATCTCATTTTACATTCTTGCAGCAGCTGCTCTTAAAACTTCATCAAGAACATAAGAAACATTTGCCCAAAGAAAAGAGAACTCTTCCTTGTGCTTGACCCAATTTTCTATGCTTACCTATTTTTTCTCCCTTTCGTATGTAATTTTATTTCTATACAAACCATTTCTCTGACGAACTAGGCTTCTTTACTGACTCCCTTTCTGTAATTCCTTCCATATGTTTATTGTCCTTTGTAAAAAGTCTGGAGTAAATGATTCCTACTGAGGTCATGTCATTTTGTTTACATTCTTAGTAAATATGAAGAGCTTGATTGGAGCCCTTTAGGCATCTCAAGTATGAATCTCTTTTTCCTGAGTCTTCTATAAAAACAGGATGCTGAATTTTGTGAAGCTAACCTTCCAGGAATAGGTTTAATAAAATAAATATATGTCAGCGTCATAAATTTATTGATAAGTATAGTTGGTTTTTGTTAAATTCCTTTGTAGTTTAACAGCTTACTAAACATTTTTTAAAAAGTAGAAATGAGGTTTCTACAACTCATTTTCAACATAGACTTTATCTGTTGACAGAGCCTTGTCATTGCCTGGCTGCCATTAGTAGCCTGCTCCTTGCTGCAGCTGTGGGTCTAACCCCATGGCACCAGCATGGTGGCTGAACAGCCCTGGGCTGGGTAGAGCCCAGGAAATGGGACATGCTTACGGTGTTTTGTGAAAATGGCACATTTTTTGCTGTTCTGATCACCGTTAGGAGCTGGGAAGTAACAGATCACAACTTGCCGCTATTTAGCAATTATGGATTGACTGCTCTGTCAGCACCATGTCCCGTGAAAGACTGGAGTATGTTTGGCAAGAGCAACCTTAGACATCTTAATGGTGAAAATCCAGCAAGGCATAACTGAGCATGTGTGAGCAATGATCTTTCAGAGGTTTCCAGCTCACCCAGACTGGAGCAGACTTTCAGAGGAACAAGGAAACGCATGTCCCTGGCTGTCGGACTAGGCGGTAGCTATATGCCACCTCCCTGTTCTCTGCAGTACAGGCAGCAGGAGGTGTTTGAAATATACTTTCTAACAGATATATCCTCTGCCTCATCCTTCTCTCCATTCACATAAGCTTTCTAAACAGTGAGGCAGTGCATTTGCTTCTCCATGCCACCCAGAAGTACGTGGTGCAAGTCCTTCCCCATGAGAGTGAACTGCAGATCCTACAGAATCCCATTTGCTAGCCTGTGTATGCCAGCAAACCCCTTGTTTCTCCTACCTTTTAGAAACGTAACACATACAATTAGTTTCAAGCCTTTCCTTTCAGCCTTGACTTTTTCATTACTTTGCCTCTCTGATGACCTTTCCACACTTCTTCAATGCTGAAGCAGTTTGGCTTATTAGAGAAGTGAAAGAGCTACACATCTGCGGTCTCTGATGGCTTTACTATTCCTACCAGTCTTTTCTGACGGCTGGGCAATTTACTCAACATTTATACTTTGAGAGAAGGAAGGAGAATTGTAACAACTTTCTGGGGGGAAAAATATTTTTATTTCTATTAGAGACCGATTCCCAGCTTTGAGCACTTTGTCATTAGCGGGTTGTAAACCTCTCAGACAGGCTGTCCCACAGCTATCCACTGAGCCATTTGTCAGGGCAGAAAAATGTGCGTGGTGAAATTGGTCACTGACAGCCTGCAGCTAGACTGAACCAGGCTTTTAAAAAGGCTGCCAGACATTTCTACGCTTTTAATAGTCAAAATCCTACATTAGCATTTATGAGAACATTTATAGAGAGTTTGAACAATTGCATGGTTTTTCTCCTAGATGTAATAGTAAATCTCTGAAATATAAAAATTATTTGAAATTATCAAGGGTCTACGTGGAAGGACAGAAGCATGGAGGTGCTTCCCTCACCACCAAATCAGGCCCCCTGCTCCTTTCAAGGCAAACATAATCTCATTTATAAACTTATCAAAATCCATCTTGAAAATGCTGTTATTTCCAGACACATCCAACTACTCTCACACAAAGGTTCTTTCAGGACCTTGTTCCTTTGATGACTGGATACTTTATTCTACTTTCCAGCTTACATATCTTCAATTTTCCTCTTGCTAAGCTGAACATGCCCCATTTTTTGCAGATAAAAATGGTTTCTTATTTCTGTAGTCATGCTCACAGATCTTCTTTCAAAGAAGTTCAACTGTTCCAGTTTGGATTCAAGTATCTCAAGCACCAGTGACCAAAATTGTTTCTGTTGCAGTTTTATCATTTTTAGGACAGAACTAGCATGTCTGTGTATCTACAGGAAGTATCTTATCTGATGAGTTTTACATGCCTTATGCAATGCTGGTAGCCCAGGGTGATCCCCAGATCAACTAATACCACCCAGATTCTTCTCTTCCTGTTGTTTACCATCACAGAGTCCTAGCTGATGGAGAGATTTCTTATTATTGCCCACTAAGTTGATGACCTTGATGAGGTTTATCTCATTTTGTATTGCTATACTGGTCTGCTTTGTCTCATTTCTTGTGCTTCAGAACTTAAATCTTCTATAATATTTCAGGCTCCTTCTACCTTTGACAATACCTCATGATTTTGTCATCAGCACTCCTACTTTTTGTGCAAAAGTCATCAACAAAAATAGTAAGACCAGTCCTCAAGGAACGTCGCTAAGACTCTCTGTCTATCCCAGGCCATTGTCATCTCTCCTTCAGCCTGTTCGTTACAACTCTTTTATTAAGTCCCATCTCTTCACTCCAAACTAATTCTCCAGGTGGCATTGTATCAGATGTTTTACTGAAATCTGAATAGACTGCTTCTGCCAGACTTCTGTCAGCTGAACAGTCAGTTATCTCACCCAGAAAGATGTATGGCGAGCCTGGTTATCACCTGCATTTGTAAGTTTTTGTCTGCCTTCCTCATTCATTTTTAACACTTAGTTTTTCTTTTCAAAATCTGCTTGAACTTTATGCCTATTTGAAAGGCAAGTGACCAGACTATAGTTGCCTGTGTCATTTTTCCTCTTCTCTTACATTTATATACTGCATGTGGTATTCTGTAGTTACTCAGTTATTCAGTCTTCAACTGAACACAAGTGGGTATATGCAGAGAAATGACTTGCAAACAACTCTGTGGGGGTTGCATGTTTACAGCCACTGTGACTCATATCAAATTTGCTCAACTTACAACTGCAAATATGTTTCTATAGCTGATAGCTCTGCAAAAACACTCTCAGATTTGAAAGCCAACCTGTGTCCATTTTGGCTCACACATTGGAGCTTTGGATTCTGCTGCTTTTCTGCTCAGTCAGGATTTTGGTTAGAGACAACTTCATTCTGCTTTTGTTTGGCTCCCTTTGCCTACAAGAGTTGGTTGAGACAATCTTTGCAAAGGTAACACCCTGAATTTTGACTTTGATGCAGCACTCCGGAGAAGCTATGAAAAAGACTAAGTAAAAAAAACCTCAAATAAATAAAGCAAGTATTATACATATTAAAGACTCCTCACAAATGGATCACGTTCCGTTTGTCATTCCCAGGATAAGGTATAATCTAGTGGATATATCTGTACTTTTTCCCTTCTGTAGTGTTGGCATAAGCAGAAAGTAGGACAATTTATTTATATCTGCAGAGTAAGTGTTTCTGACTTTGAATGTGCTGGGGGCTGACGGTGACATCTATTCATAGCTGGTTTTTAGAACACCACCACATGCCTTATTATGCCCGTCATAGTTCTTCTGGTCTACAGGTTAATCCTTTTTTTTATCTCAGATTTGTATTACTTTAGCTTATTCCATGTTAATGACTTGGGCCTTTAGTTGGTAGTGGGAATTATTTCACGGTTTGATGTTAGCAGGTGAAGCTTTCTAGAGTCTACCTATAGTCAGTGCAGACAGATTGGCCTTTGCAGGAGATTCCCTGGGATGACAAGTGTGAACTAGATTTCTGGTTTTCAGATGGCTAACACTATTAGAGACGAATCCCACTTCAGAATATTTTTAAATGGCCAATAATCAACATAAAACAAGTGCGGTTCTGCAAGAGCAGCAAAAGGTCTAATTAAACTTCTTAAGAGAGTTAACTAACTTAAGAGAGTTATAATAAGCTGTAACAGGACAATTCAAGACCGGGGGATCATGGTACAAGCTTAAACATGATATTCCACCTAGTGCAGAGGGATCGTTGCTTGCTGTGTGCTCTGCTCAGGGCCGGCTGGATGTGTCCCATCAGCCAGAAGCAGAACAGCTGTTCCCAGAAAATGCAGCACTCCAGCCTTGCCATGGGCAGACCTGGTCAGTCTGGATGAAGCATCATCCTTGTGAGACGCTGCTTTTCCTGGGAGCTGAATGGCGTGGCACTGCACTGCAGTACAGTCTGAGCTCGGTCCGGGAGCTTGAGCATGGTATAGCATAAAGATTGCCATTAACTAATTTCCAGGCTCTAGCCTCAGGTTTTATTCAGTTATTGGGGCTGTTCCACCCCAGTGAAGAGAGGAAATACCTGTGCAAGAAAACAGTGTATTTTCCAGATGCTGTATAGAATAACTTAATAGAATATTTCTAATCCTTTGGTGTAAAATAAAAACACATCTTTTTCATTATTTAAAAAAAGACAGGTCCCAAATAAGAGGAAGACATTATTACATCCCAGATAATGGAGGCAGTCATAATTTTACATCTGAGGATGGTAAAAACTTCTTGAATAAAATGGTGGAGAAAGTCACCATGATGTTGGCCGAGACTGTAATGGTGATGTTGCACAGAATATACAGTAAACAACATTTTACTTATCTGAGAAAAAGTAGTAATAAAGTGTATGGGGAAGCTTTGTCCTTTAATATTTGCCATTGCTTGGAAACGTAAACGTTTTCTTACTCCATGATGATTCAGTTCTGAGGTGACGTTTGCTGCTGCCAAGCCCCATGGCTCACTAGCACTGCCACACATTGCTCTTGGGAGGGTGCAAGTGATGCACGTTGAGGTTGCTGTGGTGGGAACGCTGAGTAGGACCGAGCCACCCTAGCGTGCACGTCCTCTGCAGCCCCCTCCACGTGCGGTGTGTCTTATCATAGCAGAAGGAAGGAGAAGGAATGAGTGAAGGGTGTCCACCAAGCAGCAGTGGCACAGGGAAAGGTTTTGAGAGTGACTTTCTGTTATTCAGTAGCATGCTTCCGTGCAAACTCTATGGGAAAGTAAGGCTTGGACCTAGCAGTCTACTCGGTCATCAGTCATTTTGTTCACATTATGACTAAGGACACTAGGAATTCAGGGAGGGAGATATGTATCAACCACAGCACTTCTGAAGGAACAGTCCTTGACCTATTAATTATCTCTAATTATATGTGTTGTCATGCGTTTTGCTTCTTAGCCTGAAAGCGCTCAGATTCATGATTTTAGAAGGGTCTATTGCTTAGGCACATGTGTTTTGGCCATGAAGCACCCAGCATTTCCAGCACAGAGGTGCCACCATACTTAACAAGGAGCCAGCAGAGAATGCAGGCAGTACATGGGTGTATTTCCAAGCAGATAAGGGATAGCAAGAGCTTTATAAAAAATGGCAGGTTTATGTTAATGCTGAGGAACAGAGCCAGATCTGGACACCGACATATGGGGTTTCTTGTTGTACAGACTGAATCTCAATAGAGAAACATTTCACCGCTGTTTTCCACCAAAGCAGATAGGGACATTCAATAATTAGGGCTACTTCCAAATCAGGTAAGAAAAAATGAACAAGCAGAATTCTGCTAATAAATAAATTTAATAAAGTCAGACCCAGTGCCCAGGAGGTGACAAGAGGGCTGGTTTTTTGAATTCATATCTCCTCTGCCGTTCCCTGGTTTGTCTTCCTCCAGGTACCTGCAGTTTATTGACTGACCTGGTTGGGAGCAGGGGAGGTAGCTGTGGCCTAAGGCTAAGACAGTGGGTACTTTTAAGGCCAATCTCCTCACAGGAGCACTGCATCTGCTCTCTAGGCAGTTGTTAGTGTCACATCTATACCTCGGCATATGACTATATTCTGCATTTTTAATTTGGTGTTGCCTAACTGTGGGAGCTGATGTTAAAAGTTAGGCCACTTGTGGTAACTCACCACAACCACCATCCTTCTGCAGTGAAAGGGGAAACTTGTTTGCATTCACCATGTCAGACATGCATCATGCAACAGAAACACATGAGCAAGTACTGCCAGGTGACCCGTGCTGATGCTTCTCCTGCTGAGTTGTTTCAGTGCCCCAGGTACCTCTCTCAGAGGGCAGCATAAAACACAGCATTGCAAATGTGCAGAGCCACTCTTTGTTGATGCACCGAGTCAAGTAACATTTTCAGCTGAGGCAACAGTATAAAATAATCTAAAGCAAAGTGTTTGCCTTATTTCCATCTCTCTTGTGAAAATATGGTACAGTTTTTCAATGACAGCCAGCAGAAGATAACTGATGACAAAGTAATTTGTGCCCAAAGCTGCCAGAAGAGAAGGCAGGTGAGCTGGCAGGGGTTGGTTTTTACACATCTTTGTTGCACAGGGACAAAGCTTTGAAGAAAATAGATACATATTCAGTGGGAGAAGAGGAGCATGACTGGGAGTGGTGCTGTTGATGCTGGTTTGTTTTCAGAATTCTCCATTTCTGCAGCTTAAAAAGGGAGGTGAAGTAGCAATCAGAAATTAGCTACAGAGGGCAGCATGAATGTCTCCAAATGTGCCACCAACTTATCGGGGAAGGGTGACAAACAACTTGGTCAGTAGCAAATGCATCAAGGAAGCGGATAACTCACAGTTTTTCTGACGTGGTTTTTTTTTTTACAATTTCTTGGCTTATTCCTAAACTTTTCTTTCACCAGTTTCACCAGTCCTTTGGCTAAAAGATTAAAAGTGGGGAAAATGAGGCCATTCTTCTGGTTTCAAGATCTTCATGGAAGTGTGAGGTGTCTTTCCTTCTCTGAGTGGTTTTGTACAGGAAAGAACCACACAAGGAAAATTAACGAACCATTATGAATGCAGTCCCGATTAATTATAATTAGTAGTGAATGAGGGAACGTAACAGTGTGAAAGGTTCAGTCAGGTTCAAGGTTGAATTTGCATGCAGGAGAAAAAGCTGTAGATGTGATTTTTCACAGTGTTTACATTCACAACTACATCTTCATATGATTCTTCCCGTTGCAGGAATTATTCATTGAGATTAGCAGTCATAAGCTGGTATAAGGACTTCAGGACCAAAATTAGTCAATATTTTCCCCTTCTGAAATGAAATGTGGTTATGGTAGGAGTCTCAGGAGCCTCCTCCTCTCCTCCACAGCCTTCATTTACATGTGGTACATACCCATGGAAGTGCATGTATGTCTAATGATCATTTGACAGCCTATTAGCTTAGATATATGATTATAAATATTTCTATTGCAGTTATACAATTGCCATTGTATGAGCACCCTGCAGATGACAGTCATTGGTGGTCTGGAGCCACAGTGACTCTGAGCTGCACTTGCCCAGTCCCCTGGCAGTGAACAGCATTGGGCTGCCACAGATCAGCCTCATGGCGAAGTTGCTGCTGTCAGTCCTTTAGGCTTGACTGGTTGCTTGCATTTGCTAATGTCTTTGTTTCCTAAACAAACAAACAAACAAAATCCAGTTAATTTTGAAATTACATGTCCTCTTTCATTCTTAGGCAGGCACAATTTAATTAAAAAAATCCCTATGCTTCTGCCATATGCTTGAAGCATAGATTATGTTATCCTCATTCTTTTGGCCACAATAAATAAGCAGGTGTTGAAACCTGGCTACAACATTATGAGTGTTTTTCATTACTACTTTTTCCTGGAAACATTAACAATTTATACTAAATGGAAATGACTACAGATCCCAGGCATTTTCTATCAGTTGTTGTTTCTTCAAGCCTGTGTTAAAAGCTGTGTTTTCACCAAAGCATACAATGTTTTTGATTTGTTTTAAAGACAAAAAATGTTAATTCTTAAGTGCTTAAGAAACATTCTAGACCAACTCTACAAGCCATTCAATTGTTGGTTAATTAAAATAGCACAATTATTTCAGAATTTAAACTGGAGAGTTTAACCCTAATTCAACAAGGCACTTAAGCACTGGCCTAACTTCATCCCATCACACCTCTCAAGTTGAATGTGTGTTTACATTTTCTGCTAAACTGAGGCCTCTGCCAGCATCTTTTTTATCTATTGCACATATTATGAATTATTATCTGTTTTATGAATATGAGTTTATTCCACTTAATACTCTAGGATATTTCCTCCCTCTATACATGTGCTTGCGGCTTGTACTGCTGATCATTTTCTTCACTGACTGATACTTGCCATCTGCACTACAGTGTGCATTCTAGTTAATAGACAAGAAAAAGAATAAAAATGAGCATCAATTGTATAATTTTGTGTTATTCGTAGTCAGGGATCTGCTGTGACTTGGTAGTGGCCAGCTGCAACACCAATGTACTCGGAGGCAGGGGCGGCTTGGCACATGGTGTCATTGTTCATCCTGTGGAAACAAATAGTGCCACGTTGGTCTGTCTTCCCATAGTAGGGTTCCTTCTCTCCTCTTTCAGATCCTTTCCGCAGCCTCACTTCTTCTCTTTTGCTTTTCACCCAAAGTACGCTTTATGCAGTCTGTGTCTTCTTGTATAACAGTAATTTCAATTTTAAAATTAACATAAAGTGGGATAATTTATGCAGTGGTTTCTTTCTAACTTGCATTTTTTTATTGCTTTATTATTGTTCTTTCTGCCCATGCTTTTTACTTGGTTGCCTTTTCTTGTTTATCTGCAAATTGTTAGATGTTTGGACTGGGCTGTATTCTTATGATCTCTGCAAAGTGCAGTGCACAGTTTCAATGGATTATAAGAGGAGATGAACATTTGAAGACTTTTAAATCATTTAGATGAGTCAGTGTTATCTGCTTTCATAAAGAAAAAAATCTTCTGTCATAGTACTTTTTAGAGGATGTTATTCTCACTGAGATGTGAAATATTCCCAAAACAAGAAGAGTTATCTTTTGAGACACTACTTCAGTGATGATTTCAAATGAAATAGTTTTACAGCAGGTGATGAAAAGTATAAACAACCACTTAAACCAAAGCTGAAGAGAGAAATTTGACAAGACCTCTCCTGTTTTATTTCTGACTCCAAATGTATTACTGGTTTTGCATAGATATTTCCATGAGATTCATGAAGAGCAAATGCCTCTGCAAAATACGGTTTTCCTAATCTCATCAGAGACATAATGCTTATTCCAAATAACATAATCACCCATGCTGTAGGCTAAACTATCATCTACCTTTTTATCTAGATGCAAAGCATTCTAATGTCAAACTCTGGTAAGGTGACAGACAATATCTCTTGGTTTTGTACTAGAATTAAATTGTTTACGATTCATAGCTTCAAAAATTGACTCAGGCATCCCAAGCCCACGTGTACAACGTTGTGCTTTACAGATAGACGGTTAGTTGTACAAATGGTGGCACTTCTTCTCTGTGTATTCTGCAGAGGAAGATATGAAACACAGTAACGTCACATCAGGTCATTTGTTCAGCAGATTGATACAGTGACTCACCAGAGACAGGGGTTTGCCTCCAGAGAGTCTGTTGTATGCACAGCATGCAATACAATTGAGCTGGTAACACAAAGTGGATGCTGTGCGTGGCTTAAACCACACATGCTCCTTCCCGTGATCACCGTCGGTTGTGATGGAAGGGCTTGAGAGGGCTGTGCTTCGGCGTAACTTCTCGTCTGCCTGCAGAATATGGACATCTGTGCCCTACATACACCCCTCGCCTGGGTAGCACATGTGTGACCAGCTGAGGGATGCACGCACAGCTTCTTTACCACCCATTCACTGCCTGCTACCCATTTTCCTCTCTAATGTGCAATGGGATGCTAAGCCTCTTAGACTGGGAGAGCACAAGTCTGCAGCAGCTTTCCCGCAGCCCCAGCCAGCCCCTTGCCGGAGGTGTCCCCTGGTGATGCCAGGACACCAGGGAGACGTAACCCTTCATTTACGTGCATGGTACCACTGGTAGCAGGGCAAAACAGCTCCAGTGAGGGCCAAGAGTTGTCATGGTGTAAATGCAGAAATTTTCAGCGTTCCAGTTTCTAGTCCTTTTGCCCTTGGTCATGTATGACTTGCACTGTGGTAGGTTGCCATTAAAGTAGAATTCCCAATTTCAGTGTGGACAATTGTGGCTGTTGCTTTCAATATTATGTGTTTAAAAGTTTTCCTTTATGTTATGCAGTGAAGCCTTTTTACCATAAGCATTTATGTTCTTTTTCTCTGGAAATTGTTACACTTCACTTATCCTCACTTGCAGGATAGAAGAACAGCTGTTCTGCCCTTACCCTGTTTTATCCCCAGTGTCCAGCGTCAATGTTTGTTTTCAGAGAAGGAAGGAGCAAAAAAAGTATAAAATGGTCCTTGCCCTGTACAACCCCCGGTCTCCAGCAGAGCATCATGAGCCACATTTCTCTGGTTTTCAGCATCATTAACATTTTCATACACCATAGGCAGCTGGGTGCTACATTTGGGGAGGCAGACCATGTTGCAATTCTTGCACTACTGATGGAAGGAAGAGAGAAAGTCTTGTGTGATCTGCCAGGTGGGAAATTGTTCTCTCTAATGCGCTGGCAGGTGCTTAATAGTATAGAAAAAAGGAAACCCTTCCTTCTCCCTCCTAACACCTGTAGCCCCTGGGAGATGTGCTGCTTGACTTTCTCTTCTGATCAGCTTGTGCCCAGCAGGCCACAGTAAGTCATCCTTATCGTTCCCTCAGCAAACCTGCTCTGAACCGAGCTTGGAGTTAGGTTTTTATTTAGGCAGTAGCAGCATCTGATGGAGCCAGCTAAGTCCACAGAGGTCCTGTGGGCACACAGTACCAGGCAGCTCCTGAGCATGTGCCTGAGCTGCTGGGTGGTGATTTACAAGATCACCCGTCTACAAGTTCTTTCCAAATCTTGTTTGAAATTTAGCCACAAAATGGGAATACTCACCTTTTGTGTCATTAACATATACTGTGAATATATGTATCATTGGTAGTGTCAACGAAATGTGTTTTGAAAAAGGCAGCCCTGTAAGACACTTCATTGAAATTTGAATTAAAAGTCACCAGGGGAATTACCATGAAATGTCCACTTATGCTTGGTGTTATCCTTGGTTACAGTCACTTTGCATATTTTATTTTAAGATGAATGATTTCCCTGTAGTAAAAGTAGAGTAGTAGGATTTCTTTTTCCTGGGGAGTTGGGATGCTAAAATAAGGTTGAAGGTATTCTGGCTGGACTTCGGTGGGACTTCACATACGGTTAAGCACACCCGAATGCCCTCAGTAATCAGGATTTCAGAATTGAGCATGGTGTAACTCAAACAATGTATTTTTCTTCTAAAATTGCAGTTAAGCTATAAACTCTAATGTCATAGATTAACTTTAGCACTTCAGAGAATGTATTGTTATACATTTTTTTTCTGTCATAATTACACTGAGCATGGCATTTAGTCTTTCTTTCATTTCTTTTCCAGTTGGATAGTGCGATGCTAGCTGAATAGTAAATAAAATGTATCAAAAATGGTGTGTCATTTTTCAGATTTTCATGCTTGAATTTCAAATATTACAAGAACTAGAAATCTGAGATATTTTTGTTTATCTGACAGCTCCTTTTCTTATTACTGTGAACTTCGTAAACTTCTTATAGTGTCTTTCTACCTCCTGTTAGCATCAAAACTGTCATAGCAGTGTAGATTAATACAGGATTGGCATTTAGCTTTTAGCTTTTTCATGCTATGTCTCCTGGAAAACAAACTTCTAGTGTTTTGGCTAACACTTAATCCTTTTATAGTTTAATTTTAATTTTAGAAGGTAAGCTGTCACATTTTTTAAAGAGAAACAAAGAAATTATTCTGAGCACAGTTATGAATTTAAAGCAAAAGGTAGTTAAGGGATGTACCGTAATTCTGTTAATTCATATAAGGGGGGGAAATAAAATTGCAACTTTTATCTGTTATTAAGTAGAGCCCACTGAATGCAGCCTAAGTGCCTAGTATCCTTGTCAGTTTTCAGATGGCTTTTCACCTGTTGTGTAGCATACTGGGTGAAGAGGCCTTTTTGAATAGATACTTATGCATAGCATTAAAATGTCATTATTTTTGTCTTCCTGTTTGTCATGGTTTAACCCCATCCAGCAATTAAGCACCACACAGCCGCTCGCTCAGTCCACCCCGCTACCAGTGGGATGGGGAGGAGAATCAGGAAAAAAAGTAAAATTCGTGGGTTGAGATAAGAACAGTTTAATAACTAAAATAAAGTATTTTAATAATAATAATAATAATTGTAATGAAATGGGATATAACAAAAAGAAATTAGACCCAGGAAAAGACAAGTGATGCACAATGCAATTGCTCACCACCCGCTGACTGATGCCCAAGCAGCGATCCTCCCCTCCCGGCCAACTCCCCCCAGTTTATATACGGAGCATGATGTTCTACGGTATGGAATAGCCCTTTGGTAGTTCGGGTCAGCTGTCCTGGCCATGCTCCCTCCCAGTTTCTTGTACACCTGCTTGCTGGCAGAGCATGAGAAACTGAAAAATACTTAACTTAGGATAAGCGCTACTTAGCAACAACTAAAACATCAGTGTGTTATCAACATTATTCTCACACTAAATCCAAAACATGCTGTACCATCTACTAGGAAGAAAATTAACTCTATCCCAGCTGAAACCAGGACAGTATCCACCCCTTATTCTATACCATTTACGTCATGCCCAGATCCCACACTTTCCGAAACATTTCCAATTAATCACGACCACTGTTCCTGTCTTGCTTCAGTAGCTGTTAAATAGATTACAACTATTAGTTTTAATTGTGATCTTATATTTCTATACATTTATGTTATTGTGTAAAGCTACCTTCACCAGTTTAACGACACCATGAGTTCTGGTTCTGGCTCAGAACTTAAATTGGGAAAGAAAATGTCTCTTGGATATTTCTCCATTACTATCATTCTTAGATGCATCAGTTGAAACGGTTTCATGCATTTTTAAAAATTCTAGGTAGGACAGTTGTTTTCAGAAGGAAGCATTTTCCAATTATGTCTGCAAGCTTGACTTGGCAGTATGAGGAACATACAATCAAATTGGACTGTGAATGCAAAAAACATTGTTCTTATTCATTTCCATTGTCCATGCTAAAAAAAAGATGGAAAAATTAAACAAAAATACTAAAGGACTTATTTCACTTTGTTGTTGTTTTAAAAGCATGATTCCTTGTAATCAACATAAGGAAGAAAAGTTTTATAAAAATAAGGATATTTACAGATCTTGCCATGTTTTCCTGAGGTTGCCCTCTGAGGCCAAGTGGGTAGAGCATCTAGACTTCCGTGGACTTCTACATGAGCTGCCTCCCTGCCCTGCTGCTTCATAGTGCAGAGACAAAACAGGCCATTGGGGTGTTTCTTTATGAAGGCTTTAAGCACAGTTGCTTAGAAACACTTTTCTTTGCATACGATGTTCCTCAGCCCCAGCAGCGTGAAGTGCTGCATTAACAGTGCCACCTGAGCATAAGCAAGGCCGTAGCCTGAACGAAGGCTTGTCTGGCTCCAGGTGGTCTCTCGCACAATGGGGGCTTGCAGATGCTTGGAGAATGAAAGGAAGAAACAGGGCTATAGGGTCCTGACTAGGTACGTTAGAAAAGGCAGTGGCAGGGTCCCATCCGTGTCCCACCATGCCGGCTGTTCTGAAGGAGGACAGCCGCACCATTTCACACATGCAACGTGCCCTCTGTCCTGGTGCACGCTGGCCAAGGAGGCTTTGCCGTACTGGTAGTACTTGCTGCCTCACCCACTGCTGGCTGGACACGAGCCTCGTCCCTCTTCCCAATGTATTGTTTGTCCGTCACATGCGTGGTACCACTTGGAGTACCTTGCGGAGTAGGTGAGAGGCAGCACAGCCGAGGGTGAAACTTCATAGCATCGCTGAAGGGTGTTGGCTGATGCGTGAATAGCAAGAAAGTCCTTCCTGGGAGCACAAATCTGTCCTTGCCGAAGTGCAGCCACCAGTCTGTAGACAAAAGGAGGTTAGCTGAGAATAACTTGCAAGAGAGTGAGGACATTTGAACGTATAGGTCCTAGGGTGGTATGTTCATAAAGCTCTATATCGTTTAGTAAAACCTGCAGTTTTACTAAGTTCTTGCAAGAACATTATTGGGAGGCCTTATTAGACTTACAGGGCATTTACCATAGCTTTATTAACATGTGTGGTTTTTTAATTAAGATATGGACTACTTGAGGGAGCAACTGAATGGTTCCCTAATGAATTCGTTACATTAACTTCCTTCAGAAAGCACATCTGAGCCTAACTTAAATTCCTCCTGCAATTAATTTATGTAATTTATTCTAGTAAGTGCTGTAGTTTTTCTCTGTAATTGTTCTCTGAATTGACAGGTTTAATTTCATGTAACTTGAGAACCTCCAGTACTGAGTTTGCAGTGCTTCATAAAAGTCGATATTACATGTTGTGCAGTTGAATTTTGCCAAGAAGGCGGCAATAAAATATTCCCGTAAAATAGAAACGTCCAAATGACAGATATTGAGGCCAAAACGTAAAAAAAAAAAAAAATTACTCTCCAAAGGTAGGTCTCAAATCCATATTTAGTCATGTAGGTAAGTGGCCAGATTTTTATGCATGCAGCTTCAGAGCTTGAGATCCAGTGAAGAAGTACTTAGCCATGCGGGCTGTGCGCGCCTTGCATGCCAAAGAGCAGTTTCCAGAAGAGGTTCCTACACTTGAGGCCAACAACAAGCTTTCCAAGCACACTGCTGGCTCTTGCCATGCCTCCCCAGTGACCTCCAGAGATCGCAGGATGTGCCCCTATATAATAAATGTCAGATCTGTGCTGAACTGCCCATGGAGACATACACGTGCAATCCCTGGATGCTCAGCACTGCTAAAGTTTGAATGCTTATTTAAAAGCTGAAGTGGAGATTTAGGATTCTAAATTTAGTTAATCTTTAAAAAAACATCCTTGGCTTTTCTCTCAAATGGGAGATGTTTGTCGTGATTAAAATAAAGGACAAATTGCACCTTTGCCAGTCGCAATACTAGCTTCTGTGGTTTCCCTGGCGGTGGATCAGACCCTCCCTCCTCCCATCACAGACACCACATCCATATTTCCACTTGTGCTGCATTGTGCTGGTGACTGCCCTGGAGCATCCCTGTGCGCCGCTGTGTTTTCATTCTCCGTGTGCCAATCAGATCGTAAATGACATTTATAGAAACGCGGAGCTGACATTCTCTGTTGTGTGGCTTTGCAGATAATCCCTTTGATTTATTCTGAAGTTTCAGACCTCAGCTGGAGCCCTACAGTGACCCTCCATGCAAACCTTGGTTTCAAATAGGTTCAAAGCAGATGTTGCTAACAATTGAGGGAGAAAAAGATTCTTCTTTGATTTTTAACATTGTATACATTTTCCCTCCCTTTTCTAATGTTTTTCCCATATGCTTGTGGTTTAACCCCAGCCAGCAACTAAGCACCACACAGCCGCTCGCTCACTTCTCCCCACCCAGTGGGATGGGGGAGAGAATCGAAAAAAAGTAAAACTCATAGGTCAAGATAAAGACAGTTTAATAGGATAGAAAGAAAGAAAATGATGATGATGATGATAATAAAAATAAAATGACAATAATAATGATAAAAGAATTAGAATATACAAAACAAGTGATGCACAATGCAATTGCTCACCCCTCGCCAACCGATGCCGAGTTAGTTCCCAAGCAGTGATCCACCCCCCCGGCCAACTCCCCCCAGTTTATATACTAGGCATGTCGTCCCATGGTATGGAATATCCCTTTGGCCAGTTTGGGTCAGCTGCCCTGGCTGTGCCCCCTCCTGACTTCTTGTGCCCCTCCACCCTTCTTGCTGGCTGGGCATGAGAAGCTGAAAAATCCTTGACTTAGTCTAACCACGACTTAGCAACAAATGAAAACATCAGTGTTATCAACATTCTTCTCACACTAAATCCAAAACATAGCACTATACCAGCTACTAGAAAGAAAATTAACTCTATCCCAGCCAAAACCAGGACGATACTGCTATTCTTTGCTTTCCTCCTCCCCTCTGTTCAACTTTCTGCCTGCTAGCGTTTGCAGTCTGTTATTCGGTGCTGTGCGGACTGGCAGAAGGGCTGATCGAGTCCAGGGCTGGGAAACCCTGAGTTCCTTCTCTGGCTGTGATGCTAACCTCTTGGACGCCTCGGTGGAGTTTCGACCTCTTCGTCTTTGGTGCACAAATAACTTGCCTCTCCCGAGGAGGGCTGTAGGGATGGAGTGGTTTTGCAGTGGAGTGGTCCAAGCTGAGTTCAGGCTCCCAGATGCAATGAAGGGCTGAGGCATGACTGGGGCAAGGGGCCATCGCAGGAAGCGGGGAGGGACGGGGGAGGGTGAGAAAAGGAGTTGAATCGGGACGACAGCTTAGAAATCTGCTGTGGTTTCTAGTAGGCAATGGAGCAAGAACGTCTTGAGGCTGTGGGTAAGGACAGGCTATCTCTGCGTTTCTGCGCCTGCCCCTTCCCCAGCTGACACGCTCCTGCCCCTCTGTGCCAGCAGCACCAACACACTGCTTTGCCAGGGCTTCAGCAGAATGAACCTGGATTTTTTTTTTATAACTTCCATATATTTTTTTACTAAGTGCCTGTTTTCTTGGGATTTTAATTCACCTTTGAACAGCAGATACCATTTTGAAAAATCTTTCAGCTTCTCCCCTGTTTCTTTTTACCCTTCTTTTCCTCTAATCCAAGCCGTAGCACCCAAATCACTTGCTAGCGTCAGAAAACCCAGCCCTGTTTTGAACTCGGCCCACTGTAGTGTTGACTTGGCCTTCAGCCTTGCAAGGTTGCCCGGAGGCTTGCTGCTCGCTGCTCGCTGCCAGCAGCACAGACGCGGCTGCCCCAGCCAGCGCCGCACACACTCTGGCTGGGGATGCGGAGGACTGAGCGAGCGCAGAGCAGGACCCTCTGCATCCCCAGGGGTAGGGACCTGCCGTGTGCTGCAGGGAAGCTGCCACAGGCACCGCTCTGTCTGTCCCCTCGGGATGCTCTCAAGGGCTGGGGAATGCACCTCTCTTCCATAATCCCCCAAACTAAAATGGAGTCAGTTCTCATTTTTCACCTTCTGCTGACGTCGCTATTGGGAAATGACAGATGTCTTGTATTCTGGCCCATCCTTCCTTGTCCCACAGTGTTACACTCGCTTACCAGCTTTCCTTTTAGATGCAGCAGACAGCACAATTTAATACAAATCAGATTGAAGAATAAACATTCAAAAGCATGGCAGAATCCATCAGGAAGAAAGGTAAGAGGAGAATCACACAAACTTCGCCCTAGTTTGGGATTTACACTTTTTTTTTTTCCTTTGCAAAAACCAGCCGTGGTCTGTGTAACCATATGCATTTGTACCTACTTTTTCATAACAATCTTAATGCATGACTATATTGAAGCTATTATAAAACATATGGCTGTGGGTATACATATGTATGCTGTTAAATTTATTTGCTAGAAAAAGAAGGGCCCTCATTGCTATGCTATCATCCAAAGTATAAAAATAGAAGATTTTCATTAGTTTAATATCACAGTGCTGTATTTTGAGTTCTGACCCTCAAGGCACCCTGTATCTCTGTTCTTCCTCAGTCTTTTGCTGACAAGCAAATTAACTCTGCATATCTAGAAAATAGCTTGCATAATGTTGGACTTCCTCTTCTTCAAAATACCGGTTTTCTGGTTTAGCCCATGCTTCAGTGTGTGCTTCCAAAACGGCTTGGCTACTCTGCCACTTCCATTCCAGGGTTTGCAGGGTTTATATTGTACATGGGCAGGTTTTCTGTAAATGGGCTATGGAGAGAGCCTAAGGTAGAGAGAGCCTAAGTTAATACCAATAAAACAGAGTAAACTGCTGAACTTTCATCTTTCCTAAATTTTTAACTTTGTAAGAATTGTAGCCTTTCAGTGATGTCTTGGAAGTATCAAAGACCTTCACAAAGTGTTAATAATTATCATACTGCTTTAAAGAAAGAACAAGTTTGTTTATGATGCCTGGACCACATACCAAAAGAGACAAAGCACAGTGAAAGGTTTTCTGATATAGGTCTGAAATTCTCATTTGTTGCATTCAGGGAGGGAATAATCAATCACATGCCACTTTATAATTATAGATCTCGTGGGTTCACAATGTCTGTGTCCTTGTCTTAAAGCATCTTCCTTCCTGTTTCAGAAATCAGTGCAAAAACTGGTCCAGTTTAGTTTCTGGGTCACTCCAAACTGTGGAGAAGAGCATCTCCATTCTCCTCTTTTCAAGCTTCTTGTGAAAATGGATTAGTTCTCGTTCTAATGGTTATGCAGATGTGTAGCTTAAGAGGAGATGTGCTCACTCTGATGAAAAAGTTCAAAAGTAGGTCAAAAATAAGGGGCGGTAGCCTCATCCTGTTAGGCACTGAATGCAGCTCCGGACAGTCTCACTCTCCTCAAATTCAACGCAAGTGGATGGAAGCAAAACAGAAGCAATATCAGTGAGGTCAGGGACCACTTACCACAGAACTGGGTTGTGTTCTTCTTGGGATATCATCAAGATCTCAGATACGTGCTTTAAAATCTTTAGTCCTATGCTGGTTAACAGTGATTTTCTTTTTTCCACAACTGGGCTTCTTCAAGTCGGACAGGAAATCCTCAAATTTCATTTAAATGCCTTTTCCCCTGTATAATAGGGCTTGGGATTCAAGGGAATTCATTCAGCATGCTCTCCAAATGCCATTTAACTTCCCCTGAAAAAACAGTAACAGGAAGAGTTGTTTTAATTAGCACATGAGCTGTGCAGCAGCTAATGTATTCCACCTCTTCATTGTTGTAAAAGGAACAGATTTCTTGGTAGCATGAAGCGGGCAGAGAAGAGGGATTGTGTTCTGCTCTCCATATGCGTACACAGCCCCATTCACAGGGAAGGTGTGAACGGGAGGTGATTTGTAGCCGCCTGCCATTTGTACAACACAAGCTTCTGTTGTTCTCCAGGTTGGAGAGAAACCCAGCTCCCCTCTTCAAACTTACTGCAGTGTGACAGGTAGGCAGCAGCCTTCAGAGAACCTGTGGTTTTGTTATTAATTTCAACAATAAGGGATTGCAAAGAAAACTTTTTTTTTAATTATCATTTAAAAAAAGAAGTGGATGTCAGGCTGGAAAAAGAGAGCCATGACATCCCCAGATGTGACGTTTCTTGATCAGAAGTCCTAAGGAAGCCACATTTTAGAGAAACCTTTGAAAGTATGCCTCTTTTCCCCCGTCTGGTCAGCCTTAAACTGGCACTGGACCAGAGCTTTGACTCCCAGTGCCCCGCTGGCTCCCAAACTGGGTCCAGCACCGCGCTCTGCCACGGAGACTGGAAGCACACATTGAGCCCCTGCTCCAGTGCTCCTTGAGATACGCTCCGGTCTGCCGGGAGGCACGGTTGAACACGGAGGGTGAGGAGCTGCTGGCCCACAGCCCGGCGCACCAAGGCTCCCGCGCCTCTCATTTTGGTTCCGGTGACGGTGATGAAGCAATGTGGCCTGATAAACAGATTGTGAGGGTGAATGATTCCATGGCCTCAGCCCATAAGTGTGTCAGCACAAGCTGTAAAGGAAAGTGAGCTCCAGACAGCATCTCCCTGACAATGAGGTTTGAGCGGTGAGTGACGTTACAGAGGCTGCGCTTTGCCAAGAAATTGCTCAAGCATAGATTGACCCAGTAACAAAAAGCAAAGTGGGATGCGCTGGGCCAGGCAAGGTGAGAAGAATCTCGGGGTCCTCCAGACACAAAGCCAGACCATGTCCACTGGAAACTGCCCTGCAGTTCCAGAAGTGGGAATTGACAAGCTGATTTGAAACTTCTTGGTCAAAAGGCTCTTGTTAAAGTAAAGAGAGAGAAAGAGAAGTGATGCCAACAGGAGAAGGAAACAAATATTTCTTTTCATGAGAAAAATAACTGTGGGGCCAAAACAAAAGGCTTTCAAGTGGTGCAAGAAAATAAACAATTAAGAAAAAAAAGAGTGTGCACAGCAAAGCAAACCTGATGTGATTTTTACCTTGCCTGAACTTGTTCAACATGGGGGACTTGAGTTCGCTAGCAAAAGGAAACATTACAGAGGTGGCTTGGCCAAAAGCAATGGCTTTTGCTGATAAAGGATTGAAGAAGAGAGGACAAAGAAAATATCGCTACTTATATTAGCTAGGAGCTAGAGATAATTAGTTATCTCTAATGTGGCTAAAACAGAGAAAGCTTGTCTCTCGGAGAGGACAAAATCTAGTAATACGATAATGAGATATGGCTCTTTTGATCTTCATTTGCAAAGTGCTTTATAAATGTTAACTATTAAATAAGCACAGCCTCTGAGTTTGGAGCTAACAGGGACTGCCCCATTTTCTCATTCCTGTTTTCCCATGGGCAGGGTAAAAGCACACTGACAATACAAGATCTCTGAAGATTTTGCCTGTGCTAGTGATAAATATAAGCCAGGATTTGTTACCTCAGACTTTATTTATTAACCTCATCTGTCCAGGAGGTGTTCACTTTCACTTTTTTTCAGCTGTTGGACACTGTTTCCCTTGCACATAAAACCAGCACAAGATGACTTGCAGGAGCCATCTCTCTGGTTTCAAGAGCACAAGTGGAGTGGGGTAATGAGCTGCAGAGTGGGGTTTGTTTCACTGGCAACACGCAGGCTCCTTGGCCAAATGAAAAAGTAAACTTTGGTCAATCAGAGTATCAGAGCATGCAGATCTTGCACATACATAACAACAAAAATATTTCTGTAAGTTATTTTGCACTCATTCAAAAAAAATTTAATAATTTCAAGAGCCTGCCCAAAAATATGTGAGTGTCTGCCGTAGAATTACAACATGGGAGTCACCAAGGGCCAGTTTGTGTTTGCTTCGTTGCTTTGTGGGTTATAATGGCATAAATCCTCAGCAGCTTGGTTTGATGTAGCCCTGCAGAAGTACAGTCATTTTTTATCTGTTCTGCTGCACCAGCTGAGGATCCGACTTGGAGCCTTTCAACAAATAATATTCAGACAAATGAAAGCTCAGGGTCTAATCACCATCTTGTAGGAATAGTTTCAGACCTCTGTAAGTGTGTTTGTATGTGTATATATTATATATATATTCTGCTGTACAGAATGCAAAGATGTGAAAGAGTGATCCAGATTAGCTATTACAAATTCCTTGTAAATTTTGAAAGTACCACCTTTTTTGTTGTTTCTTTAGTGCAAAAGGATTCTGTCCTCTGGCAGTTGTAGAGAAAAGTTTGTTCAGAGTCCCCCCACCCAAAAATCCAGGTGCCTTCACGACAGTTTGGATGCCTGTTTTCAGTGCCAGGCTCTCCTGGTGCAGCACGATGCAAGCCGGCGGGTGCTGGGACCTGCAGGGAGACCCCATCCTCTCAGCAGGATTCTGCACAGACATAGAGGTTTGCCAGTGCAGGACCGATTGTGGGACCGGGGGATGGACGCACAAACCACTACAGCAGCATCCCCCGGCGAAGACACTGCCGATAAGCAGGTGTGTGTGTTTGTGTGTGCGTGTGGCAAGAAGGGTTATTTTGTGATGGATCTTCCGCCACAGGGATGAGGAGTCAAGCGAGAAGAGAGGCAGGCAGAGATGTCAAAAGGTGTAGAGCTGTGCTGACAGAGCAATACAAATACCAGGTGACCCAGTTATCTCTCACTTGGCTAATTCTCCTCAGCAGCTCAGCTGAGAAAGTATTTTTTCAATGCTTCTGTGCAATATAGGTCCTGTGATGAGGGGGATGGAGCCAAGGCTAAGAATTTCTCTTTGCCAAGGCACTGCCTGGCCACCTGGAGGGACCTTTTACATGGTCCTCTAAATGGAGTTTGCCCTCAGTGGAAGATATGCATTATATCTTAGCAGAAGTGCTTTGGAAAAATACATTAAAAGTAATAACTGTGCCACTTTGAGGAATAAGGACTTTTTTGTAGTAATACAGCTCTTTCCAATGTGTAGCTATCATTTCCGCTGTATTTAGCACAGACTCTTCCCATTTGTCTTGTTGCAAAGGTAGGAAATGCATTTGGAGTCAGCAGGCTGCCAGCCAGGTCCCGCATACGATGCCTGTGGAGTAATTCCCCTCTTCATGGCTGCTCCTTTCCACCTGGGGCTCTTCTTCGGGGTCTGCTAGCATGGGATCTTCTGTTTGCTGTGGAGGGCAAAATATACCCTGGGGCGATGAAATCGCTCTACAATTTAGGTTACGAATGTGGTTAGAGAGGTGCTGTTCACTTTGCTTGCTGTGTAGGGTTTATGCCTTCTTGCTTAGCTACAGAGACTCGTGCCATGCTGAGGACATGCTGTCTAACAAGCCCCTGAGTTTCTAGAATATAACATGACGAAACTAATTTAAAATTTCCTCCTGGTTATCCTTTTCCTACTGCTTATTATCAAAACATTTGAAAGTTTTTCACTCACTCAGATCCGTGTTTCTTTATTTCTTTAGGCTGTGACTCATCACTGAACCTGACATCTCAGAAAGCCACAGATGCAGTGGATGATATCTTTCAGTCCCTCAGGGATATTGCAAGAGCTCGAATGCACATGAAACAGTTTAATTCCATACATAATGCAGGCAGCAACACCCACCAGGCAAGTGGATCTTTCTTCTCCCTGTGTATGTTATTTCTCTAGGATGCTGTCACAATTACAGCACTAATTTTGTTGATGTGCTAATCTTATATGTATTCTACCCATGTGGAAGATATTTAAGTATAGATTTTATAATCGACCTAATCATCAAGAACTTCCTCAAGTCCTTCATCCAAACTCAGGCATATCCGTGTCAATGTCAACAAAGAATTGTCTGAGGAAGAAATTTGGGATTTGCTCTGCAGCACTGTGATATGACATAAATGCCTGTCAAAGGCAGGGCTAGGTCAAGACAGTTTGGGACTAAGACCCCTCATGACATAGCATAGCAGGATGCCCGCATCCATACAGCAGCTATATTCCTGTGTATTTTCTCTCCCATCCCTGTAAATGTGAGAGGCAGTCCCATTTGTAAATAGATGAAAAATTTTTTGTTTCTAAAATATGAACACATGAACTATGATATTACTATAGGTCATCAGGACTAATATACAGTAGTTTTCTCTCTCTCCATCTCCCCTGAAGTGTTTAACTTTTTCAGTTAAAAATAGAGTTTTACAATGGAAAGCATATACAGTGATTTAGAGAGACCATAAAACTTGATTCTAGCCTTGAGCCAGAAAAAAATCCTTCCAAACTCATAAGTATGCTGTAGACCAGCAAAGGGATGTAGTTCAAATTAAGCATTGCTTTGTAAGAACAGAAATCAGGAGTGTTGCAAAATGTCACTGGAAAACTGAGGTGGAGAAAACCTGTTACTGAAGTCTCCTAGCATTATAACCAGTCTGGTGTCTGAAATGGGGAAAATTGTTAAACGTTTAATACAGTTCAGTGGGGGATCAGTCAGATGATAAGAAAATACCCTCTAAAAGTTTCCTGGAAGTGTAATTAGCATCAGTATGTTCTTTGGATGTAACCCAGGTTGTTTGCTGAGGGCTAAGTGCTGGAACATAGCAAGGGATGTATTAACACCTTGCAGCCCCCTAATCTGGCTATGCAATGGATTTAATTGCTTGCATAGGACCAACCTTCTGCTGAGGGCAGTTCAGGAGGTTTAGAGTAGCAGAGATAAGCAGGCAGTACGGTTTTTTCCATCATACATACAGCTCTCTACAAATGGACCTCTCTTTTGACTGGCAGGTGTTAATACATGGGTTGTGTGCGATCAGTTTAGCTCCTCTGAAGAAGTGGTGCCCTTCCCATGGCCAGACGCATTCCCGGCCCAGCTCAATGCTATGGGAATGGGTTTAGCTTATAGGTGCTTTTCCACTTTATCTGTCAGGAGCTGGGAAGCCCACTCTTCTTGTTAAGACTCAGAAAAGGTTTCTGTAGATAAGTAAGTAGGAATTGGATAGCCTCTTAGAAGGACTTTTTGTAGCATTGAAGTTTATATGTCTTACATAAAATGATAAATGTTTTCATCAGGTTATCAAACCAGTTCGTGTAGCGACCACGTGAGAGGAGAGTGTTTATTTTGCCTGATATTGTAACTACTGTTCTTTTCCTTTCATCTTGATCTGAAGTATATTTCTCCCTCCTTCTTCCCCTTCCTCCATGTCTCTTTCCCTCCCTCCTTCCCTCCCTCCCTCTCCTTTTCTCGTTCTCTTTCTTTCTCTCTCTCTTTCTCTCTCCTTTTCTCCTTATAATCTTGTCTGAGGTGTGTCCCTTAGCCATCAAACTTTTTAACAACTGTTTTAAACACAGTTTGTGTCCCAGCAAAATTTAAAGTTGATAAAAGTTTCATTATATGAGTTAGAAATCAATGCAGCTATTGGGGCATGTATAAAAAATAAAGTAAAAACTCCCTAAAAATATAATAGGCGAATTTCAAGTCACAAAAGATTTTGAAAATATTTTAATCTATCATAGCCAAAAAAAAGGTAAGTGATCTTAGTATCTGCCTTTTAGTATCTGTGTAGCCGAATTCAATCATTTTGAAGGGCACTGACTTTTGGTGCTGAAAATTTAGACATGAAAAATCATAGCACATTTTTAACATCTTTTAAGTACATAGTTTTGTCTGAAGTCAGATAACATTTTTCCTTTAATTTCATGTAGTAAGCCTCTCTGTTTAACTGTGATTTGGTCTCTACTCCAAAAATATTTAATTCCTAATGTCTTTCTGTTCCTCATCTATGAAGTTATTAAACAGATTTTTATACAAAAGGCTTCATGCCTGCATGTGTATTTTCAAACAGTTGTTTATTGCGTGACTAGATTTGACACAAATCTTGGCATGTTATCCTAAAAGATCCTGCAGCTCATGTCTGCTGTAATTTGCTTCGTTGGCTTACATAAAAATTATGCACGTGTTGTGAGAAGAACTAGATGAGTTGTATAAATCTTCGTTGACAGGGTTGTATTAAAAAACTGTAAGTTTTGTTTCTCACTGTAAAGTGTTGGATGAAAAACATTTCTTTAATTACTCCAGAAAATTTTAGTTTCAAGCCAAGCAGCTTGCTTTTTATTTTCCATCCATTTTTATGTTTATCTTGCATGATGTCTCTTGTAGATGTCATTTTTACAGAATGAATGATGTTACACTTGATTCCCTTAAGAAATCTGGGGCATGATGTATACCTGGGCGTCCCAAAGGCAAACAAATGTGCTAATTTGAAAGCTGCTAATTTTCTAAGACTGTTGCACTTCCTGAAACAATTGTGGTTCTGTTGCAGTTTGGACAAAGTTGAAAGCAGCAAAACAAAACTCCATCTGTAAAGCAAGTAAGGTCGAGTTTTCATTAAAGAGCATCTTTCCACAAGTCCCTAAAATTTTTATCCTCGAAACTTTTTCAGGATGGCAGAGTGGTTTAAACCTTGGTAAGGGAATGTGGAAATTTCTAGGCTACTAATTCATATTCAGCACAGGTTTGTGGACCCTGAAGAGGGTGCAGGGTGGATCCTTTGGAAGCAGATCTTCCAGGATGCTGACTATTTTTACCTTTACATGTTCCACTTTTCCTGGTCCCTAACTTCTCTGAAGCTCTGACGTGCATATTGGTGGGGTTGTTTGGCCTATTTTTCTCAAGGTTTTGGAAGTGTTATGTAGAGTGCCCTGGCCATAGAAGCTGAAGGACTAACAGGGACTCCTCAGCTCTGCTCTTCCATGAGGGACAAACGGGCAGGCTGGCCTCTTCCCAGCCCTGCTGATGTCCAGGCTTCAGTGCTGACACCTGTGGGAAGGCACGATTGGTCAGTAAGCACCCTCTCCTAAAAATCCCCGTTTAAGTGTTTGGAAAATCATTACAAAGGGAATGAGATCTTCTGGGTGCATGATGGGCAACAGCATGTCAACCGTATTGCTATCCCTTTCTGTACTACCTCCAAAAAGATTCCAGAGAAGCTGGAAGCCCCCTTCCTTCCTTGCCTCCCTTTACTCATATAATACACATGGGGCAGAGTAAATGTGTGCCCGTCTTCCTGTCTTTTCAGTTTGATGGTGCACACCATTTGTGGTCAAGGTCACAAAGACTGCTGCTGCTTCGATAATTTTTTAACTCTCTGAATGGTTTTCTTTCTAGGATAATTATTTTTTTGTTACCTTTAATGGAAATAAAACATTTAGAAGAGCAGTTGCACCAAGTCTAAACAGCTTTACTCACGGTGTGTTGTTCTTTTTGTGCAGGCTTCTTACAAACCACTGCTGAAACAGGTAGTGGAAGAGATCTGTAATCCTGATCGACCTGATCCTGTTGATATTGAGCACATGTCATCGGGCCTCACTGATCTCCTTAAAACTGGATTCAGCATGTTCATGAAGGTAAACCAGGCTTCTCAAGCTCATCTGTAAGATTTACCTGAGGTCATAGCATCATATGGCAGTAGCTGATTTTACGTATTTGAGTTGATATTGTTCAGCAGAACTTAAGGGGCGATTAGGAGAGTTAAATCCTTGCAGGGGGACTGGGAATACCTTGAGGCACCACATTGCAGGTACAGTACAGATGGGTAGCACCTGCTGAACAAAACAAGAGGAATGGAGCAGACTGGACACCTAAATAAGGGTGATACTGGACACCTAAATAAGGGTGATATGTCTGGGAGGAGGCTATGTGGCTTTGCTAAAGGAAAGTCTTACTTCACGTAGCTTTCAGAGCTCTTCAGAGACACCCAAAAAGCAAATCGGTGAGTGAGTGCCAGTTCATATAACCTACCTGGATTTCCAAAAGGCATTCCGCAAGGCACCTCATCAAAGGATTTTAAGGACACCAAGCAGCCTTGAGACAGGAGGGAAGTAAGTATGAACAGTCAGGTCTCACGGGGGAGGAAGGTCATCAGAAGGGCTCCATATTCAGTGCCTTTTCTATAACTTGGTAAGGTTCAACTTGCAGTGGGGAGGAAGGAAACTTACTAGTCAAAAATTGCATTGTGGATGTTCACAGCATGTTTTAAGACAGTCTCTACAAGAGCTTACTCTGCTTTACAAAGTAGCCTATGCTAAGTGTTCATTAAACGTCTACAGAGGTGAAGTGTGGAGTAGCTAGCATGCTGTACATTCAGCTCTGTCTTACTGCGTATCCTGAGTTCTCCATTGAATAGTATTATGTAAGAGTATGAAGTATATTATGGCAATATGTACCTGTAAGCACCTGCATCTCTGCTAGTAAGAAAAATATCCTACTGTAAGGAATATATAACAGATGAGCAAGTGAACCTTTTGTAGGATGAGTATTTCATAGGCATCATCACATACCTCCCAAATGTGTCCGTGCTTGCTCCTTTAGTTTGTAGCCTAGATTGTTGGCAAGTGTTCAATTATTACATGAATGAGTTTCTGACCAGCCTGTGTTTCTCACATGAGAGGATATTCTCCACTTACTGCACCATCAGCATTGTCATTATTTCATGAGCTTCCTTTTATTTTTATTTCTTCCTCAATGCCTGAATATAAATGCCAACTCACATAAACATGCTTTGGTAAGTAATGGACTTAAACATGTTCATCCAGGACAGACTTTTAAAGATACCTCTCATCCAGAAGTTGCTTCTCTGGTGGGTGTGTTTGTTTTGAAGCTTAGGGAAGGTGAAAGGAAAAGGCCTCCGTGCTGCAAGGATTCCTCTTTTGACTGCTGCTCTAGAACACACGTGGTTTATGATGATCTGAGCTTGGTATCATTGATACCAAGTGCCTTACGTGGCAGTCTAGTTTCTGGTGATTTATGTGTTTTCCTTTTTCCAGTTATTCAGCTAAATTAATAGGTTTCTAGTTGGTCAGAAATACCAGATGCATTGATGCTGGTGTCCTGGTTGGCAGAGATAGCCATGGGGCAGTGGAAGTTGTTTTTGCTGACTTTCCTCAGAGAAAAAGGCTGCGTTTTGTGATCTGCCATGAGAACAAACGGGTCCTCTGCCCCCTTCCTGTTTCAGTTTTAGATTTTCATTGACCGCTGTCACCCCGCTTTCCCATCTCCCCCTCTCCCTTTCCTCCACACAGACACATGTGCCAGCAAAGAGCCCTCTAACCATCAGCATCCTGAGGAAATGCAGTAGTGGTGGGCTCGAAGCTGGAGAGAAGGCTGATGTCCAGCTGGGGTGCTCTGCTAGCCCAGGGAACCATTCCTCCTTCTTCCTTCAGGCTCCTTCACTTGATGTAATGGGTTTGGTTTTTTCTTGCTTAGTGTTTCTAATTGCCTGAGATAATTGTTGCCCAATTTTTTTAATTCATGGCATTTTGAACTGAAAGTGAATTTCACTTGGGGATTTTTGCAAAATGCAGATTTCACAGTAAATGGGATTCAGAGGCCTCAGAAATGTCCCAGAACAACTGAACTTTAGAAGGATCCCAGAAGATAGACATTGCTTTTGTTGCAGTGCATTTCAGTTCTTCTTCTGTATCACAGAAATGAGCTGTGTTTAGCTACATGCAGCCAGTTCCTTCAAAAGAGAGAGCCTTGGGTGGTTGTATTATCAAACAAAAAAATCTTGGCAGAAACTTGCATTCTTAATACAGCCAAATATTTTGTACCCAAAGTATTGTCCTCCTTCAAAACACTTGTGCATAGCATAACAAAATTAGAGATTCCAAGACCCTTTTCATTACAATTTTAATTTAATTTAGAGTTTGCATGCCTAATAGTATTTTTAATATGCATTTCTGGAATTTGTGGTTTGAACTTTAGTCTTCTGAAAAATAATAAGTTTTATATAGGCACCATGTGTTTGGATCTAGGTTTATTTTGACTGAAGGAAATGATTTGTCAAGACATTTTCTCTTTAGTATTGCCATGAAAGCTTGTGTTTTCCGATTAACGCTCTTATATTGGGTGTCCTTTCAGTGTGTCCGAAGTTATGCGTGCATGTTTATGACACATTTATAGTCACTAGGAAAGATATTAGGAAAGAGTGGCTTTATTCAATAGCAAGCTTCTGAAGTTTGAGCTCTTTGCATACATCTTGGGTCATTCAAAAGCTTCGTGAGATGGAGTGGAACTGTTTGCTCTGGCGACAGGGTTAAGAAGAGCAAAGATCCATGAAAAGGAGTAAAACGGTAATTCCTGTATTACCTTGAAGTGCCATAGCAGAGCGTTTTGTCAGCTTTTATCTTCACCATCTTTGCGAGCAGTTATTTCTTTAACCTTGTGTCACTGCTTATGGCAATTATGGCATGAAAAACTCTAATATCTTAGCAAGTAATAGCTCTATCTGACCTGCTTTGTAAGTAAATATTTAGGTCTTACTTAAACTCCTCATGGTGTTTGTAACAGGAATGGACTTTTTTTTCATTTGAGGTCAACACCATGTTATATGCAGATAGTGAGAAGCAAGTAGCCTGATGTGGGAAAGAGCATAAAGAAAGTCTTTGTAAGCTCTGCTGTATCCATTTAATTGATCTGTTGGCGTAAATGGAAAATTGCTCAATACCGGACCAGAATTGCAGGACACCCTGCTGCATGGTAGTATATATGCTATCTGTGCCATCAGTTCAATGAAGATGGCTAGCAAAGTGGGGGCGATTAAGAGAATAAACATCCAGTACACAAATACTCAGCTCACTAATACATCTAACTAAGGCTTTTTGTACTGGTTTCAAACTCCCGGGGAGTTGAAGAGCTTCCTGCCTGGGGAGCAGCACTGAACTGGGAGCCCTGTGTAATCAAAGGCCAGCTAGCCTGGAGAGAGAGCACGCCTTCCCTTCAAAGGGAAGAGTCTCTTCTGAAGGTTGCCAGTCAGAAAGCCTGGCGGAGCTGCAGGATGAAAAACTGCCCAAAGACTAAATGTAGGGCAGCCACAACAAGGGAGAGAAGAAGACCTGTACCCTCAGGAGCTGGAGCCACAGGGATCAAAGATAGCTGCCGTGGTGGTGAAAGGAAAGGGACTGCGCTCCGCCCAAACACGGGTTGATGACCACTTTTATTCTGTCATAAACCTACACTTGTGGAAGAAGAGGGGGCGGAGAGTCTAAAAAGGAGCAAATTAAACTGTTCTCACTGTCACTTTTCAGAGCCAAACATTTGGAGTGTTTCATACTCAAGGGTGGTGTGACAAGAGCAATTGCACGGGCTCCACTGACATCACTCCCAAAGACCGGAGCAGGGCGTCGTCTGGGGAGTGTGTTTTATCACGAAAGAAAGAGATCGCTAGGAAAGAGCAAAGTAATCAAACTTCTAGAAGTGGTTAAGAGGAAACTGATGTAAAGCATTACCTTCACGTTTAAAATTAAAATGCAGGTTTATGAAGTCTTAACTGAAGTGGAATGTTTGTGCCATTTTAATGATAATTGGGGAAAAATGAAACAAGTATTTTGTCTGAGCTAAAGTTTCTCTATATTAGTTATAACCCAGTCACAGAAGTATTGAAAACTCTGAAGTGAAACAAGCTAGAAACTGATTTTATACTATAATGGACCTGAATTATTTTCATTGGATGAATTGTGAAGGATTATTCGCTGGACTGGTGAAAACACATTACTTACAATTCTTTCCATTGCTGACCTCCGGCAGGGATTCTAGCATGTTTAGGCTGGACTCCTTGCTTCTACTGGGTACTAAGTTACCCCTCATTCCTTAAAGCCTCATGCATATGTGTATCCAAACTGTGCATCCACCCAAGTACTCTCCTCCCACTCTGGGAAGGGGAGGAAAGTAATGAAAAAGGAATGGAGGGAGAAGCCCTTAGGTCTCATGAGAAACTCCCCTAGGTTTCAGTTGAAGCCATGAAGACTCCATTTCCCTGGAAACCGTTCATTATTTTTAACTGGTCATCATCCCCATTGATTTCCCGCTCAGCTGCTACAGAAACCAGCATTCCATGAATATTTCTTTATGAGCTTCCTCATTAGTCTTCCTCCAGCAGCTCAGGGAGCCGATCACTGCTAGTCCGTAGGTTTGGAGCTGGACTGAGCAACTACAAATAATGCTTTCCTTCATTTTACAGGTGAATCGCCCTCACCCTGGTGATCATCCTTTTCTGATCATCTTTATGGTTGGTGGAGTGACAGTCTCCGAGGTCAAAATGGTGAAGGATCTGGTAGCAACACGCAAACCTGGTACCCAGGTAAGAACAGCTCTAAATGTACAGTTCCTATCTGAACAAAGACTAAGAAAATTCATCAGAAAACGTTCCCTATAGCACTGGTACCAAGCCTACACGAAGCCACAGCCACACGGACAGGAATGGTGTTAGGATTTTGCTGTGAAACATATGTAGGCAGCAAGTATTCAGGCACCAAGGGTCTGTTTTTTACATGTTAGAGTCAGCAATAGAAGTTCAAACTCAGGTTAGAGAGTTCAGAACAGACTGGCGTTATTCTGAAGGAGCTTTCATCATGTCCAAAAGATTTGTTTCTTCATATTCTTCATAAACAGAAACATTCAGGCTCCCTGGCACTGCATCTACAGGACATAGCGCAGGGATGCTCAGAAGGAGCCTACCAAGGGTCTGGGTACCATCTAGTGACATATCAGTGGTGATCCTGCAGACAAGTCAATTGGCATTGCTGAGGAGCAAGATAAATTAGCCCTGATACAGCTGTACTGGTTTCCAGTCCAGGCCAGGTATCTCTGATAGATACCTGACTGCTAGATGCCTTATGTAGCCTGAAGCAGGTGATTTGGAGAAAGCCCCAAGTCTCTGCGGCCCTTGGATGTGCTGTTGGACTCCTGGAAGGAGGATGGCTCCCACAGTGAAGCTTCAATAGCGTCCGTGCAGCTGGTCTTTGCCTCATCCACTCTCTGGCAGCAGAACTTGGCTACAGCAGCTGTCATCTGAATGGAGTGGGGAGGGAGACGAGGAGGATGGATGGGCTATGGTGGTGTCTGAGATGTTAAAAATCATTGTTAACTGTGTGGAGGAGCGTGTACAAGAGCAATCGGGTATCTGCTGAGTAGTGCAGATCTACAGGGTAATCTAAAAACTGCAAAGAAGTGCTGTGTAACCAGCTGCATTGTAAACATAAGTCTGTAGTTTCCAGGGTGGCTTGTAAACGTCTTGTTTTCAATTCCTATGGAATGCAATTTTGATTAGTGAGAAATCGTTAGCAAAACCGAGCCAGCCAAAGGCTGAGCAGCCCCTGGGTTTGACATGTGTTTTCCACGTTTTAGTTGTCTTTGCAAGGCAGTCTCAAGCAGTATTTTGTAAGACAGGCTGCCATTTTTAGTGATTTTATTTTGATCTGATAACACAGTTCTCCCCAATTAGCCTATTGCTAATCTCCTCAAAAAAGCAAATAAAATTCTTTCCCATCTTGCAGGGGGATTGAGTTGTGACACACTGATGGACAAGTATAATCCACACCCGAAATGTATTAACACACCCTGAAAGATAAGCAGAGGGTTAACACGTGAACTGGTTGAGAACTATGCAGGGAGACTTTTGACTGGCTTTCTAGAGGGACTTGAGGCTTGACAGTGGTGACGTGGGATCTGGTGTTGCTTTGCTTTGGCTTAACCCCAGCGGCAGGTCACCCTCTGAGGCAGATTCCTAAAGAATTTTAAGCTTTTACTGCATCTTGCCCTTTGTCCAAATGTGGTGTGTTAGAGGTGAAAGGACTAGGGGGGAGAGGTGGGAGGAGGAAGAGAAAGAAGAAAGGAAGCAGTTGTGTAAGTCTCTCTTATAAAAAAAGTTTATGAGTTTGTTGGATTTACCTGGATTTCTGCACTATAGCTGGGAATATGTGCCACCTGTTTGGGATTATTCTCTTTTCAAAAAGCCAGGCATTTGTCTAACTCAAGCCAGCATTTAACAGAGCTTTTTTGTGGTGTTCAGGCAATCAGGCTCGGGCATCAGGGGAACACTGGCCTCCCAAGTTCCTTCCAGTCAAACAAAGCACTGACATTTATACTAATTATTGGCTCTTGGAGAAATGAAGAGACGTGTGGGTGCAAAAATAAAGAATTGAGGAAAGTAACAGAAAAACTGACAGAACGCACTGATTACTTCAACAGTTGTTTGGAGTTGAGGCAAATGACATTTAAATGTGGAGTAGGAGACACATGTTTCCATCCACAGAACTGCTCTGCATCTGAATATGAATGACAAATTTATTTCTCATGGAGGAGCACAAAGGAATACAGCGTTTCCTACGCATCATTTGTTTTTGGATGGCGGTGAATAGCTCCCCTAACCTAGTGAGAACTATCCTACTTTCAAAGGAAGAAATTACTTTTTTTTTCCACTTCAATCAGGAGAGTAAAAAAAGGGGAAAGAGCATGAGTGGATGTTTCACCCTCCTAACACGCACAACCATCTATGTGGTTGTGGGTGAGGCATACAGACAGATAAACCCCTCCAGATGCACCACCAGATGTTAGCTGCATCCTTCCCTGCCCTCTGCTGAGGGGGAACTGCCCATTGGGCCGGGCCGGGAGCTCCTGGCTCCTCAGCTGCCATCGGGAGGGGTAGCCCTTCAGGTGAAGCATCAAAACCAGGCATGCTGTACCGAACAAGAAGAAGGTCTGCAAAGGAGATACACTGTCCTGAAGGGACCTGCCTGGAGAAGAGATGGACATGACTTATCTGGGCAATTCCCCCCTTCTCTGTAAAAATGAAGGAATATTCACATTTATGCCCCTCAATGAGCCCTCAGAGCTATTGCGGGGAAAGGAGGGAAGTCCCACTGTATTTTGCCGCATTCTTTCTCAGACATTGAAATTGCAGCTCTCGCTTTTCTCTCTGGGCTTGCTATTAGTTGCACGAATCCCCTCAGGGTTCAGTGGTGGGACTCCAAGAAGAAATTGCTTTTATCTGGCAGTGGCTATTGTTGATGTTTGGCTTGTACACCCAAAAAACTTTGGTAACGTGTCCCCTCGTGTTTTTCAGAATTAAGCTGCGTGATAACAAAATGAGTACATACTGTGCTATAGTCTGAATCTCATGTAACATAAGTAAGGCAGTGTCAGCCTTTGGCATCTGCAAATTAAGGAGTTTTTCATCCATAGGAAGGAGAAGAGATAATCGGTGTCAGTTTGCCACAGATTGTGTGGGAGGACAAGGGAAGGGGAGAAGTGAGGGGGAGACTATCATCGGTACAGAAGGGATCTGTAGTAACTTAACTCCAGATTCCTTTCATTATTTGAAGTGAAAAGATGAAAGAAAAAACAGCAAAAAAAGTTGAAATGCAGCACTACCACACATTCAAGCCGTGTGATGAAGAGCACAAGCGGTTTGATAGCTACTGCAGGAAACAGACACACAGACATACTCTGTTGTTGATGCTCGTGCTTCCTCTCCTCAGATTTGCACTGAAGAAGCAAATTCATTTTCAAGTGGGCTAATAAGACAAATCTGCCCCCCCATCCCTGCCTGCAGGCCTGACCCTACGGACACTGCTGAACTTGGGGCTTTCTAAGAGCAGCATCCCACGGCTTCGAGCGTGGGTTAGCTCCACACAGCAAGAGCGTACGCCCTCACTCCTTGCTGATAGCTTTGCCCTGCAGAGAAGCCTTCATGGTAGGCACCTGCATACTGGTTTTCACTTAAGAAAAACAGATACCTGCATCTAGCAGCATGTATATCATGGTTGTAGTGAGCGACCTGTAGTTTCAGTCCTCAGACCCGTCTTGGATTTAAAATTTGAACAAACAAAAGTGATAGCATCCCAAGAGAGCTCGAGGTTGAGCCTTGGTCCTGATGTGCAGAACAGCCTGTGCCTGGTCTGAAGAGATGGTTCTGAACAGGGACTGTGGTTCCCCACAGCAGGCCAGCGGCACTTCTGTGGTGCTCGCCTTACCTTCAACTGAGAGGAAAGAGCTGTCACTCAAAACTGTACTATAGGAGAGGAAACCCCTGCTTCATCAGCTGGTGCCTCACAGTAAACACAATGGCAGTCACAACAAATCACCGGGTAAGATGTGGGTAGAAATGAGTCAAAGCACACATTCATTAAGAGCACAATGCTACCAGTCATTATGCTCCTTAAAGTGATTTAACTACAGTTATTAGTGAGCAGACAGTTTCACTGGGCAAGTTGTATTGCCCTGTCAGTAAACACCAGAAACACACAGCCTGTCTAGCGGCGTGAAGCAAACAGTTCGTATCCACGGGTCATTAGTACTGCGATCAGTCTTAATCCCCTCATTTTGACTTGTTTTTTCTTGTCCCCCTTCTTTCAGGTAAT
Source organism: Aquila chrysaetos chrysaetos (assembly GCF_900496995.4). NCBI lineage: Eukaryota > Metazoa > Chordata > Aves > Accipitriformes > Accipitridae > Aquila > Aquila chrysaetos. Next base: position 30,250,591 of record NC_044004.1, on the reverse strand, counting down.
TGTGCTCTCCTCTGCACTCCTGACACCACGTAGTGCTATTGAGTTGTTGTTTGCCACAGACCGTCTCCAGCCTGACACCGATATCTGACAGGGCAGGATCTGTGGAGAAGATGAGTGAGTGCCTCAGCTGGAAACATCAAATCCCTGGTCTGTCGCTCTTCCCAATAGCCTTCCAAAAAATTACGTCCCCTGCTGCAGTTATGGCTCCAGCTGAAATGGACCGAAGCAGCTGGGTATCTGGCTGCAAGGGAACACGTGCAGCTCACAGGCAGCTCTTCAAAATGGTCCAGTTGTCCAGTGACAACTCCCCCCTCCTTAATGATAACACTGTGCCATGCTGAACCACCCCAGCCCCGCTCTGCATGGCAAGGATGATTGCTTGTCATAATTCCCTAGAAAAGGAGCAGCTGAGGACCAGGTGATGCTGAATTTGCACTCCCCAAGCAGTCCATTTTTCCCTGATGGTTTCGCTGGGGTTGCTTATGGTGGGAAATGCTGCTGAGGGAGTGAAAGGCTAGCAAAATCCACCCTCTCTGTCATGTTACCTTGCAAAACACGTGTGCCTTATACAGCATTAACCGCCTCTGCTCTTACTTTGTCCCTCATCCCAGAGAGGTGACGGAGCACAGCCCTGATTTAGCCGGCAGAGCAGCTCCCAGTCCGGTGATGCTCTCCCAGTGGGACTGGTAGAGGCAGAGAAGCAGAGAGCCAGACTCAAGGGCTGGGTTACGTGGCTGCTTCTCTTTCAGCTCCCCGTTTCCTGCTCTAGTTTCTCCACCTACAGTCCCAGGAGAAGAGACTGCTTCTGATGGCACAATTCTCTGTAGGTTTACGCGGGAGGACATATGGGCTGTGATGATTTGATGATAACCCTGGAAGAATCCTCCCCTCACATGCATTTAAAAAAGAAAAAGAGAAAAAAAAAAAAGCATGATCCCATTTTCAAGAGACCGCAGCGACAGATTCTTTCTTGAGCTAGATTTCTGAACAGCATGATTAGAGAACAGCTTTTATTTTTAATTTATGATCACGAAAGACCCGCTATCAAATTTTCCTTAAAAAACTTTGATACAATCTGTGATGAAAAAGCAGCAGCCAATAGAGATTGTGATTGCATATAGCACCAAGACTTCCAAACTGGAACATAAAATGGTGGAGCTCTAAAGCTGCATCCTCTTGCTTCATCCAAGGGATGCTAAGACTACAGCTTAAACCGAGATGAGAATGTGAAAGTATAAGTGACATTCACTCTATCATAGCATTCTTTATTATGCCAAAGGAATAGATTAAATGGGAAGTAGCTTTTTAACCTTTGTTCACTAGCTAGCTTAAGTTCTCTTAAATGTTTATAATGGTCTTCAGCAAAGGGTGCATTTTGATTTAAATTCACTTTTGAGTGGCTAGAAGGAAACAACGGACCCATTATAAAGCATGGACAATGTTGCCTCTATGGAAAAGAGGTTTATAAGAATGACTATAGAATGGAACTTTGTGCTATAAAAAATGAGAAGTATTATGAGATTGCAATGTTAAAAGCTTAAGAAACAGTTTGAACAGAGCAACTGTAAAGCAAATAGCCAGTCTCTTGGTTTCTTCTCTGTCCTTCTGTACTGTTTAATCTTAGAATATGGATGTTTTGTAAATTCTATAATCAATAAAGCAATGCTCTTACAATGCCAAACCTCATCCGTCTTCTCCTTCTCTCCTAGTACACAGGGCTACACATGCCAGGACTGCGTATTCCTGTGACCCATTTTTCTTTTGCGTTATTTGATTGCCCCTAAGAACCTAGACTTTCTGTCTTTGGAGGTGTCCTTAGAGGGGTTTCCACACCCTGCTAGTAGCAGAAAGGCTCTCCTACATCCAGTGGCCATTGCTGGCCAGCGAGTTCAGGCACTCATACCTCTGAGATGCTGCTGCTTTCCTGAGATGATGGAGGCTGGCAGTTGTGGTCTTCTCTCCCTCGCCTCTCTTTCATCAGATGCTCTCAGGTCTCTGACTTGGCCACCTAAGGACATTCTGTATAGGACAGTGAGAAGGGGGGGGGGGGGGGGGGGGGGGGGGGGGTATCTAAGCAGACACTGGTGCTCTTGCTTTTCCTATGGGTCAAGTAGCTCTGACTGAGGCAGAGACTAGTTTTCCAGCTTACACTTTGGAGGAATCTTTTCAGCCAGTGAGGCCACTGCTGTGGCAATGGATGCTGGGACTCAGCCACCATCTCGTACTCAGTAGCTGAAGAGATGAAAGAAGATGGTCACAAAAGCCTGCTCTTCTTTTAGACCAAGACTGGAGTGGAGTCTTCCCAGTGGCCCTAGTGTAATAGTTAGCTCCTTATTTGTAGGAAATAGCTGTAGTAGCTACACGTAGCCTGTGCTCAGGGAAGAGGCCGGGGAATGAGAAGTCTCTTGCTAGTTGCATGTGAGCAGGAACAGAACAAGAGACTTTGCTTGGGCAGGTGCAGGACCACTTAGCACAGAGAGTCTAAGCCCTCTGCGTGTGACACTAAACGATACTCAAAAGGTAAGAGAAGGACAAAACACAAAGCCACCCTTGGCAAATGGGTTTACTACTATATTAATAAGCTAAGCAGTATTTGGTAATAAGCTCAGACTGGAAGGGCAAGCTCAGTTTTATTCGCAAGTCTAGTCCTAAGTCACATGATGATAGTAGCTCATGGTCAAAAAGACTATCATCAGGATGGCCTTGTCAGGGTTTCCCTGCACCAGGTTTTACAGCTGTGTGTTAACCAGGTGAGCTTGTGCCACAGTCACCCTAGTCCCAGCACAAACATCTTTCTCAGGAAGTTTCCCAGTAAAGCCACTTTAAACATGAATATAGTTGAAGACTTGTAATTTGATTAAGTTCATTGAGATATAGCTCAATACATAAAGCTCTCTTTTAAAAAAAAAAAAAAAAAAAAAAGACAGCGGCAGTCACTTACTTAGAAGACTCAGCGTCCTTCCACATTTTGACCTACCTCACACCATTCCTTTCTCACTGGGAGTTTTTTGGGTTTTTTTTGACAAGGGGAAATGAAGAATCCCATTTTAATTTGAAAGGTCTCTGCCTTATTCAGTTCCTCTCCTAAGAGTTTCTTAAAAGGAAGTTGTAAAGCAGTTGTGAGAGCTCCCCCCTGGGGTTTATGCTAATAAAGCAACAGTATAGGCAGGAAAGGTCTTCTGACTGTTTCTGCAATGTATGTTAACTACCTTGAGAAAACTATTACTTTGCCTCAACATTTCACTGGTTATTGCCCATTGTTTCTCACCCATGAAGAACACACAAGAAAACACGCAATTCAAAAATTTAATGTTGAACCAGGCAGTAAGAATGAAAAGTCCACTCCCTATGAGGAGTAACTGTACACAAAATAAATAAGTTACAGTTTAAACAAAAGCACAACTGGCTTTTTAAAGTGCATGTGTATAAGGCCTTTAGCCTGTGAACTCCATTGGCTCAATGTAAAAAAAAAAAAAAAAAAAAAGTTTTATATATAAATCTGCCACGTGTTTAAGGATGAAGAGGGACTGGCTCAGCTCAGAACAAGCCACCAGCTTCATTGCCTAGAGCCAGCTGTGCTTCACACCAAGCTGAATCACAGCCACGTTCCTTCTGGGCCTTTAGCACACAGAGAGAAGTGTCTTACACTGACAGCTCTAATGGACTATCAATCCAACTCCACACTTGGTCCTCAAAATCTCCATGGTGGATCATTTAGTCTGGACAGTATTTTTTTCAGACAGTAAAAAAACCCACAAGTTATTTGTAATTGGATATGTTTACACCCTGCAGACAATAGTTTTGCATACAAAGAGTCTGGTCAAGTTGTCAACAATAACATAGCTAGTAAAAAAATAAAGGACCATTGTTTACACTCTTGATACCCAGTTGTGTCCACTTATTTTACACTTATTTTTACAGAGCGATTTCATGTTTGCTGTTTCTTTTGAAATACATGGGAAATAAACAGTTCTACTGTGCAATAAAATTAAACAGATATGTCATGCTGTCCTTCACCCATGTGAAAACATGACTCAAGTGGTTACTTCTGAACAGTGAACTGCAGTTCAGGGTGTTTACCTTCTCAAGTACAAGTTGAGTTACAGCTAAAAGGTTGTTTCTGCACAAATGAAAGCCAAATCTGTCCAACTGGAGAAAAGGCAAACCGAAAGCTTGTTTCATTTACTGAAAAGTTCCTTTTCCAAGTGAAAATACTTGTTCTGCAAGTCACATCCTCGAACTATTTCAAGAGTTTGGGGTTTTTTTTTTTTTCCTTTTCCAATCTGCCACTGTTCCTTTTTTAAGCAAATGCTTAGAAACTTCTACAGCCATGCAAAAGGCTACCCGAACCATCCTTCTTTCACAATGCCTCAGTCTCTAGATGTGCCAGTGTTAAACACCCCAGGTTTCAATCTCAGGCTAAACGTTGGGAAGACCAATGGCTCTGCTGTCAAACAGAAGTGACAGTCCTCACTTTGGCAGACAGGGCTTGCTTAAACCTTCTCTTCAGGTCCTGCATGTTGGGCGATTTTGGTCGTGGAATAAGAGAGGTTCTCCTTCTCTCAGGGGTGCTGGTTGTTTGCTGTTTACTGACTTCTTTACAGAGGAGATGGAAGGCATTGAAGACGTCATTGTAGTTTTCACTGACAGATACTTCGTAGAAAGTACAGCCCAGCATGTTGGCCAGCTGAAGTCCATGCTGAGGCTCCACCTCTTTGATATGCAAGAGATCAGCTTTGTTTGCAACAATGACAACAGGGACTGCGTTTCCCGGATGCAACTGACGAACGTGATGGTAAAGGTGACTGAGTAGTTCATAGCTCTTATAGTCTGTGATGGAGAAGACAATCACCAGGGCATCTGCCCAGCGAATGCATCTGTTCAACTGCTCATTACAATGCAGACTGTGTTCATGGATCTGAAAAATGAATGGTCTCAAATTAGATAGCTGAAGTCATAAAATATTAAAGGAACCTGTCTTTAAGAGTCTGTAAAGCCAAATAGCATTTTACAGCTTCGGACATATATTTGCATTTCACATTGTAAGTACAAACTTAATCTGAGCATGGTGAATAAATGCATATGTTGATTCAGCTGCAAAAAGCTGGAATTTAACACTGGAGTTTGCTATACTCAAATGGAAAATTGACCTGAGTAGTTCTGCATGCAGAGAAAGACTTTGTAGTTCCACAGAATGGGAAATTAACTGGCTAGACAGTAAGTCTGGGGAAGCAAAGATATGAGCTGGAAGCATTTAGACCTGGAGTGTTGCCCGGTTCAAAAGGCAACAATCCAGCATTACTCAGGTCTATACATTCAAAACTTTAACATCTGACACACTAACGAGCACAGGCACAATATAGCAGGCTTCACTTTCTATCATACACATTTACAAAGCTTGTTGGGCAGCAGTCATGACATTTTCTTTCACATGTACCTTATTTGCACAGAATTGTTTCTGGTTTTGTGTCTAATGTTCCCAATATATAGGAACAAGACACTTAAGTAATTCAGCCACTCAAAAGTAATGGGCCTCCAGCGTACAAATGATGCACCAAAACAGTGAATTGTTTTCTTTTATTACCAGCGTACTACAGGCATGCAACACATCTGGCTTCGCTGGTTATAATACAAGTTACCACCTTTCCCACACAGAACACCAAGCTTTGAAAGGGACTGTAACAAGACGCTGCACGCAGAGGGACACACGCACATGCAGATTCAGAGCTGCTTTGGTGAACTGCATGGCTGCACCTAGCTCACCTGAACTCCTGGAGTATCTTGCACTTGAATAGCCAACATCTCTCCATCTATCTGGATGTGCCTGCTGTAGAGATTACCTGACAAGAACACCAACAGGTTCACAAGTACAGCCACCACTCTACACACAGACAAACGTCGCTTCTGCTGCCCATTAGTTGTGCAAGAAAAGTTGTATCGCTGTTTATGAAGTGAGGGACCAGTGTTATAGGATTTCTGTGTGTAACAACCCATAAATTTATGGCGGTACTAGAAGCCTGGGATTTAATCTGGCATTGGCTTGTTTTGAAGCTTGGCATTTAATAAGCTGCAACTTGGAACTTAATCACTTCTTGAAGACTGTCTTAGCTTAGATGATAGAGGCAAGTGTGCAAAACAACCAGCTTTTGTTATAGAACAGTTTGCTGGTCATCTAGTATTTCCACACTTTGGTGAAGCGCTCTGCTGGCTGACCTGTAAGATTTGTTGTTTTTTCCATTTGTTTGGCTTTTTCCAAGTCAGCTCCTCAACAGACTGCTGTACGTTTTACGCTCACGTTATTTTAGGGTTCCCACCGTACTATGCTCAAGTAAGGACGTAACATCACCTCCTCGACTTCCCCGTTGAGGTGGCACCATCTAGATCGTTTAGCTGCTGGCATTCAGCTTGCCAAGAATAATACGCTGGGAGGTTTACAGAATGTTTTCTTGTTTTAGCTAAAAGACTTCTTCAAAGGGGCGGGTTCCCACGGCACAGAGTCAGCCCTGCTAGAGAAGCGAGAGGCGGCAGAACACGGCGCTCGCGAAGCTGCGGTGGCGGCCGGAGGGCTGCCAGGCACCGGCGGGCACCGGGACCCGCACCGGCAACAACTTCGAAGCGAGCTGCAGCCTCGTAACCTCTCGGTGGGCTGGGCCGGTAAAAATACCTGTGCAGACCCGCCTACGGCCCCGCGGTTACCTTCGTTCTTTTACACTGGCTGGGCGCTGGGTTTTGCACGCTTACCTCCAGGACTCGCACACGTACACCCCCCCCGCCCGCCCGGGGGGAAAGCCGCCGGTGCCCCCCCCCCCGCCGCTCTCACCTGGCGGTAAGCCCCCCCGCCCGGCCGCGGAGGCCCCGATCTCCGAGCCCGGCGGGAACAAAGCCGCGCCGCCGCTCGCCTACCTGCGTTCCTCTCGTAGTCGCCGATGAACCGCCGGGTGAGGAACCGCACCACCAGAGCTGCGGGCAGGCACAGACAGGCAACCGTTAGCCGCGCTCCGCCGCCCCCCGCCGCCGCCCCGCCGCCGCCGCGCCCCCCCCCTCACCTGTCTTGCCCACGCCGCTGCCCCCCACCACCGCGATCTTGACGAGGCGGGGCCGGGCGGCGGCAGCAGCGGCGGCGGGAGGGCAGCCCTCCCCGCCGGGCGCGCACTCGGCGATGGTGCACATGCTCTGCGTCAGGCGCATCGCCGCTCCGCCGCCCGCCGCGCCCGCCGCCGCCGCCGCCGCCGCTCCCCCGGCGCTTTTCTCGCCCCCGCCCCCGCCCCAAGCCCCGCCCGCCGCTGCCGGCGGCCACTCAGCGCGGGCCCGGCCGCCGCCGCGCCCCGCCCCCAAGCCCCGCCCCGCCCCGCCGCCGGGCAGAGGCGAGCGGCGGCGCGGAAGCGCGGCGGGGGCCCCGGTCGCCGTGGGCAGGGCGGCGCGGGCTGCCAGAAGTGAGGCGTTTCTGGGGCCTGACGAGGCGCCTGGAAGCAGGCGCGTGCCTGCCCGCGACCCCCACGCTCCCCGCGTGTCAGCGCTTACCGGCGGCAACCGGCCGAGCGGTTCCGAAGATCGCAGCGCTGGGGTTACGTCTCTCAGAGTCCCGCCGGCCAGACTCACGCGTACCCAGCGCGGCGTAACGTCTCGGTCATCTGGCTGGTTTGCACCCTGCCGGGGGCACCCGAGTCCTGCTCCCCCCCCCCCCCCCACCCGGGGCAGGGGTCGGTCTGTGCACAGCTGCAGTCCCAGACCTCCACCCACCTCCGGAAAGCCAAGCCAAGCCTTCCCTTTCCCTCTTCCCTCTTGCCTTCCCTTTCCCTTTCCTCTTCCTCCTTCTCTTTCCCCTTTCCCCTTCCCCTTTCCCCTTCCCCTTTCCCTTTCCTCTTCCCTAAACCTGACTGAAATCAGAACTGCAGCAACTGCGGAGAACAGAACAGAAACCAAGGGACGAGGCTGGGAGAGGTTTGTGCCCCCTCGGCTTGGCTGTAATGCGCAGAAATAGGAAAGGAAATCGAGTAGAGCAAGGACATGACAATGGTTAAAGAAACAACAGAAGATGATGGCAAGGAAGGAGAAATAGAAATGAGAGGTGGGTGGGAAACAGAGGACTGTACCAGCCTGGGAGCAGGGAGTGGCCAACGTAAAGCACTCAAAACACTTGCCAGCGCAAGCACAGGGAGTTTGAGCAGCAAAATGGAGGAATAAAACCTGCCCGTGCATGAAACAAAGCTTGCTAGAAGAGAGGTAACAGAGCAGGGTAAAATCACTCTCCTGTGTTCAGGAAAGACTGACCTCATAGTAAAGGCCACTGGATAACACTGAATGCTAATTATGTAAAAAGAAGGAATAGACCCAAAGTGTTCGGCTCAAAACTACCGCAGGGAAAGTGTTAAAAGAGAGTCAGGGGTAGAACTGGGAGCCTGATGGTGGCATTGGCCAAAGACTGTCACCATCACAGCAAACACGCGTTGTTTGTGCACAGCTTTCTATAAGCTGCAAAACTATGTTTGCATACAGAAAAAGATACCTGGGATATAATGAAACAAATCCCTGCTCCTGCAGTACCTCCTGCTTTCCCAGATATAAAGGTGAGAGCAGACGCTCCGAACGATGCCTGGGGCTGAGCGGTGCGGGGTACAATAGAGGAACAGCTCTCTTTGCCAGCCACCAGACCAACAAGAGGTGATGGTGGTTTAGCTTTTTAAGTAGTGGGTATATTGTGAGGCTACTGAGGTCATAGAGGAAAAAAATTGTTTGATAGTTGCAGTTTAAAATAAATAGGTGGGTAAAACGTAGGTTTATAAAAAGGCATTCTAAGTCAAAAGGGGAAAGAGTAAGAGAACTAATTAGAAAAAATCAACAGGGCTGAAGGACTCAAGGACTTGAATACAAATGAAAGACTGGATTTCTTCATGCCAGAGCAGCAGAAACGATCTGGACATGGTATCTTAAGCAAAGGGGAAGGGTTTCACAGAAGATCTCCTGGCAGCTTGGTAACTAGGGTCACTGGAAATAGAAAACCTACACGTAACAGTGAGGAGGATCACTCTCCTAAGAAAGGTTTGTCTTCCAGATGAGGAAATACAGAAGATAAATAATGGCAGCTAGAAGCAGTTACTTCAAGCAGGGAAAAAGAAACAGGGCTGTCATGCAGTGAGAAGGGCATACAGATTGAAGGAAGTCTGACAGTATTTACAAAACCAATAAGCCTTTTGCTTCCATTTTTAATAAAGATGACTTTGTGAAAGATAGTAGCAGAAGGAAGATGAGTAACATGAAGAAAGTCACGGGTAATTACTGCAGTGGGGAAAAACAAACGATCTCGTCCAGAGTGCAGACAGGCCAAGTGTGAGAGAAGCAAGAAGTTTTACTGTGGCACTCAAATCATTCTGGAATATTTGCATTGAAGAAAGGGAGGGAAATAATTTACAATAATTTGGACAAATTTTGAAGGAAAGAATAATTAAAGATATGGGAATAAATGGGGTAAAATGAAGTATGCAGTTACATTAGATGTTGCTTCAGCAAGATATCTTTCCCTGATACAACTTTGTTTCCCTATTCCTTAAAGAAAGGAGATGTGGTAGATGTAATCTATTTGGGGTCAATAATACCTGATACTCTCCAGACAGGAAATGGCTATTTAAGCAGAAGAATGTGGGGATCAGGAGAAAAGGACAGAGGGGTGTTTTATATGGGAAGTGTCAGACTGAAAGAAAGCTGCTCTGTGGGATTCATCAAGGCTCCTGTCGTCCTTCATATTTTCATTATAGCGGTGTCATCAAGAACACGAGCATGCTAATGAAATCTGCTGTTGGCAGAGCTGGGAGACATCACCAGTTCAAACAAGGGTGGGAATAGTATATTGGAAAAACTGCATGCCTCTTAGAACTGGATTAATGAAAATGTAATTAAATTTGATAATACTAATGACATGCAGAGATTAATCACAAAAATTTCTTCCACTGACTATGAGATCAGCACTTGGAAAAAAAAAGACTAGTTAATCACAAGATGAGTAGGAGCTATGTAAAAAGGGAAACGTAAACCCAGCAATGTCAGATAAGTAATTTCAGGAAAGATCTGCAGTACAATGTGTGATTCTGTCAGCCAGTCAAGAGTAAATCAAAGTGGAACAAGTATGGACAAAAACCACTATGATGATCAGGGTCTGGACAGCCCGTTTTAGAAGAGAATGAAAACACTTGGTGTATTCTGTTTGGCAAAACAAAGAAAATGGGGCTTGGGAAATGGCGGAGCCAGGAAAGTTAAAACTAAGGGCCAATGTCAGCACGAGAACAAGTGGGTATAGGCTCAACTCTGCAGACAGAGTAGAAAACACCGGAACAGCCCTCTGACAAGCGTGGCAGGAGCAAAATCAAGTCTGACTTCTTTTAAATGGAGCTGGAGGAGTTTACAGAAGGGATTACACAGTGTGGTTGACTGCAGTGGCAATGAGATTGGATGACCAAGAGATCCCTTCTAGAGGCTTACAGAGAATATTCTAACACCATTCCATAAACAAATATTTAGGCCTAACATATAGCAATGCGTGCAGCAGTGGTGTCTCCAACACGTTAAGGAGTATGGTAGAAAAGGGGAAATGGGAAAGGGTGACAAAATTGAGATGACACCTCAATAAACGGGTTTTATAAAGGAGATGATTAATTAGAGACTGGATGAAAGTGCTAAAATAACTGGAGAATGGGATATTCTCCCTCTGTCTCAAAACACCAAAAGCAAAACAATCAGCCAGATTGAAAGGTGGAACTTCTGGAAAAACTGAGATACAAAATATGTTCTTGTAAAATACGTAACTGAGCCGCTGAGTCGATTGTTGTAGGAAGGCACTGGGACAAAAATTAAAATTATCATTGTACTAAGAAGGAGCATGTGTTCATCAGTTATGAGAAAATGCCTTTTTACAGTACTTTATGCTAGCATAAAATTCATAAGCAGCAGTAAATTAATCTCCTCAAATTTTGCACCAGTCTCTTATTATGGACCGGAAAGAGCTCCAACACAGCGTGGACAGGCTTTCTCATCCGTCAGTCTTTTTAATACAAAATTTCTTATGTTTCCTCTCAGTCAAGCAGAAGTGACTGCTGTCAGAGACAAGGTCCTAGCCTGGATGGTCATGGGTCAGAGCTGGTGTGAAGACACACTTCCGCACTTCAGGGACACACTTCTATACTTTATGTTGTGCCGCTGTTCAGAGGGTAAGTTTGCATGCAGCTTACACCTTTCATAAAGACACTTCCATCGACAGACAGGGAATGAACCTCACTTTGTTATCCAGTGCTTGGTAATTAACTTCTAACACGTGTCTTCAGAGAAACAAGTGGTTCAGAAACACGGACAAGGTCTGCTCATTCCACATAAGTGTTTACTTTCCAAAGCACTGTGAATTCTCTCTTTGGCTTTATAGGAGTAAGTAGAAGAAAGCTCTCTGTTCATGTCACAGGACATATGTCCTATGCTCCCGACATACAAAGCCAAGTCGACCAACCCCTGTGAAAAGCCTGAGAAGACCAGAGTTTACCCCCTCCTCTGACACAGCCCTGCATCGCCTTCCAAGAGCAAAACAAGAGGGAGGGAACAGAGATATTAAAAGAAACTACACAAACAGGAAAACAACTTCTCTCTGTACTGAGAGAGATCTCCTGGTCAGGGAAGGCCGAGCTTATCAAGTAAGATAGGATCTTCATTCCAGGGAAGAGAAAGGGGGGAGGGAGAGAGGGACATGCTCCATGCACCCTCACCTACCCACAGACCCTACCTGGTTTCTATAGCAGCACAATAGCAGACATTTTTCTCTCTCCACAAGAAAGCCTGAGTAATGCTCAGCAATTATATTAGTCTGCATTTTAATCAGATTTTATCTTCTTTTAAGCTCGCCTTTTTTTTCTTCCCATTTCCTCCTTATGTAATGGTCCCAAACTGTAATCCAAGAAGTGAAAAGCTCAAGGTTTTCTCTTCCATTCAGGGCTGCCCATCTGGTGCCAGTATTTTATTGTGCTGGTTTGTGCCCCAACACTACAAGCAGTTGTTCTGCATGCAGAATGATGGTTTGATCTGAAAAAGGGAGAGGGGAAAACCCAATGACAGAATCTCTTTAATTAATACAAGCTCTAATGCTTCATTCAAAAATGTATATGAGAGCGCTTAGCAGAATTTTTGTTTTCCATTTTAGGAATGCCTCAGGATCTGTATTAAGCCCTCTAAAAACTGTGACATTAAAGTGCCATTGCCGGCCTCTCTAAATCTCACCTTGTGTTACACAGAGCCAGTTTGTCAAGGGGCTAATGCCTGGATTGCGTTAGGAAAGGTGACTGCCAAGTCCTGCTGTGCCAGGCAAACTGTAGGATGATGCTTATTACACCGGCAGAGGAGTGCTGGGGCTGGTACACCTTCTCTCAGTTGTTAAGCAAATGAAGAGCTTTTTGCATATACCATCTGCAAGTCTAACCTCTGCAGATCGTTTAAGTTCGTGGAGTCATCACACAGAAGTCGCATCCCTGAAACTACAGACCGGGAAGGCAGTCTTTCTGTCACCACCTCTCCAGATTTCGGCTGTCGCCTCTGGGCAGGCAGCGACTGACCCCACAGCTCTGCTGATGGGTGCACATGTCCTGCCGTCCTCAGGGGGGTCGACCAGGATGGCACAAGCCCTCACTGAACAGGGCTTGAACTGACCTTGTTCTGAAGTGGAAAGATACTGAAAGCTTTACATTTCTAATACAACTTCTTTAGCAAGAAGGATGTAAATTCAAGTCATGCCTACATACTACAACAGAAAGTTATGATGAGTGAATGTGTAGGTTGCAAAGTCAAATGCAGAAAATATAGGAAATGCCAGAAATAAGATTGCCTGGGCAACCTTAACTCATCCTCCCACATGCATATGCATTTTCTTACAGTCTTAACTGCATAATGTCATACCATTACACCGTCTCCTGTCATACAGGCATTCTGTCTCTATTTGCCCATGGGAACAGAGCACCTTAATATACTTGAAGATCTCAGTGTTATTCAGCATTTCTTTTAAATCCTCAGTTAATCAGCCTGCGGTGCAACACAGGAAGTATTCCCTTAGTACAGGAATTACTATCATCTCCTTCATAGGCTTGTCACGGTGTATAGCAAAGACACATGAGAAAAGTTCAAACTCTAAGTCAACTAGGCTGCCTAGGTCCGGCATGTACCTGCCACTTACTTAAACTACTTTCAGTTGCTTCCTCATCTTAAAACACCTCAATGCTTTATACACCCAAGTATTCTGCAGCAAAGTCCCATAGACACACTGCACTGAAGCAGGGACCGCGGCCCTGAAGTTTCTGAGATGAGCAGTTGAACCACCAGGAAGGAGTCCTTCTCTCTCTTTACCTGAATGAACATCAAATCCCTCAGGGCAGTGGAACAACTTTGAGGGGAAGACTAAGAGAGCCACATCTCAGGCTACACGCTAGACCAGGTGTCTGAGCTTGCTTCTGTAAATGTCTCAGACCTGGGGCCAAGGGCTTCCTTGAAACTGGGCAGAAAAGAGGCAACCTGAACATAAAGGAAGTAAGCATGACAGTAGAGCATGTTAGGCCAGGTACCTGGCAGGGGAGGGTGGTGAGATGGGTGAGAGATCCCCAGAAATACCAGGCACAGGTCTTCCCACCCATGCTCCAGGTGTAACTGGTGCAGCGAGGGGCTGTGAGAGCAATTGGGGAAGAAATGCCAATTTTACAAGAGAGAAGGAAAGACAGCCTTGTTTAGTTTAGCAAATGGTGCCTGTGAGGGGAGATGATTATTACCTGCTGCCAGCTCACACAAGAGGCATCATGGAGGAGAGGAGAGGAGAGCTCCTTAGGGCAAGGAGCATTTTGTCGGAAGGTTTTCCTTAAGAGTGGGCTTTGCAGACCTTAAATGCCTAAAGGAACTAGGCACTCCACTCCTACTGCCTTTCAGTAGGAACTGGATCCACATGCCATTTTAAAAATGCAATTATTGTTAACAATTCGTAAGTAACAGTTTCTTAAAAAGCCTGCAACTGTAGAGATTTCCATAAGAAGCCAGGTGATCCAAAATATTTTGTCAATAATCTGAACTAGATAAACAGTAAAAAGGTAACAGGGAAAATTGGGAAGTAAATGATTCCCACTTGGGAAACACTACTAGTAAGCTATATAGCTACATAGATATGCAGGCTACAAGAAGCTGGTTATATTTTACTTCACTGTGTTTCTGTACCATAAATTTCTGTGTTCTGTTTTGTCTGAGGCTAAAGCCCATTGGTGATGCTTTGTGAAGGATGTGTTTTAAGGCATTTAAATGAGCAAGCACTGCTGCCTATGAGGCAGCCTTAAAAAATTTTTATTCATCAGAGTTTCAGGATAGTCATTAGCATTCACACAATTATTATGCAGGCAGATGACTACAGATAGGCAGCCAAAAATTGTCAGAGGAATGGCATTCATTTTTATTAGCAAAAAAATGAGACTTCAGAGCTACTGCAACACCCAACATTCTAATAACAATCCATTTTTCAACAATACACTGTTCAGCTGGCTAAACATGCACAAGGATTAAACACAGGAAGCTTAAGAGCAGACTCTGTCAGCTATGTTTGTTTTCTATAAATCCCTTTGTGATGATGATGAACTGTGCCATAACAGAGAAGGATAGTTTAGTGTTATTGTATAGATGACTCATATAGTCTCTACGGTTTGACAAGAGCACAGGTTTTTTTCTAAATAAAGCAAGTAGTCAGTCCAAAAATAGAAGTAACACTTAGAAGAATGCAGCTCCTGGAGGAATTACAAATTCCATCTACCAAAAACACAGAGGTTGGTATGCTAGGACATCTCTGCTGAGGATATTGTGTGAAAGCCATTAATTCTTCATCTGGAATGTAAATCTATGCCGCCCAAATGGGATTTAAGTATTTCAAGGTAGGACTTCAGTTCCTGGCTGGAACCAGCTTTAACCGGTTGGGCAATTTTCATGGTCATTTTTATATTTGCTTTCTTGCTCAGAGCCCAGAGTTATTTGCCCTGCGCTACCTGCAGCGCTGCGGTGTGGTATGGCTGGAATGGGTCCCCAGGCGAGGAAGGAAATGGGGCCCTGGTCCCGCCAGCCGCCAGCTTTCCTCCTCTCTTCACCCCTGGCAGGGCCTCCCCCCCAGCAGGCTTCAGGGTAATTGCACTGCTTGCAAAGTCGAAGGGGACACTGCCACTGCACTGTATGCAATTGCACATTTTAAGGTTTAATGCCATCTTATTAGTAAGAAGAAAAGGAAAGCGTCAAGCCCAGATGGAAGGAGAGCATTTCCACTCGTTTCTTATGCTACGCCAGAGCACTTTTCCCTTCTCCCTAAAATATTCAGGAACTCTGAAAAAAAATGCTCTCGTTTACCCCGAATATCCTGGAGATGGGTTTCTGTGGCTGAACTACAACTTACCTTTATCACAGTCTCACTGAATTCTCAAAAACAAACAAACAAAAAAAGTCTCAGCTTATGAATCCATTAGTCATGTTTCCTTACAGAATGAATTACAGAAATCTCCACCAAATGAGAAAGGAAAATACTAACAGAGAACAACTTATTTTCTAGCTTCTAGCTAGATGCTAGAAGATGCTAGGTAGGGGTAAGAGCCTAGGACAGCCTGTGCCCGAGCGCCTCATGCACTGATGCACCATAGTTCAGGATGAGCTTTATCCAGCTGCCTAGAAACCATTTGTCATTCAAGCCAGGCTGAAACTACATCCTGAGAGGAAGTTTCTATTCACGTTGTCCAAAAAAAAGCCCATCAGTACTAATGTTTGTTGGGCACAGGTGAAAATGTGAAAGAAAACCTGTGCTTAAACTACTTCCACTGAGAAAGGTCCCTCTCCTGGGTGCACGCTGGGGTGGCAGGTTTGCCGAGAGGGACGAGTGTGATGACAAGGGAGCAAGCCAGCTGGCTAAAAGCAGAGACTTCCTATCTGGCTTTGTTGCAAGTAGGTTTAACACAGGCTTTCCTTAATTTCTGTTGTCCTGGGAGTCACACTGTTACAGGACAGCTGCGGAAGGAGTGCAAATACCGCACAGCAATTGCCCCCTGTCCAGATGGGATGGACGGCTTGGACTGGAGGCAGCCTTACACAGACCAGCAGATGACTGGGCTTTTCCAAGGCTCTCATCAGTGGACAAGCCACCATTTAGGAAGTAGGACTGAGCTTGGTTTTGCTGTTGCAAAACATAAAAAACCCTGCAATATAACCTAAACAACCAAGACAGCCAATGGCTCATCTTCATTTCCATGTTGCTCCTGCTTAGACCTAATGACAACTCTCTATGCTTTTTTCCAGGAACCCTTTCCTGTGCTTGGAGCAGGTTGCAGAGTGATGACTTCAGTGCGACTTAGCTACCAGTGGGCTCCCTCTGACCTTAGGACTTCTCTGCCTTTTTATATTAACTGGCAAAGGGAGGAATGGAGCTAGTCTCCATTAAATGTCAACTTGAAATATGCTGCACTTTATATTTAAGATGAAGGGGTATTTAAATGCAAAGTACTACCCTTTGTTCATTAAAGTATGTAAGAAAATGCTCCATTATATGCTACTGTACTACTGATGCAGTGTGTATTTTTGCTACAGGTTTGGTTCTACCTCTGTTGATATTAGTAACAAAGTTTACATTAATTTTCATGGTACGGGAATAGAATTATTCACTACAAAATGCATTCACATAGTCTGAAGTTGGGCAAAAAAAGTGTCTTGAAAGTCTGGTAAAATTTATGCTTTTTCACAGTTGCATTTCTAAACCAGATTCTTTTCTTTTAATTTGAAAAAGAATTCTGACCAAGACTGACTTGTAACTCAAGATACGATTTTAAATTGCTGAGATGAATACTAAGTATCAGCATTAAGGTAGCTATAAAGCAAGCTATATGCTTGCTAAAAGCATATAGAAAAATCTGTGTGATAAGTCAGGCTTAAGAGCAATTCCAACTACAGTCAACTACTGGAAAATTAGACAATGTTGACATTTAATATGCATTGGGTTTTTGCATTCTAGACAAAGAATCACTGTATCTGCAGGTCTAACTACAAACAATAGTAATTCTCCTTAGTAGTTATTGTCAGCATCTCTCCTGAATTCCCATGGGCATGAAAGGGAATAGGTTTTGTGGAAAAATAATTAGGAGAACCAAATGAGGTGTTATTCCAGCCATACTACTTAGCTGTAGGTGTAGACAACAGCTGACTCACTGCTTAGAATCACACATTCTCTCACGTCTTGGCATCTGAAATAGCTGAAACATCACAAACTGATAATAGGATTTCTAACTGAGAAGTAGAAGTATTTTGCATTAATATTACATGCAGCCATGAATAAAACATTAACCCATAACTAGAATGTTTTTCACTTGTATCTGAGCAGTAACTGCAACCTCAGCTGTTTCAAAATATGTATTCTTTCAAAATACCAGAAGGCAGTTGTACATAAAAGATTCATTCTCTTCTGGTGTATGAATCAGCTATAAAAGAACTGAAGTTGCAATTCACTCTCCTGTCCGCTCAGCAAGCAGTACAACTACATTATTACTGATTTGGGACAGATTGTAATGTTATAATTAACTCTGAGATAAAAACTCCTGAAAAAAATCAGTGCTCAGTAAAAATATTCTGGGGAAAAAAGAAAAACTGGCTCAGACTACAATAGAGCATAATTGTCTCTAACTCTACTCATACAGTATTTTCCAAACCAACATTTACATTTATTAATGAATGTCCCACTTTCTTTGACTAGCAAATCATTTGCAGAAGTAGAAACCTTTGTTCAAAGTTATAATAAGAGATTGTGTTTACAGAAAGAGACAGTTTTTTCAAGACTCTCTGGAAGCTGTACAGCAGCTCATCTATGCCAGTTTAGCTTACAATTTTTCCTAGCACTAGGACAGACTGTCCTTTAGCTGGCAAAGTAGTACTAAGCAATGATATTTTATTTATCATGTCTTATTGTTTTAAATAAAATATAAAGGCAAATTATGTGAGTCTTGGTTTGTGTTTCAGGCTTGTAGTTCCACTTGAACTTGAAAAAGCGCCCAACATATTTTCAGGGAAAAGCTCTTCAAATATGAGAAAAGAAGCATGCAACAAGTAGAGAATGGAAAGCAAATTCTGCAAAAGAAGCAAAAGCAAATTGCAGCCAGCACTTGGGATGGGGAGAGAGACAGACACTGCAGTCAGGCTGGATATAGAGTCTATGGTAGTACTCTGGGAAATGAGGGATCTGGGAAGAATGCGTTCACCCTATAATATTTTGCAGTCCATAATGTGTAGGTTTCTTAAATGGAGCCATACTGCCGTGTTCTGCAGGTAGTTGCTTCGATTGTTACATCCTCAGAGTTTTGTCAGTCACCAAGAGCTACAGCAATGATATGCAGCAATATTCATGTGCTGAGAGATGAGCCCTGCTGCCAGCCCCACCTCCCGGCTCTGCTGGTGACTTGACTCCTGCGGTCCAAGCAGCAGAAGGAAATGCAGACACAATTCATCTGCCTCAGAAAACAGATTAGCTGTCTCCCTGAGCAGAGAGGTGTATGGGCAGCCGGAGGTGGAAAGGGGAGATCAGAAGAGTTAAGAAACCTTTCTCTTTGCTCAGTTCAGCCAAGTCTCAGTGCACAGCCAGATCTGAAGCTTACTGACATCACTAGGGTTGCTGGAGCTCGGTGGCTTTGGCTCGGGGCCTCCAGGAGGTGAGTGCCTCCCTAGACCTGAGGTGCCCAAAGTTGACTTGCTTGAGTGCCACCACTGATAGCGGTAGGTACCAAGATGTAAAGACACAGCGGACACCTCAAACAGCAGTGATGGCGGGCCTGCCTCTGGTCATACCTCAGCATGAAGCACGTCCCGATCTCCTCACTCCGTCCTTGTGCCACCCACCCTAACACCGAGCCAAGTCCAACCAGAGTCCGTGCCTTACCCCACCGCCACCGTCCTATCCCATACAAACTCATACACGGAGCCCAGCCCTTGCGTGTGTCTGCCCGCCCCTGCCCCATGCCTCAAGCTGTCTTTTGGCATCCCACACCAAAAGTGCAGCTCCCACGTTGGCGGCACTCCTGCAGGCCTCTGTGCCAGGCCTCCCTCGCGTCTGAGGGCTTGCCAGGCAAGAAGCCAGAGCCTCCCCTGGCCCCCGCTAGTGCTGACAGGACACCCAAGACAGCCGCTGGCTGCCGCCCCAGAGGTGCCGAGAGGAGAGCAGAGCTAGCTCTGGGTTTGGGTGTGCACCAGGTCACGGTCTCACCGGTGGTACGGGTGCGGGCACTGGCACGCAGCGGTGATGCTGTACGAGAGATGAAGTGGCCTAGGTCTGAGGTCAGGAAGCCCTGCGTCTCAGGACAAGTTAGTCTGTTCACTCTCACAAGGGTTTTTTTTTCCCCTCAATGTCTTTGCACATATTTTCGCCTGGCTAGTTGCCATAAAGGTCTGTCATCATGCAAGAAACTGCTGGTTGCTTGTAGGCGAAATTTGTGGCTTCAAGCATGGCTTTGTCGGGGGACGTATGAGAAAACATAAGCATCGTGGGTGTGCAGGGCTGTTGAGGCTCCCAGGGAGAGACTGCCAGCACGGGTGACAAGGCTGGATACCGAACACGTGCAATTTACATTTCATCATGTATTACTGGAGGACATATACTTCACGTCTAGAAAATGAAGCTGTTATTATAAGATGAAAATCCATACGCTATGAGGCTTGTTTTTGGCCTCGCTGCAAGGCTGTGCTCTCAGGAGCGGAGCTGTTGTGAAGCAGTAAGGGACACGCTCTGATTCACTGTGTGATCCAGCAACAGCTTCCAAACCGTGGAACAGTTGTTTTTCTTACAGTCACCGAATGGCTTTTGTTCGCCTGCCAAATTCAGCTGACTTGTCCTGCCTTGCAGCCCTTTGGGAAGAAAGAGCAGACCCAACTGGCATACGCTGTAGTCACAACTAAGGCAACCTCCTCTGAGCTCAGACATACTTCAGCCCATGGAGAAGAAAAACTGTGGGTAAAGATATACAGTATCTTTTGAGGAGACAAATGGAAGCAATATGTGCTGTATCAAGTACTAGTGGGCTATGTTTTTGTGATACATACTGGTTTTTTTTGAAAGAGCCAGACTAAGATTAGCAGGACTCTGCAAAAAACCCCAAACAAGACCACTGATACAAGAACCATATGAGCTCTTGGATCAGCCCCATTGCTCTGGGAGGTTTCTTTGGCCTCCTCCTAATGCCTTTCTACATACTTGCTTCTTGGAGTCCCCAGTATTCAGTCAGTTTTACCAAGAGGAAACAAGTTATACACAAAAATATTATTAGGAAAAAAAAAATGGTACATGTAGCTGATTTCCTAATTGCAGGAAAATCAAGAAAGAACTTTATGCACAGTTCAAGAAGCTTCTTTCCCATTTTCCTTCCCCCTTCCCATCCTCCAAGTCTGCTGATAGATATTTTGGGGTGTATAAATTTTGGCCACAGAGTGTGCATCTCTAAAACATGCTCTGCTGTTCACCTAGCTATAAAACATGCAGTTAGCCCTCTCCAATGGACCATAAATATCAAAACACCCACCTAGCTGTTTGCTGTAATGTTGTATTACTTCCAGTTCTGAATTATATCAAAAGCAAGCTGAATTGCCTGGTTCCTCATTTTCCCCATCTTTGGAATGAGGCAATAATGTTTCCCATCATCATCAAGTACTCTAAGGTGGGTGGATGAAGAGCACTATCAAGGTGTGATGCATTGTTAGTAAAACAGTGGCTTGCAAAAAAATGTGCAGGTGCTTTTGGTATGCAAGTGAGGCCAGGTTGTGCTGGCAAAGGATGAAAGTTGGGGGAGCTTTCTGGGAGTGAAGTCCCATGATTCCCTAGCAGGGATTAACTTCTATCATCTTGGCAAGATGGCAATGCCACCCATTGACTGCTGAGTCGAGGATGAGGTAAAAAGCCTGGAGGCTCTGCCCCCCCGTTGTGTCAGTGCTGCTCCTCTCCCGGGGGATGGCCAAAGCAGCTTCAGGAGGACCTCCATAGGACTGTCTGTGGCCCACAGAGCTTCACAGGGACTTTGCTATCTGCCAGAGTCAGTAGGAAGGATGATGCTTTTATATCCAACCATGGTCACATCCAAAAAGATGTAGGGTCACATGATGATCTTGGTTGCATGAACACTGATGCTGTGAAGTTTCTTAGACCCTGCTTTACTAAGACACTTAGAGGTGGTGATGCTTAGAGACACAGGTCAATTCTTTGGGTGCAGATGTTCAGCGCATTTTTTTCTCTTCAGAGGGCAGAGTGTCGGAGACTGCCTATGACTGCCCATGACTGCCTAGAGGTTGAAGTGCTCATCTAGAAAGCAGAAGACCTATATTCAGTGCTCTCCTCAGGCTAAGATGATTCAAAGATGTGTCTTGCTCCCTCCAGGAGTCTCCTCCAGCCACTGGACTGCATACTTCTATGGAGACAGGGCATTCCCTGCCTCTTTTCTCAAAGCGGAGTGATAGAACAGAAAAGAAATGAGCTTCAGAGGGCCAGAGAGAATGAAAACAAGCAAGAAAGCACCTCTCTATGTCGCCCACTAATGTGGGCATTCAGCTGAAGGAATGAGGCATTGGCTCCAGTCCTTCCAGAAGAGCTTAAACATTTTTATCCAGTCCTTTACAGCACTAAATATTCGGGGGGGGGGGGGGGGGGGAGGTGGGAACAACTGTACTTGTTATTTTATGAAATACCGAGGTCTTCAGTCTAAAGTTACTTGACAACTACTGGCATTTGCTAACTCTGAATTGTAAGAGGAGTTTAAGAGCTGTATACTTTCATCCCAGCTGTGAGAATAATTAACATGAACAGACCCCCTCTTGAAAAATAAAAGGTTTCTCGAGTAAACCAATCCAATGACTGTTGCTAGAATGCCATATCCTATATAAGCAGAGACAAACCAATGATTCATTAATACTTCTAGCTGGAAAGGTAGGGGCTGTTATCCTGTTGATGAATGTAACCTCCTATCTCTCATTAGAGCACAGACTGGAAGCAAGCCCAAGTCAACCTTTATTATTAGGATGAGTCATATGCACTGTGGCAACTGTTCAGACCTCCCTGGAGCCCTCTTGGGCTACGTGAAGTAAGGGGCAGTCCAAAGACCTGATAGCTTCACACACCCGTCCTGTTCTCTGACTATTACAACCACAGGTAAGCTCTGCAGTCTTAACCAGGGCTCAAAAATTGCCAACTCAGCAGCAGGGCAGCCTAACAATAACCAGCCTGGGGGGGTGGTGGTGAATTTGTTAAGGTCATGAACAAGTGCATGCATTTCCTGGCGTTCATTTTCTCCCCCCTGCTGGCTCTGCTTTTGAGAACAGCAGGGGATAGAGACTGACAATGATCCAGACCTCTGAAATGCTCAGAGAGGGAGTGAAGGTCAAGTTCAATTACTTCTTAATTGATAAGCAGGGAGCCAATAGCCAGGATATGGGGACAGGGCAACATGCCTGCGTGTGTCCTGCACCCCAGGCTTGCTGCTAATGCTGGCCTGTCTGCCAGAGATGTTTAATGCTGTTCCAGCCCATTTTTGTAGGCCGACGCTTTGTTACTCATTATCAGGTTTCTCATTAAAAGGACAGCATCAGGTTTTACTCTTTAATCCATTTTCTGGGTACCCAGAATGTCCCTAGATATTAACCCCATAGGAACTACTCCACTTGTACCCTAAAGTCTGCCTTGTACCTGAAACCTGAGAAATGCCATCTCAAAAATAATTCAGTTAAACAAGATAAAAGTTATACAGAATAAAAGGTGTTTGTACTTCTTTCCAAACATCACTGTATACCCAGGATATTAGAACCCTGCACAAAGATTAAGTTTTATATCAGATCTTGAACAAAAGTAAAAATGTTTTAAAAAGCTATGTTCAGTGGAAAGGAAGATTACACTCCAGTAAAACTAAAAGTAAACATTTTGCAAGGGCAGGCAACAATAAGGTAGCTGATCTTTTAGAACTAACCTTTTGTCCTCTGAGATCTACAGCTTAGTGTCGTGGGAATACAGAGGCAAAGAAAAGCATGGAATAGTGAAAATCAATGAAAATTTTATCACTTAGTAGTCACTGAGTTAGACCAATGTTGCACATTTTGAAAATATCTTCAGAAACTTATTGCTTAAACAAAAGTAATAAAGCAGGTTAAAAATCCAAGCAACCCAACAATGTCTCAAAACCACATTACAGAAATTAATGTGCTAACTCTGGAAGCTGTTGAGGTTGAACTTGCAGGGCATGAAGTAGCCACAAAACCTTTTGAGATCACCATCTTTTTAGGTTAGACCCATTATTTGTAGTAATTCCTACTTCATTTATAATTTTGTTAATCACTACAAGACAGCTTGAAGGCAAAGGAGAACTAGGAGCTGGGGGAACTTGTAAGACAAATTCCTGGCTGACAGCAGATTCTAAAATGAGCAAGCAGCAAAAGTAGGGAATGAGGTCAGACTGCCCAGTCCCACTGCCTTACTAGCTTGTTGGGACGGGGAGAGGAGCAAACACTGGTAAAGATAAGAAGTACTTGTAACTTAGTATTAAAGTGTTCGGTAGCTGCTCTACCAACTTTGATGTAATACTGAAGTTTTAAAGCATATAAAGAAAGACTTTTTAAAGAAATGTGATCCCAAAGCCTCAGAAACTGCCCCCACATAAAAGAGAGAGGTAAAATAACATAGTAATACTCCAGTTACAAAATGCTAGGAGGAAAATTACAGGCAATTTCAGTCCCGTTGCTATTTTCTTTACTGCTTTGAAGGAATGCAGTAGATTACCTGCATTAGAGAGGCAGGCTTAGAAAATGGTTCTCTTTTACAGGCTGCTATAGTCTCAAGGGCTTTAATGCCTTTGGAAATGTCTACCCAGCAAAATGAAGGACACAAAATAGCATGGTAAACCTCAACAAGCTTTTATCTTGCTATTACAGATAACAATAGCGGCAAAAACATAGCAGGTAGAAAGGGCTTTTTCCACCAGCATGTGTCTGTAACATCCATATAGAGCCCCAGGGTGGTTTATATTTGGGTTGCTAGTTTGTGCTCCAGTCTGTGTCAGTCCATCTTGTGTTGTGTAGGCATGTTTTCTGCCTTACAGGCAGTAGACTCAAATGATAACGATGCCTAATTAATGGAGCTCCCCCTCACCTAACTTAAATCTGAACAGGCTAGGGACAAAGCTGATGATTGCATGCAACATCAAATGGTATCACAGACAGTCAGCAGAAGGTTCATTTTGCATATCACATCCATTTTAACTGTGATACCAAGAGAACGGGACCTGTTAAGAAAGATCTACAGGGAGGAAAGTTCTCAGAACACAAAGACCGATCTAGGTCCCTGACTAGTACTTATTATCGGATATTTGGCAGCTTGTGTCTCTATGGGTGATGTCTGAATACCAAACCATTTGGGGAATGATTGGATACAACAAGACCAGAAATGGTCAGTGAAACTGTTTTTCTTTAGACTGTCTCAAATCCAGCCTAGTAAGTAGTGACCAGAAGGTCCAGTTAATATCTCCTGCCTATTGTTTAATTTATTTTTAAACAATCATCATTAAGGCTATTATTTGCACTGTGGCAGGTGCTGTACAAATAGGGCAAAGCAATAGGGGAGCCTAGTGTAAGGGGAGGAATGAAGTGGATGCCAGTAATTTAGGTTAACAGGCACTTGAACAGGCTTTGAACAAGGAAGCAAGGCACAAAATGGCATATCAGTAACACCAGAAGCGGCAGCTTGCTGTGTCCATGCCTTGCCAGTCCAGTAGCTATCACTTACCTGACAATTATACAAGATCCAACCCAAGATCATCACTGTCAACATAACTCACTGCAACATTGAATCATTGCACTCCTTGCCCCTTTCCACACATATACCAGAGTCATCTGTACGTTGATTCCCTTCAGGAACTGCACTTTTATACATCACTCATCATAGCTAGTTGGAAAAAAATGGTTTTTTCTCCACTGAAAAATAAGCTCTTTCCATCAAAAATCTAACCTATATACCTTTCTTCCATTTCTGAGATACAGCTTGTCCAAATAAAAATAATAAAAAAAAAATGTTGAGGAAAATGTTAAACTGGTTTCTTTCCACTTTATATAGTTGAAAATGATCTGATCATGAAAAAGATCCTGATCTGCTAGTAAGGCCATGTATGCATTGACTGATTTAAGTAAAATTTCCAATCAAGTTGTGGAACACAAGAGAAAAGAGTCTTACCTTATCCCACTTGTTCCAGCTGCTTGCCATTGCAATGGCATGTTTAGCCTGCAGTGATCTCAATGCAGAAAAAACATACCAAGCTAACCTGGATACTAGAAATGTGCCAACCCAAAACTCAGGGTAGGTTAGTTTATCCAAGAGATAAGGTACATGTCTGCGACTGTGACAGACACACCTTTAAGTTGTGTCTGTGTAAGTCAGTCACTTTACAAGGATGCAACACATCTATATTAATCGCTTTCTGTTGATAACCTCACTGGTGTGCGTTTTTCTAAAGAAAAAACATGCAACCTTTCCAATTGAGAAATAACCTCCACTTTTCCTATTACAATAGCAGTAAAAGGGACCCAACAAGGTCACATAGTCCACCCCACCACCCCCACCCCAGGCAGGAACAACTAAATTTAAACCATCTATCACAGGAACTGCTTACTATACTTTTCTTGTCTGCTCACACATTCTTTTTAAGCCAACCTTAACCTTTCTCTTTCAATTAAAAGAGGATGGATGATATCTTTCTTGCTCAATAGACTTCCTGCTGTTTCGCACTCTCTCTGTGTTGTTTTTGCTGGATATTTTTCAAAGTCAAATGCCCTTCCTAGAAATCTGGGCACCTTATTGTTGGAGCTAAAACTGCTGTCGGAATTTGCTATTGACTAATGTGTGTAGACTGGGATTGATGTCATTTTTGTAAGAAAAGCAAGTGCTTGCAGGAAAAGAATGGGAATATATATTATTGAGGACATTGAGATATGCATTATGGAGATGGTATGTTTTCTGTTTCTTATCTGATAATTTTCTTGATTTTCTGGGACAGATTCTCAGCTTGTATAAACACAATTTCAAGTAGGACTGACCCATGCCAGTTTACACTAAGCAATAAGCTGGGTCTCGGTCTTGACAGTGTACATGAGCAACCTCAGATGAGAATTCACAATATTTCTCTGTGGCTCCAGCTGCACTGTACATGACAGTGTTTACCAAGAAAAAAATATAAACCTGAGGGAAAACACAGATTTGTTTCTAATACGCGCTACTGAGAAAACAGCAAAGACCCCTTTTTTGAAATAGAGATTTTACGTACAAAATGCTATGTCTCAAAGGTATATTTTGGCCAAAATGCTATGCTCTGATGGAACACAGAAAAGTACAGACCATGAGAAATCAGCTTTGATCAACAAATGTAGCCTAAACACAGTTATGACATAATTATGTCTCTACCATTCTCTGCTGCAAAGACTGTAGAGTTGTGGAAAGCCCTGGAATAGTAAGGGCATGAATATAAAATAGCCATTTTCTCATATTTCAAGTGATGCAGAAAGAAGTAACAGTCTATCCATTTTCACTGTGCAGCTTTTTAGTGTTCCTGAGCTGGAAAAAAAGGAAGTCTCCTGCCCATTTTTGACTCGTATGTATTAAACTAATTACTCTGCTTTTTAACAAGGGGAACTTTGTTCTCATAATTTCCAAGTTTCATTCCAATCCCTGCAGCTAATCATGACCACGGTCACTGATAATGAGTAGTAAATTGTTACAGTCCTCAGAGCTTGATAGGTACATTCCAGCCTGCATCATGTAGCCCTGCTTCTCTATACATTATTGTTCACAGATGGTAGCTGTCAAACTCTGTCAACTTCATATACACATTCAGAGAGTCACATCCGCATTCCTGGAATTTATGACTGCACAGCCCTCACCTTCTAAGGCCCTTAATTCAATAACATGTCACGTCCCTTCAGTCTCACCCTGCTTTAAAATACTTTCACCCACTTACAGGCCTTCCATTTAGAAAAAAAACCTCTACTGAGTTATTACAATGTAAATATTTTAATAGAAGCGGGGGGGGGAGCCTATCTGGCTTTAAACAGCCCCATTATTACGTTAAGATTGATGGTCAGGAGCTAATGGAGCATTTGCTTTAAAAGTTTATTTAACTACAGGGAAAGTGGATATAGATATGTGTATCTATTGACTGCCACATCACTGAGTCTTTGGGTAAGAGTACATAATATAAAGAGATATTTGCAGGGGCTTCATTGTCAAAAGGGTATTATTTAGTCCAACTTTGTCTAATATTTAAACTCCAAGCAAAATAAAAAAAGGTATGAATAATTTCCATTTCATTTTAAAAGGACTTCTTTTTAAATGAGTAAATATTACACTTCAAAGATGGATGTCTGAGGACACTGTCACTAATAACATGAATGAAAAAGGAGAAATTCCTTCTTTTGCCCGAACTGAGAAAATGAAGTGCAAATAAGTAAACAAGGCAAGTAAAGCATAACAAATAATTTAAAAGACATTTTTACTTTTCCTGCCTAACAATGCAAAGATGTTACCAGTAACTCAGAGACCATACTTGCTGCTTGTATCCCCCCTTCCTCACCAGGCTTTTTTAGCCAAGATCCTCTTGGCTCAGGAAAGGAAATCTGTAGAAGCACCTTTCCAGAGCTTTTGCACTTTCAAACTGGCCTTGTCTCTAGTTCATCCAAGGCCATCTTCCAGAAAGGACTCAAGCAAGCTGCAGTAGTGGTCTGCAAGCTGACCACATCTCAGAGCTGGACATGAATCAGCCAGAGCTCTCTGAGCTGGATCTGCCCTTACATTTCTCCTCTCTGAGCTACTCAAAAAGACAGCAAGTCATTAAAACTGAAGGAAGCTGGATTTTACTAGGACGTGCACTATAAATACTTCTTAAAGACAGAAAACTCAAACTGCCCACATGGCAGATATCAGAAATTAAAATCATTGGTACATAACTCTCCCCTGTCCCACTGTGGCCTTAAAGACAAGCCCTTACTTAAAGGCTTGGGGGTTTTTTTAATTTCACCTCTTCTACAAATTAAAAACACCCAAGCATCGCCCTGCTGACACCCGTGTGAGTGACTTGGCAGGAGTGCATGCCCTGTGAACAGCAAACAGCGTTTCACCACTAACTCAGCAACCACACTGGCTGTGTTAGAAATTAAGGTAGTCTCATGCTGTGAACAAACTGAACTGAGTTTTCCTCCTACATGTCTTTCAGGCAAAAGTAATCCAGTTTCTATTCATGAATAATGCAGTAGGACATAGCTGGTCTTGGAGAAACACTTCAATCACACCCACACACCCTCAGTAAGAGGAGAACTATGAGTAATCTGATAGGGGTTACTCTGAAATTCAGTTGCAATGCTGGAGTCTCCCTTCCCTCATTAAATTTTTCAAAAGAACCCTAAGACTCTCACCAGCGTCCCTAGTGGGAACTGGTGCCACCATTAAAGGTATGTAGCACACATGCTATGTCACATTTATGGCCATCTCCTCTGCTGCTAATATCACTGTGAACCCATTGTTGCAGAGGTGATGTATAAGCCAGATGAAAGCTTTGTGAGGCTATAATTTATCCAGAGCTGGATGTTCTGAGACCGCAGCGGTGGTGACCTTGAGATCATGTCACAGTGGGACTCCTTTATAGGTTCCCACACCCAAGAGTGCATCCTGCCAAGGTGGAGATGCAGCCTGGGTCAGAGGCTGGCTCTTGCGAAATCTTGGGAATAACATTCTGAAAACGGCATGTTCTGTTGTCTTCCTTCACCTCATGTGAAAGGGTAACAATTATATCATTGCAAAATGCATCAAAGGATACTTCAGTACTAGCAACAAGCAAGCTAAAAACGGACGGGGATTTAACTTGAGTTGTGATTTTAAGTCTACACGTTCTCAAAGAAAATGTGATAGACCAAGACACCTGGGAATGTAAGCAAAACAAAACAAACAAAAAAAATAAAAGAAAGAAAAAAAACCAAAAATGCATCCACCCATTAGTAAAACATTAACAAGGTGAGGAATGTTTTGATAGTCTGTGATTTCCGAGATTCTAGTCTGATTCCTTCACTGCCATAGCTCTTCTGAACAACTGGGTAAATTGTGTGCAGCCTTGCTCTACCACAGAGGAGATAAATAGATTCAAGACTCCCAAACTACTCAGATATCACAGTAAAAGTGGCTGCAAAAGGGGCTGTGTTATCACAGGTCTGGACTTGAGTAAGGAAAACATCTTTAGTCAGGAAAGCTCTTCAAGTCACCAGGAGATATGGTCTATTCACAGTGACACTACCCCAGTGCTCTGTTGTTTGTCTCTGGAGAGCAGAAGCTGAAGGTTACATGAAAGCTTTTCAGTAAGAGCTTATCTGGTTTTAGATACTGGAAGGGGAAAAAAGCAATTTATAGGCTGTGATTTCAAAAAGGCTCCTATGTGTAGGTTTTTACCATGACAAGACAATGTCTCAGTCTGTTCTGCATATTTTCTAGTGCTTCAGGGCATAAAAGAAAGGAGCATTACATGGCACACAACCTGGTAACAGAGCCACACCAACCATCAGGTGTGAAATCAGTCAGCAGGGCCCATTCTGGCTCTCACTCTTTTCTGATTTCTTGATAACCATTTAGCTAGAAGTACATGTGATGTCTGAGAAAAATAACCTCAAGCAATAATCTAATCTTCCTAGGAACATCTGTCTTGATCAGTCAGTTGTCTAAATGAAGGGAGCCATGGATACCAATCACCCTTCTAAGTGTTGGTCTATCACCTGTAACATTTGATGAAGATCCATGGTATAACAGGGAGTGTGAAGAGCAGCAGTTGGTACAGATAGTGATTCAGTCCCACTGAATCATATTGGCCAAACTACTGGTCCATGTGATTTCACAGTGACCTGTATTTGGGTGAGAAAAGTACTTCTCTCTTCCTATTAGTATGTTTTATTTGAATACCTTAGCAAAATGCAGACTGCCTGAGCACAAGAAGCATGTGCAGAATTCAGCAGAATGTGGCTTGGATCTTAGCTGATAACTTAAGTGTTAATATATGACAAGTAATTACAACCCATACTCAAAAGAAAGTACTAGAAAAAATACATGACTTTTAAAAGAATGGTTATAATTGTTTCCTAAATTTAAAAAGGGGGGGGAAACTATTAATTTGGTCTTACCTATGAGAAGAATTGCAGGTTATAGAGAAAAAAAATAAATCTAAGGATTGTAAGATTGCCTGGATTTAGATTTGCAAACTTTCTTCACTGTTGCAGGATCTGAACCAAATCCAAGTGTTTGAAAGCCACTAAAATTCACTCTTTTCAAAATACAAATCTAATCCACTCTAACTCTATGCACTGCTTGTTACAAACAAGAAGTCAGCTTTTTTTCCTGTTTATATATCAGTTACAGCTTAACTGGGGATACAGTGGAGCCACTGTACTGGCGACTTGCTGCTGATCTAGACCACATTCCTTCAGGTGCCGATTAGAGTAGCCTTATCAGAAAGCTTTGTGCAGGTGCACCAGGGAACGCGCCGCTCTGGCAGCAGGCTGGGGAGCATTCTTCTGCCGAAACATCAGGGCCTAATTACACAGCAGTCATTGGGGAACACATACAACACAGGATTTCTGATCCAAAGTCCACAAATAATAGTAAAAAGCATTTTCTAATGTGAACAGAAGCGATTTTGCAAGCCATGTTTTTGCTTCACCTTGCCAAGAGACTTAAATAGAAACATTCCTTTGTTGAGCGAGCCTATGTGGAAAATATACAATTGAATCAGTAAACATTGAAACAATTTACAACCAGCTTGTAAAAAGTGCAATAGGTACATGTTTTTAAAAATATATATGGGTCTGTACTACATAGTTTATTTTCAAAGTGTTCTGTACCTTGAGCAGCAGGATTATGGATTCCCCTGTCTCACCAGGTGAAGGGGATGGATGAAGGTGAGTAGAAGGAAGAAGACCTGGCAGGGGCATGAAACATTAAGATTTTGGAGGGAAGAGAATGTAAGCCAATCTGCTAGTCACCTTCCCTTCTCTGCTGGAGCCTTGCTGGAGAAGGTGTTGATGGAGGTGAAGTATCATGTTAAAAGGCCAGGACTAGGGAAGACACCCCCAGAGATAGCTCTGGCAAGGGAGATGGGGGGGCACAGGAGGTTACTTGCCAGCTAAGAAGGAGCTGCACGAAGAACTTGTTTCATGTGAGGAGGTGCAGGAAGCATGTTTCCTTACTGGGACAAGCAATGGTTTAGACCAGAATTAGAGTAATTATCCCAGCAGCAGTTGTCAAAGCCACTCCCCTCTTCAAACTGGTGCTCAATGTGATTTTTATCCAAGCAAACTGTATTCAGCACTACAACCAGAAGCTTTCAAAAGCCTTGATGGAGCAACATGTCCACTGTGCTGAAACCATCATGCCAGCAACCAAACACCCATTTCACATGCTTCCTGGGCACTACAGCCACCTAGCTGTTTGGGGGACTTCTGGGACAGAGCTTTTTCTAGTTGGCGTATCAGAAGCAGAAATGAGTTTGGGGGTTTTTTTCACTCACAGAATAAGGCATTTTGTTGAATGGCAAGGTAGCAAGGTTTTGCGATGTGATAATTTGTAGGACTGAAATGCTTCTAGGTAAGTCAGACAAAGAAACCTTGATAATAGATTAGTGGAATTTGATTGCTCTAACAGCAAGAACTTCAGAACATACTTGTTTGGCTGCTCTGATCTTGATTACATTATTAATGTGAAGATGATTCAAGTATAAATTAATTGCTCTTTAACACTTGAATAAGGTATTCCAGGTGTACTGTGAGATATATTACTTTATATATTTTTAATAAATATATAAACTAGATTGCTTGGTTCATAAAAAGGCACGAGTACAGGAAGATGGGCATGGTCTTACTATCTACTCTAGGGAGCACAGGGTCAAGAGTTATCTACATATAACTAAGCAAGGTGAACATTGTGTATTGATCTTTGCTCTGTGGTAGAAGGGATTTTGTTACTATGCGCTGTCCTCCCAGCAAAAAATTGAGAGATTACCAGCATAAAATGGTATCCACAGGATTCAGCAGCAACTCCTCTGTTAAGCCTAGTGCTGAGTTATAAAATCAGTCATCCTTTGTGGCTCTTGCTTTAGGTGAAGGATGGGAACTTTTGCCTCCTCTTCACCCCAGTCATCCTGTGCCACCGGATGAGAAAGTTCACACTGTACTAGTTCTGGGAACAAAAGGAACAGTTCTTTTCTCTAGCACTGACAACCTGATACCATTCACAAGCACTGCCAATTTAAATTAGGAATGTGGAAAAGGTACAAGAAGTTTAGGCAGCTTAACTGAATTGGCATGCTTATTGAAAAGGGCCTCTGGTACCCTGAATTTATATGCAGCCAGCGGAGCTGCTAAGCCAGAACAATCGATCACCAGGAACACAAATGCGGACCAGACATGTTTCTTTCAATTAAGCATTCAGTAAGATTTTTGTCCTCCATCTAGGCATTCTAACAGCAAATGTACCCAGGTGTTATTTGTGAAATAGAATCATAATTTGAATATCGCCAAGCCAATAAGATAATTATCAAAAAGGTCACAAGCATCCTTAAAAATAGCATGAATTGACCTATATTCTAGTAACAAAAGTCCTCGAAGGTATGATTTTTTGACCCTTGACATGCAGTTATTTTTGTGTCTCAGTGTTTCAGTATCAGCTGAAAATCATCTTAAGTGTTACAGTATGGTGGCAGTTAAGTGCCCTGCTCTCATGCTGGAACAAGAAGGGAAGCTCAGTGGTGTTCTTTCCATTTACTTGCTAAATGTTGTATATGTAGAAAAGAATAAGTAAGAGGGTAGGCCAGTACAGTCTTGAATACCGATGGTGAAAGATTATAGCCTAATGATTTCAAAACCTCTTTAAAAATTATTCTGAGAACAAAATGTACCTATATGCTTTTTCCCAGTATGCTGAGAGATTAGATGAGTACAAAACAGTGCATGGGATGCCTGTCTCCATAATAAAAGAACCACCAGGCTCTGGCATAAACCTGCAGTAATTCTAAAATGAGATTGATGTGGTTATTACTAGCAACTACTTAGCAAACATCTCCGCTATCAGGTTTTCTGAGTTACAAAATAAAGGCAAAGAGGAGAAAGCCACTAGTCTTTTCTCCACTCCCATCTTACCAACTCCACATTACTTCAGTGCTGATTATTAACCCTTAGTTGGTTTTAATGGTCGGTTTGGATCCTACACGGCCCCACGGAAGCCTTGGTGCAACCCTCTGGATAATTTTCTTCCCTTGTCCCCTTGCTTTGTGTAAGTTTAAGATTTTCAAAACTGAAAAAAATGAAGCCTAGGTTTCAAAAAGAAATTTTATAGTAATTTAGAGTAACTTAGGTTTTTTTTCCCTTAACTGATGATACAGTGAAGTCTTTTTGCTTTTCAGTGGTATGTGTCAGCATTTTGCCTCTCATTCTGTTTTAGCTTTTCCTCCTTTCAAGACAACCCATGATTTAAGTGTTGCAACTTGAACAAGGCAAGGTCTCTGCATTGTACAAAATACCCTGGATTTGATACACTAACATTTCCTTCACAAGACATAAAGCCTTTTTGCTACAATTCATTAGGTTTCAAAAACCTATATATGACACCACTAGAATTTTATAATTTCTGGGACTTATGGAAGCTTCTTTCATGTTGCTGTGAATCAGGGTAAACCTGGTATAAGTTATCACTTGGTAAAAAGCAGCTCTGTTACCATATGCAGAGAAACTAATAATTAAGATGCCCTGAACAAATGAGGCACAAGTACATCTTTAAACAAAATGACACTTTTGACCTTGGGTAGCCAAGGTGTTTGGCTGTTGTACAGTGGGTATGACGAGGTAACGGATAACACAAGAAGGGACTCATTTTCTCAATACAGTAAAATCAGTTATTTTGTAGAAGTATGACTATAAGGAGATATATTTGTTCCTATTGCTTTACACACAATTCCAGCTATTTAAAACAGTTGCAGAAAATCGCAATTATTATTGTTATAAAATCATTAATGCTATATATATCCTGTGCTGCTGCTGGATGCCCAACACTATAGAGAACAAGGTCCCTTAGGATATATCCAGACTCCATGGCACAAACTCCTACACAAAATTAGGTCTTAGCAGATTAATTTGCATACTGCAAGAAGTCTAAATGCAATTTTTTGGTGTTCCCTATAGGCTTATTTACCATGCTCCTCTCTGCTACCACAACCAGGACTGATTCTATATAAATTGAAGTGGACTTTTTTACACTGCACTGATCACATCCCTTTAGGCTCATTTGTAGATTTGCAGCTCCAGGGAGAGAACAGCAAATAAACTCCTGAGGGAGGGAACTGTACCCTTCTCTTGCCCTACAAATGTCTGAGAGCATACTTTCACAGGTATGCCAATTGTAATGAGGCCCCATCCATTTCCATTACCTTCCTCCTCACTCCCTAACTCTTTCCTGAAGACATACTGGCCCACAGAAGTTGGGCCTGCTGGGACCTACATTCTTGACAAGTCCTCTATCTTTGTTCTGATTAATCTTGTGTAGCCATCCATCCCTGGTGCAGATCATGTCTGTGTGCATGTTTACATTAAGCAGACCTGCTCCAAACAGCTCGGAATCAAAAGCAGCAAGCAAATGTGGTAAAACCCCCAGCATTGCATTCAGCAGAGCTATAGCTGAACAAGGAGCAAAGAGCCACAGTCTGTGATCTCAGCCGGTTCTGTTTCTAGTTAGGTGAGGACAGAAACCACACAGCCAATACAACCAATTACATTTGAAAACTCAAAGATGTTCTCGCTGAATTTGAGCACTGCTTTTCTAACAAGAGGAGATGATATTGCCCTTGTTTTTTTCAGCTGAATTAACAGCAATCACCTAAGTGAACAATTTGTTTTCTGGACAAGCTACCTGCAAACAATTGGGGGGGGGGGGGGGGGGGGGGGGGGGGGGCGGGGCACGGGGGGAGAATTATCCAAGATTAAAAAGATCAAGTGAGCTTTTAGATCAACATTATTGAGTTGTTATGTAACATACTTAATCATATGGCTTGTGTTTTAGACATCTTTTTAGTATGTTATGATTGTGAACAAAGTATATTTCAGAATCCTAAACTATCAATCTACAGACACTGATAACCAGTGCCTTGTATTGAATATCCCACCTCTTGCTAAGTTACAGATCAGAAAAGTGAGAGGTGTGTGAAATGTTTTTGGGTTTTATATATAAACTGTCAAACAAGAAGAAAGACTAGTTTAGCATCAATGCAGACTAGACATACTGAATTTTACAAAATGTCTACATTTTGTTCTATGTTTTGTTCTGTTCTTGCCAATTTTATATCAGATCTAGATAAGTTTTGATCACCAACTAATTCTCATGTTGACTTTGATTTTGTAATTCATCATATATCAATACTTCACTGGTGGAACAGACTACTGAGCTTATGTTGTCACAAACAATATTCAACATCCTGGAGCCTTGGGGTTTTTTTCCCTCAGTTAATGGTTTTAGGGGACTGAAGAAATGGACTTCCCACAGTATGTGGCATTCAGTTAATGGTGTTTATTCAACTCTTCCAAACCAGAGCAATCAAACCCAGCTCTCAAGGCTCCTGAACAACATTTGAAACACAAATCACTGCATCTTCACTTTCTGCTTCCATTCTCTGGAAGCATTCACACAACCATGTCTACGCTTTTCTTCAGTCCATGCCAAAAAACGTAAATCAAATTTGTGGTAGATTTCCAGTTTCAAACTCAAATTGGAATTACAACACCCCTGTATGTGATGGTTGTCAACTCTTTTTCAGTCATCTCATGGTGCTTCCTCAAGTTATCATTTTCTAAGTAGATTTGTTTCATTATTTTAACTCAATGTTCTATCTAGTTTTTAATTATAATTAATTACATACTGTTTAAATAGGATTTTCTATTATCCCAGTGATGCTACCACAATGACACTAAAACATGCACACAACAGTCTGAGACTGTCCTTGTACACTAGATCAAGTCTTCCATACCCTTCTCTGTATGAAATGCATCTTTTTCTAAATCTCTTTACCTCAATGATTGTTTTGATTTACAGGTTGGCCCTGTAGTGTGTTACAGTCTATGGGTGTGAACTGTAAAGAGTGACTCTACCTCTAGAGCTGTATTTTAGGAAACAAAATTCAAGCCAGGAGTTAAGTATTACGTGGGACTAGCTCAGGTTCTTAACTGCAGCATAACAAAACCAATTTCCTCAAATCAAGCTCCTGCCTACTAAAATAGTTCATATTTGCAAGACTACTTATATTGTGTGATGTATTTGATGATACATAGGGCATGAACTAAGGCTTCTTGAAAGACAGTCTACAACTATATCTGTGTGGTTTGTATTTCCTTCAGTGCCTACAGGGTAATTTTTCCTCTTGGCTTCATGATATGAGTATGGAATTACATTACCAACAGTTTCAGTGTGGTCAATCCAAATCACTTGGCTGAACCAAACATGCCCTGCCACCTGAAGAGATTAAGGAATACCACTGATTTTGATTTTACTAACCAGCAGTGGGATTTGCTCTATTGACATTAACAGTAAAACTCTAATTTCAGAAAGACTGGAAAGAATCCAGTTCTGAATACTTCTGAAAAACCCTACCCTAAAAATCTTCATTTTAAATTACTTCAAAACATGCAATTTATAGATAATCTACCATAAGAAATTTTGCCAAAGTGGATCTGAAAGGCAGCTGGGAATACAAGCAAACAGATGATCCATATGATATTCTTGCTTGGAGCTTTGAAATCTGACAACTGAAAATAATTTACTTGGAACGAAAACCAATTCCTCTCCATCCCCTTTTCAATACATGAAATATTCACCTCTAATTTATTTTTCCACAGAAAATGGTAACAGCATTTTGCACTACTGGATTTTATGCAAGACCCTCTCAAGCAGTCCAACTTGTACTCAAATCTCAAGGCAATAAAAACACATATAAACTAGGTAAAAGTCTAACAGAATAAGACCAACAGCACTTAAATCACAGTCTATAACTACTTTAAAGATTCCAATTACAAATTGCAAGGGACTTTTTCTCCCTGTGCTCACACAAACATACACAAAATATTGGGAAGACCTTCTTAAGGCAGACTCAGTAATAATACAATTACTCTGAATAAATACAAAAAGTGGTGAAATGGGAATAATTCATAATTAAACTGCAGAAGCCACAATGGAAGGACCGATCACTTATATAGAAGAATAAAGATTATTATTCTTAAAGCATAAACAAAGGCAGTACATGAGAAACTGTATGAGTCAAGCTAGAAACTTGTGACACCCTGCTGAACAAGATCAAAGACGAGTTCAGGTTAACAGCATGAGGATTAGTGAGAAATGGTATAAATAACCCAACTTTATATAACCCCAAACCTTCAGACTAGGCACCTGATAGCACAGCATAGAGCGGGAATGGCGAGGTGAGCTACTGAGATAAGAAAGAGGCAAGACTGGGGACAGGACCTCAAATCATTTTAGACATTAGGTTATGAATAGAAACCTCAGAAAGATAACTAAGGTTTGTAGAGAGGAGTGGGGGGCCTGACTCTCTGCTGAAGTAAACAAGCACATTTTCATTGAATTTCAGTGAAATTCTCTGAAGACCTACCCTACATTTGTGCTAGCATGCTTGTCATCCACCATACTGATTTACAGGTCCTAGTGACCTTCAAGTAAGTTTGCATTATTTTTGGAAATTTTAAAGCTACCTAGATTCAAGCAGCCTTTTCAAATTCTAATTGATAGGTCTCAAGCCAGAGAGCGCTGAGAGAGAAGCTCTTCTGTCATGCTACAGTTTACATGGAATGACATCTCCACTTAATAAAAAATGCAACAATTTTCTAAAAAAAAAATTAAACAATGGTAGTACCCTATCTATATTTTCTTCCTTATAGATCAGGTTCTGTCCAAGGTTACACGGGAGCTGTTACGAACTACATAACAAATGCTGTATCTCCGTACAGTTCCTGAAGTGACAGCAGCACTATAACTCATAGTACTGTGAAGCAGTTTGAGTTACATGGGATATTTAAGAGGGTATATAATATATTCACTATTTTTCTTAACCTTTTTATTTCCTATCCAAGCCCTATATCCAAATATGGAGAGAGAACACTCATCTGATAGCTGAACCTGCATTCAGTTAACAGTCACAATTCTGGTCAAAAAGGAAATCCATCAGTCCCTCTCTAACGGCATAAATAGAGATAATCAAGTTCTCAAGGTTTTATGGTGAATTCTTGTCACACCTTCTTTTTCCTAGCAATTTCCAAAGAAAGTGAGCAAGTAGTTCAAGGAAAGAGTTTATAAAAATTGTGGACTACACAGTATATGGTGCATGAGCCAGGTGGTGCTAACTTCTTTAAGGAAGTATGACAGCAGCAGTAATTTTTCTCTTCCTGCTCACCTCTAAAACATGCTCCCTGTAGGCACGCAAAAAAGAAAAATAAAAATCTTTGTGATTTTTAAATATCAGCTTAATACTGTCCGTAATTGTAAGTATTAATCAGAGTTACACAGACAGCTACAAGGCAGCATTAATATTTTTCCATATCTTAAACTTGTGTTTATGTGCCTAATTTTTTAATTCTTTCAAATCACACACATGTATCCCATAGCATTTATTAGAAACAGTTGCTTCTCCATATTCTGTCAGTTTAAGATGTTTTTTTGTTTAGTATTTCTGAGAAATGGTAACAACAAAACTTGAATACTATAATAAATCTATTGAGTGTTCATAAATTGGTCGAAGGGAGGAAGCTCCACGAGAAGTGAAAATCATGGCTACCGCAGAGGAGACTAGAAAGAATGTGGCAATCTGAGGAACCTGGTGTAGAGCTTAATAGGACCAACCTATAGAAGTACCTTGAGATCTTCCTTCTGCTTTGATTCACAGTAAACTGACACAGTCCAAGGTCTTGCAACAAGTCAGGTGAGAACAGATGAAATACTTACTGAGAATCAAAACAGATACAGTGATAAAACATAAGTTTGGAAGGAAAAACAGGGGTACAGCACCCCAGTAGCAGTGAAAAAAGTCACCCTGTTACTTATTTGTATAATTAGTTTCCTTTAACTAACACATGGTAAAACAACACTGGAGAGGAGCCACAGCAGTTGGAACCATCATTTCCCAGCTCAGACCAAGAGGGCAGATGGACCTAGCTCAGATCAGTGAGACTTCTCAGCCTTTACACGACACATGTGGGAATCAGACTGCATTGCTATTACATCTGCAACACTATGAAGAAGAAATGGCCTACAGTTAAGGTACCCAAACCTGGGGTACTCTCTCTACAACAAAATGATATGAAAATACTGACCTGGCAGCATCTTTTTACATAAAGTCAAAAACGATTTATGTCCTGCCATCAACAATACACAAACAAGGACTAGTGGACAGCTGACAGGATTGCAGTTGATATGCAGTTCCAATAAATGTACTCATTATGAAGTATAGGAAGCAGCAATGGCTTGAATCTGGGAGGGACTTAATGTCATCTTATAGTTCTTGTGGTTGCTTTTTAATAATTTTCACATTACTGTTACTACAAAAACACATCATAGAGTTAAAACATTTTTATTGCACATACATGAGTTCATTATACCTTTTTTTCTCATTCCAGCTTTTCTTGACAGCAGGAGTATGTCTGGATGAAAATCCCAGATTTCATGTAAACCAGCAGAAGAGATTTTTTATTCTTTTTGGTTTTAAATTATTTTCTACTTATTTCTTTTTATTGTATTCCTTCTTTTTTTTTTTTTTTTTCCTTCCCTTTTACACCACAAAACAGAGGACAGAGAGGCCATAACCTATCTGCAAATTGAAACAGCAGCAGCAAGATCTAAAACAGAGGTTTCGAGGAAACCCATGCATATCTGGAAAAAAAAGCATGGTATGTCATAGCATCCCAGCAACTCTAAAATGCTTGTGTCATACTGGACCTGAAATCAGTATCTTGAGTCTGGGTATATGGGAGAGAATACATTATTTCTGGAAATAGATTGCAGCCTCCTGTATGCTTTACTTGGCTTTATTTCCTTCTGGTTACTTTACCAATAATGTATGTTGAATGTATTTTATGTTTACACTTCAGAGGAAAAAAAAAAAAGTGATGAACCTAATAGGATCCATTACTAAAATCCTGAGAACATTACAGTTAGCAATCTTTTCAAGTAGCTCGCAGAGATTTTTTTCTATAGAGCTGCTATTGATTTTCCTTCACTTTCCAAACTGCATAAGATAATTTTCTATTTTTAAGGCACAGATCATGATATAGCCAAACAGAAGCTAGGATTTCATCTTCCTACATCATCTGTAATAAGACTTAATGGCAGGAGCACTACTGAAATCTAAGCCAAATTCCTTTATACAAATTACCTTCATGTAATCCCTTCACTTACCAGGAGAAAGTCTGAAAAACACTCTGAATCATAGGCCACATACCACCTCTGCTTTGGTGTGCAATATGCCACTCAGAAAGAAAGAAAATGACCTAATCTTCTACCACATTAAACAA
Organism: Aquila chrysaetos chrysaetos; assembly: GCF_900496995.4. NCBI lineage: Eukaryota > Metazoa > Chordata > Aves > Accipitriformes > Accipitridae > Aquila > Aquila chrysaetos. Next base: position 30,209,944 of record NC_044004.1, on the reverse strand, counting down.
ACTGGAGATCTGCATGGCCTATTGTCTCCAAACCCACACAGTGCTAAAAAGCAGGAACTCCCAGCATTTTTTCATCCCCTGGTTTTGTGCACACTACTCTTCCTAGGCCTCTGCCTATTTCCAATTATTCTTGCTCATGATTTTAATAACATGATTTTAATCTCAGATCTTTACATCAAAGTCCACTGAGCAGAAAAGGCCCTCTTCGCAGCAATGAATGCCAGTGAAAGTCACACAGCTTTCACCTTTATTTAGATAAGCAAAAGTATCGATGTGTGGAAAAATCCAATGTGAGTTGCACCTGAAATCAAATGTAGGAAGTGTTAAGAAAAGTGTTCTATATAGATCTGATATCTAATGACCATAAAAAGAGGATTCTTCCATCTCATAAACTAGTTTTGTAAGAAGCGTCTGCCTGCATTGATCCAAACCAGAATATATGGGATACACACTCACTGTTTCTTAGGTACAAGTGCATTCAGCCTATATTCTCACCCTATGAATTAAAACCATGACAATGTTAGAGTTAGATTTATGACTCTTTGTGGCCTTTCATTAATCAGTCATACTTATTGATCTTCAGTGGGAAGCTTGGAGGCAATACTCAAGTAATAATGGCTACTTGTTGTCCTAGCTATTCTTTTGAGTTGATGGTTAGTTGCCAGCATCTTCCTTATTTTTCCTCATGCCTTCCCATAATGTTAGTCGTATCCAAGGTTCTTGAGTTAATGCAAAGAGCAAAATAGCAGCAGAGTGAGAATATAGGCTGAATGCACTTGTACCTAAGAAGATACCTGCCTCCAGACTTTAGATTCTTAAAAACAAAGCAGGACAAACCCTGGAGATCACGAATCTGTTACTAAGTAGAAGTCGTCACACAAATTCTGATATTGCCAAGCTCCTCAGAACTAAAACTCTTGGGGAGTACCAGACTTTCAAGGTGGTCCCCCAGCAACTGTTCCCAATTAAAAAAAAAAAAAAAAAGGGAAGAATGAGCATTTTTGTGTCTTGCCAGACCCTTGCACAGAACACAAAACAATGTTGTTGCATGTAGCCCTGTGTACAGAAAACAGTCCAGGGCTTAGCACGTTATTCCCAAAGCACATTTCATTCTTCAGCTTTTTTATCTGCATTTCCTTTGATCAGTCTCAAGAGTTGTAACAACTTACTAAAAGGAAGTAGGAAATATCATGCTTTTCAACTGCTAGAACACGGAATAGACATGAAAATATTCCCCCTTTTGACAGTCTTCAGTCTTGCTGAACAAATTTAACATTCTTGCAGATTTAGTCAATGAGAAGCCAAAGCAGCATTCCTAAATTTGCAATCAATAGCCAGAATAAACAGATATGTACAGATTAAAAGCTATATTATAGCTTTCCTCCATCCTTATTTCCCCCCAAATCATATAATCCCTGTTGTACAAACCATACATACAAAAATTTATAAAATGACAGAATTTAGCTTAATGTCATTTAGCCTGTAACAAGGCTAGTTAATACAAATCTGTGATGATGTAAGCCAACTAGTTAACCCTTGACTATTCTCCAGCAAACCTGGCTATTTTTCTTCCATTAGTCTTCACTTTTCCAATGAGTAATAAAAAGGAAAATTGCAATGTTATAACTTCATTTAGAGGATAGCATTCATACGAACCGGCTTTCTCTCAGTGAGCTGCACAGCCCCAAGCATACAGTCCCACAGGGTGGTGGTCAGAGTGAATGAGCTAATTTACAACAATAAAGTTATCAGATTTAGACTTACTTTGTATTCCTAGACTAATACTAATCCCTTTGTTTTGCTTCACTACTTTAACATATCATAAAATTAATTAGGTGAATGATTCCTGAACTGACATATATTCCAAAAAGCCTGATGATGGAATAGAACAAGTCAAAGTTAATTGATAAGAGGTTTCTTATTGTAGCTACTCATGAGAAGTCATAGAATAGAGTACTCTCAAGTGACTTATCTTTCCAACCAGTATTTCTTCAAATTGAGCCTTCAGCATAGAATAATGGCCCCAGCTGAGTGATAACAAATAGTCAAATGTAAAAAGTCATAAGTCTTATAAACACATGAAATAATTTGATACTACTTTAACTTAAAATACAAACTGTACTTTGATTTTGTATTAAACCAGTAACTACAAGTCATGCCAAAACAAAGTAAAAATGAATAACCCAGTTTAAATCTGTCCAATACCGAAGCAGCAGAAAAGCTTAAGGAGCAATATGATAAAATAATATTAAAATATCTTCAAATTGATCAGGACCAGGCAGTCTGCAAAAGAATTAGCAAGGCCCAGAAATGAACAATTATGAAAGGAGCCTTTGAGAATTTGAAGGCTACATCACAAAAGCCAAATGAATGATTTGTCTGTGATAAAGATTACTTTCCCAAAGTTTTAAAACCCAGGGATGAATGAACAAGGACCTACCTGAAACATTTTAGAACAAATTTGTGAATAAGGACCAAGTCATTAGGATTTAATGGTATTTTTTTATCACCGACTGCACAGCATGAAGTTGAAGAGTAGTAATGCCTCAAAAAAACTGAGCAAAAAAGTCTCTGAAGGAGTCAGCACCTAAGCACAGAGCCTGACTCAAAGGAACGCTATTTTAGAAAAGTCTTCAGATATGTCCTTCCAGGGTATGACAGCTACCGTGAAGGAGAAGGGACCTTTAGTGTACTCTTAGACCATTAATTCAGAAAGGAGAGGAACAAATAGTTTCACAAGCGAAAGGATTCCAAAGCTGTTTTCAGCATCAATTAATGTGAAAAAAGCAGAATACTCTAAGCTAACCATGGCTGCAGACTCCCAGAGATCTCGATTCTGACAAGACCCTCATGGACAGAGCAGCAGACAGAATTTAACACCACTTCTTGCATGACTAATGAATCTGGGAAGGAAGAGTCCAACCCTAATTCTAAAATAGCTTCTACTCACCTTCTGAAAAGTTCTGGAAGTGTAGACAGCTCACTGAAAACATCATCCCAAGCTACCAAAAGTAAACAAGCTTACTAGTTAAGGAAAATAGGAGAGAACATGTAGAAATCTACCTATGCTGAATACCATCAATTAGTGTTGAACCTAAGAGAAGCATGATTTAGAAAACCTGCACAGGGCAGCATAGATCAGATATGAAACCACACTCACGTAAGGCAAGACTGAATAGACTAAAGCTTAATCCTTCAGCACGACTGCAGAGGACAGAGGTCTATAAAATGACTGACAAGGCTTGTAGGAAAATGATTCATTGTTTCTCATAACAGGAACTAGACAGTTGTCAGGTTTAATATGAAGAGAAAGTACTTTTGTATACCCTTCAAATTTAGTTTCATCTTTTATTAAAACACAATCCAGAGGACAATAAACACTTAGGTAAGCCTAGCAAGCTACAAATGTAATAGATCACTAAATATTCACCCTGTTTAGCATATGTTTAAGCAAAGATAACAACCAGAAACACTTCCTGGCTAGATGCGCATTAAATCTGACCAAGTATATAAAAGAGTTTGGTCCTAAAGCTACACTAACTCACTTTCCAGTGCAGGCAGTGGGGAGTGCCTGGCAGCTACTTCTAACTATTTTATATTCTTGCTTGTGCATTCCAAGGAAGCATTGGCTAGTAATAGGATACACATAAATCAACTTCATGTTAAGACCTACCATTGAGGAATAAGTTATTAATATTTACTTAGACATAAGCAACTGAAAAGCACATACAAGCTTTCAATTGCTCAAAAATATCGATACTGCTCTTCAAGGATCTTCACACTAGTTGTTCTTTACATGGAATATTGCAACATTTTCCTTTTTGTTTATTCGAAATAGGCAGGTAATGGGATTCTTGCTAAGGAGGTAATAGTACTTGGTCTTTAAAGTTTGAGACAATCTTTTGACTAGTTGGAGAACATGCAAACAACACATACAGCCTAATGAAATAACTTAGTAGCTGGCCAGTTGATCTCAAAGTGCTTTTGCATTCTAAAATACATCCAAAAACCCATGACCAGACATTCAGAATAAAAGATGAAGATTAAAAGGGTCATTTTCAATGGATTTGTGAATTAAAGATTAAACTTATCAGGTTTGCACATGGCAAGAGAATGTTTCTGCATGACAACACAAAAGCGTTCACATCCATGAAACAAAGCCTTCATACAGGACATACCTAAACAAGAAACCTTCAGAACACACAAACTTCTGGTAGCATTCTCATATTTTATTTCAATTAATCCACAAAGACACAAATAAATTACAGCAGTTTTTGTTAAGAAACCTGTTTTAACAAATGACAAGGTTGCTGATTAAACATGATCATTGAAAATGTGTAGCTTTAGCCATTGCTTCTCTCAATTCCACTTTCAAGACAATACATTACAGGTGACAACTGGAGTCATCTAGTATGAATTCAGAAATCAGCCACTCATGAAATCATAAGATGATGTTTAATATCAGTTCAAATCCCTTGCACATGCTGGTTTCCTCCCTGCAAAAGAAGTTTTATTTAACCTGCAGTCAGCATCGCACATACAAAAGAGGTAACTGGCCTAAGGTTGAGCTATATGAACATACTACCTGACACTAACTCTTAAGAGCCATTTCTCAATACAAATTTCTTCATTTATCCAGGACAGGATTTTCCTTTCCCACACCATTAGTAAAGATTCCATTCCAGAGGACCAGCCAGATTAGAATAAATGGACCCAATAACTGTCATAAGCTTTCTTAAGATTTTTTCCAATTTAGGTTGGCTATGTTTATATAAAGTTCTAACAATTACCACGCGGGTTTCCACTAGTCCAAACTAATTTTGGTTTTCTTTTTTTGTTTGTTTGTTTTCAGGTAAGGAATAAATAAAACTTCTTTAGATATAGAGGGCAATCCATCCACTAACACCTGATAATCCTTTTTACACTACATACCTGGAGACCAACCAGTTTACAAGGAACTCTTTTCACACGTTTATCACAGGTTCATAAAGCACCAACACACCTGAGAAACCCAAAAAAGTAAGATTTACATGAAACTGATACCAAGACTCAGATAACATGATAATTAGATGACAGTTCAAAACCTACCTACAAGCTATTAATAAAGTTGATTTAGTAGCTTCCTGAAGTTCAGTAGTTTCATGAATGTGTTGTTCCTCTCACCATGATCCAAAGAAGAGTTTCAACCTCACCTCTGGGTTTGAGAGAGAACTTTTATACCCCTCTGTGTTGGCCACTTAAGACACCGCCAGACTTAAGAGGGCAAAGCATAAAAGGGGAGTAGATTATAGCACTATTTTTTTCTTAACTAAGATAATCTGAACTTACCGTTTACTCAAGAGATTACAATTTGCATGAAATTTGTGAATTATCAAAAAGCAAGTTTTAAAAGCTATCTACAATTGTCATTAGACTAGAGCATACTTACCTTCTAGCAGATGATACTGTTCATTCTTAAGAAGTCCTGAGCAGTGCTTCTAATTTAGGTGTGATCATCCATGTCTAGAATATTTCAAACAAAGTTGCTATGTGGGACCTCTAAACAGCCCCCCCCAAAAAGACAAAAAGTATTAAATTATAATATAATTTATATCATCTAATTACAGACCTTTTTAAAGCCATATTCTACAGACTTGCTATTACATTGAATTAGACACTCTTAAAGTCAGTCTACAAAGTTGCAGAAGTCATTTACATATCAAGACTATCAAATCAAGACCTAGAGCAAAAGGTAGTCAATGGCTCAATCTGTTGAAGATTGTTTTAATTAGCCTGTTTAAACTACACAGAACATATTTTTAACATCTTTTAAAATATACTGCTAATCAGAAACAATGGAAAGTTTATTAAGCCTAAACTGCTTTTACTGTTGACACTACCCTGAAGCAAGCTGTAAATTCTAGATTTAACAGACTTTACCAGCCAGTTCTTTGCTACCTTGTGCCTACTTACATATACCTTGTAACAAATATACTCTCTCAACCAAGAGAGACATCAAGTCACTGTTACAGACACACAAGACTGGGCCAAAAGCCTATGCAATCAGTGACTGTTCTTTGTTTGAAACGTTAAGTCCATTTGAACTTAGGTGCCTGCAGCCTTCAGTACCCTAAGCACTGCAGGTTATAACTGCAATTTTCTTGATGCAGCCTATAAAAAAAGAAACCACTGCACTGAAATCAGATTTAAGGTCTGCGCAGCTCAATACCTATAATTTAGAGAAGAGCAGAAGGGTACAAATGAACACAAATACTCCTTCGTCTCACAGCGACACAGAGCAGTACCCTCAGATACACGTTTGTCTTTAAGTGGTACAAAGTCTGAGGATCCAGAGCTCTCCATTTCTGAAGCCCAAAGCCCTAGCTAACCAGCCCCAGGCTATGAGGTGTGTGATGAGGTCGGCGTGCCCCCTTACCTATAGCTGTTCAAAGGCACGACTCCAGATCCCCAGCGCTTCCCACCGGCCAGGCCTACTGTCCTTGGCCTCCTGCCCACGCCAGGCGCAGCCGAGCGCGGCAGGCCAGCGGACAAAGCCTTCGGGGACATTGGAAGGCCTTGCCGGTACCTTGGGACGCTTTCTGCCGCCTTCCTCCCCGCCGGGCGGCCCACGCCACACACTGCGGAGGGAGAGAGAGAAAGAAGTCAGCCCGGAGCGGCAGGGCGGGGGACGGGGGGGGAAGGAAGGGGCAACCGCTTGTGCCTCACGACAGGATGCAGGGCGGAGGGGACGGCTCCGCACTGGGTTTCTGTGAGGGAAAGGCGCTCTATCCCCCTGTGTTGACTCCCCGGAGCACCGCCAGGCTCCGAGAGGGCAAGATGTGAAGGGAAGACCTGAGCAGGTCCCATTCCGTCCCCCCGCACCCCGCCCGTTGGGAGCCCGGGGCTCCCCGTGGAAGCGGCTGTCGGCCGCCTTACCGGGGCGGCGGGCGGTGGGGAAAAAGGAAGGGAGGCGCCTCCCGGGGCCTTAAATACCGTCCCGCGGCTCCCGCGAGACCCCGCGGGGGCGCCGCTGTTGATTGGTCGAGCTGGCGCACGTGACCCCGCGAGGGGGGAAGGGGGGGAGGGCGCCCCCGCGGGGCCTGCAGCGACCGAGCCGCGCACCGGCGCTCCCAGCCAAACGTTAAGGGGAGATGCCGCCGTGCTGCGCCTCCCCGCCCGCGCTCCCCCGCGGGGAGACGGCGTGGGGCTGGCCCTGGAACGGGGGGTCGGCCAGTGACCCCGGGCCGCGGCGGTCGGGGAGGAGGGAGCGGCCTTCTGCCTCAGGGAGAAGCGCCCCGGTTTGCTCGGTCGCGCTCCCTGCGGCGGTCAGTCAGGGGCGGACCCGCGGCCTGCGTCACGAGGGGGCTTTTGTCTTCTTTGGGATATAATTGTCGATCTCTGCCCAGGCCAAACTCGGGGGGCCCGGAGGTCTTTCGCACACAGAAACAAAAGCGTCTTTGGTGTGAAGTAGCAGCTGCGTAGCGGTTTTGAGGAACTAAATACTGCTGATCTCTGTCTAAACTCCCATCTAAGCCCTACTTTAGGAGGCTTAGGATCTGTCTGTAAGGATAGCGAAGTAAGCCTCAAGCCTGCGCTAATACCCTCGCTGACGTTACAGCATATGTGGCTCGCTCTAGAGCACGCCTGGGCTGCAGCTCACAGGGTGGCACGGTGGAACCAGGCCTGCCCTCCTGCGAGTTAGCGCACAACATGGATGCAAAACACAGCTGTTGTTCTACCTCAGCTAAGATGTGCTGCCTGACTGGGGACGCTACTAAGAGGTTTTAGGGTGAGTACAAGCAGATTAGCATAAACTGGGAATTAGTAATTTGTAGCACAGAGACTTTGAACGTTGCCCTGCCAAGCTAGTAGGTAGGAACCACAGTGTCTTGGTTCCGGTGGAGTTCTGAATTCAATGAAAGTCTCTGCTTCACAGAGGTGGCTATATTGCTGATAACTTGTAGCTTCCTGCCTCAGTGAGAAACAGTATGTCTTGGCTCATACTGAGTTGCTACCAGCACAGCACCTGTAAGCGTGTGGAAAGAAAATAACAGGTTGGCCCACTGTCCCTGCGAGTTTTCTGAACCCTGCATTTAAACTACCCTCAGCAGATCTAAACCGATCTGTTTCCTCCTGAAACAAACAGTCACATAGTTGCAATCGAGGGATAGCTTTAGAAATTGTTTCCTATCACTTCTAATTACCTCTTCAGTCTAATTCTTGATACTTGCTTAAAACATTGTTGCAGGTGTAATCCCGGTGCCAGTCAGTTTATTGTGAGTGCATGGGGATTCAAAAGCTGTCTCAGGGCTCTAGGTAAGTCATTCTCTGTGTATGAATTTGAGACATGTAGCTTCAGGTTATTTCAAGTGGGGTTCTCTGCAATGACCATTTTCTACAGTTAGACACATAAGTCAGATCGTCCTTTCTTGTAATGTAGCCAAAAAGATGAATTGGCATGCAACCTTTACATTTTTACCACCTGTGCCAGTGGGATGTATATCAAGCTCAGTGTCTTCTCTTCCAGTAGAGAATGTAAACTGGCACCTCTGTTAGCACAGCAAACCAGTGATCAGTGTCCATCCCAGATAAGTATTTTAATCATTCAGACAAAATCCTACTAGTTTTTCTTCCCCTGCATGAGCTTTCTTCTGTTTTCCCCATACAAACTTTGCGTTGTTTGCCTTCTCTCTGGTTCCATGAGACTTACTTTCTTGTCCGATAGTGGCACAACTTCAAGAAGAGAGATGCAGAGGCCACCTGCCCTGTTTGTCCCTTCTTTTCAGTGTGAGAGGTTAGCAGGTTCTACACATGCCCAGGAAAAATTGTCAGACACCTGGTCAACTATACCAGTAGATGTTGTGAGGTCTGTTTACATTAGGGCACTTCTACTTTAGGTAGTCAAGGAGAAGAATATTGAAGGTCTGCATTTTGAAGTTAGCTAAGTGGCATCTGGGTGTCTTGGTTATTTTGTGGATTTAGTGTTGAGCTTTTTAAGGTGTCTGTGGTGATCTGAACCCAACTGTACAAATCTTGAAGAGTTGTGCTCTAATCAGTCAAGTCTCTCTTTGTGGGATGCGTGAATTTAATGTCAAAGTCACAGATCTTATACCTCTTTCAGCTGAAAGGCACTTGAAAAACATTTGTTTAAAAACATCATGTTGGGTTCACCACAATGCACAATTGTCATTAATGTTTCATTTCAATCTCACTGTTTTTTCTCCACACTGATATGAAGGAAAAGCAAGCAAGTAAAATCTTGATAGGACCATCAGTCTTTGCAGATGGATGACAGTATCCATCTGCATTAAATAATTGGCAGGTTTGGGACCTTACAATGTAGCAGCCTTTTTTAAATTATTTTTTTTACTTGATTAAAACTTTGATATGCTAATGTAATAAAAATGTAATTTGATTAATTTATGCCACAATTTACATAAAATGAAAAGGCTATTTTAAATTCATGCTGAAAATAGAGTAAATGCCATTTACAGCCTGTCTGCTGTCAAAATATCCTTTGTGATTTGTCCTCAGAATCTATGTTAGTTAAAATTAGAGCCTGTAGAATAGAAGAAAAATAATAAGTAATATCTTTGGAGAAGAGGGGGGCAAGCCAGAATTGTTATTTCCTTTCCAGAGGCAGAAATAACAATACATTTCTGTTAGAAACTTAAGTTCTCTGTTATTTTTGCTCAGTGAGTCTTTTCTTGTTTGATAAATTATTTCCATGGTGTGATGGGTTGACCCTGGCTGGTTGCCAGGTGCCCACCAAAGCCGTTCTATCACTCCCCCTCCTCAGCTGGACAGGGGAGAGAAAATATAACAAAGAGCTTGTGGGTAGAGATAAGGACAGGAGAGAGATCACTCATCACTTACCGTCACGGGCAAAACAGACTCAACTTGGGGAAATTAACTCACTTTATTACAAATCAACCAGAGTAGGGTAATGAGAAATAAAACCGAATCTCAGAACACCTTCCCTCCACCCCTCCCTTCTTCCCGGGCACAACTTCACTCCCGGCTTCTCTACCAACCCCCCCAGCGGCACAGGGGGACGGGGATGGGGTTTACGGTCAGTTCATCACACGTTGTTTTCTGCCGCTTCACCCTCCTCAGGGGGAGGACTCATCACACTCTTCCCTGCTCCAACGTGGGGTCCCACCCACGGGAGACAGTCCTCCATGAACTTCTCCAACGTGGGCCCTTCCCACGGGCTGCAGTTCTTCACGAACTGCTCCAGCATGGGTCCTTTCCACGGTGTGCAGTCCTTCAGGAGCACACTGCTCCAGCATGGGTCCCCCACGGGGTCACAAGTCCTGCCAGAAAACCTGCTCCGTGGGCTCCTCTCTCCACAGATCCGCAGGTCCTGCCAGGAACCTGCTCCAGCGCGGGGTTCCCACGGGGTCACAGCCTCCTTCGGGACAACCCACCTGCTCCGGCGTGGGGTCCTCCACGGGCTACAGGTGGATATCTGCTCCACCGTGGACCTCCATGGACTGCAGGGGGACAGCCTGCCTCACCACGGTCTTCACCACGGGCCGCAGGGGAATCTCTGCTCCGGCGCCTGGAGCATCTCCTCCCCCTCCTTCTTCACTGACCTTGGTGTCCGCAGAGTTGTTTCTCTTACATGTTCTCATTCCTCTCTCCGGCTGCCGAATCTGCCTGTCCCAACTTTTTTTTTCCTTCTTAAAAATGTTATCACAGAGGCATTACCGCTATCGCTGATTGGCTCGGCCTTGGCCGGCGGCGGGTCCGTCTCAGAGCTGGTATTGGCTTTCTCTTGAACACAGGGGAAGCTTCTAGCAGCTTCTTACAGAAGCTACGCCTGTAACCCCCCCCGCTACCAAAACCTTGCCAACAAAACCAATACACATGGCTAAAAATTTGTTATCTCTTTCTAGCCAATACATATGATTAGAACTTAAATAGTTACTTTCCAACTGAAAGCACATTTTGTATAGGTAAGAAAAATGCCGGTAAAGTTTGCTAGTGAACTTCCTTGCTGAATAAAATACCTGAAAAAGAGGCCATTCTTCAAGCTTCTACCTCACAGAAGTGTGGGAATATTTTCAGTTGAGTAGTGAGTGTCAGGGAAGATCAATGTTACGTAAACTGATGAAGCAATCAATACACAAAAGTTCTCTTATCTTCACTGTTCAGAGCTCCTAATGTAATTTTTTTAAAACACTATTAAGCAGAAGGAAAAAGGCAAGAGTAAGATATTATGAGATAATCACACCTCTAGGGCATTATGGAGCATTGAACTGACTCTAAAGGCCTAAACAGCCTCTTCATAGAATAGGCTGTTTAATGGTTATCACTATAGAACTACTAGTCCCTTTTATTTAGTCAGTCTGCTTTTGGTGTATTTGACATCAATGTGTTTGCATCTGTCTTATTCTGCTGTCTTTGGGCTTTTAAATCTGATGTCTGGCCAAAAAAAAAAAAAATGAAGTCAGATGCTGTAAATGTATTTTGTTTTCTTCTACAAAATAGCAATTTCTGAGAAAAATGAAAAGATGGTATTTCCTCTCTGCCAACTAGTATAATGTTTACATTAGCAAATACAGGCAAGATTCAGAGATTAATTTAATACGAAGTTTTATTTTCTGTGCTTCATATTTGGTAGGTCACAGTATGACTTAGGATTCTAAAGATAAGGTTTTACTGTATTTTATATCAAGAAAGATAATTTCTCAGATAATTTGAAAATATTGGGTAGGGGTTGCTTTGAAGCTGACAGTCTTCAAGAAGAATAGTGATTCCAGAGTTGAGGTAATTTTTTTTTATTTTTTTTTTTAGACTAAGGGGCCCCCAGGAGACACCCGATATTTTCTGTGGATTGCCGTGAATTTTTCATGGACTACAGTTCACTCTGACCATTAGAGTTTCAGGTGTAAATGGAGCGGCTTCCGTGGACCTGCTATGAGCCATGCACTACAGCCTCAGTCCATGGTCTGCAAGTTGGCATTTGGCATTGTACTAAAGCTTCCAATCTGTTCTGCAGTGGGGGCCAAGCTTCATGGAAAATCTTTAGTCCTCATGCTTGTGCCTACATATTTGCCATTCTGTTAAAGACATATTGATATTTTTTGTAGAACATGATTTAATGTGAGATACAAAATATTTAAAAAAAAAATTGTAAAATGCTAAACATACATTGTCAGCACTGAAAGTATTTCAGACATCTGAATTCTCTTTTAATTCCTATTATATATTCTCCCACCTTCCAGAAAACCTGAGTATTTTTTTAACTGCCTTTTCCATTAGTATGCCCTTTTAATTGCCTGGAAATTTATCCTAAATTTGATTCTGTTCCAAACACTTGTTCAGCAAAACTGACTGATGATTAGCCATTTCTGGACCAGAGTTTATGACAAGAAAAACATATATGAACCCTCTGTGGAATTTTCCAAGATTTCTGGAGAGGAAATGCAATATCCTCTTTGTAGTACAGAGTGAGCAGATATTCTAGTCCCAGCTTTGCTGCTAACTTTCCTGTGTAACTTTGGACAAATTGCTAGATTTCTTCTGCCTGTTTTCTTGCTTTGTAAAAGAAGCTAATATTAACTTGCCACCCAATAATTTGACAAGTCTGAGTGAATGTTTGCAAAGTACTCTGAGAATGTCAGGTGGAAACTGTTATGAAAGTCCACTAGCCAAAGAGGATATTTACAATAGGTTCTTATTTTATTTAGTGAAATAAAAATGTTCAAGCGTATAACCAGATGAGACCAGGACTGATCTAAAATTAAATGCAGGAGGCATTTTTTGACCTTTCAACAGAAATTATATAAGCACTCATAGTTTATAAATAGTGCTTTGTTTCCCTTCTCTTTGTCTAACACTCAGAAGAAACACAGGATTAGTTGTTTGTTATGAAGAGATAGGGCAATGCTTTAGAGTGGAAACAATTGTTCACTGTTCTGTATTTATACAGTTCCTATAATGTTTGTAACTAGCATTTGTTGCTTTTCTTAGCACTTTTTTATCTTCAAAAAGCCACAGAAATAAACTTTCTAGACCTGAAAATAACAACACCAGAAGAAAACCCAAACACTCACCAGCCCATTTCAAGTGTGAAAGTTTCTTTTCTCTTTACCTGTTTGATATGTGACTGAAGAGAAAAAAAAGCCAATGCTAAACTATTGTTAAACTGGTACATAAATACTTGTATATTATTTCCTATTTTTATTACAAATCCTCAGAAATAAGACATGAAATGTGTCCACCCTTAAATGAAAGTATTTTTATTTGTGTTGAGGATAATGATATTGAATTCTTCACAGAATGATGTGTGTTTATGTATATATGTTCATATTTCCAAATATGTTTAGTTTCAACAGTAGTCCTTTCCTTGAACAACCAATAAATGCTTAACTAACAGCAATTTAATTTTGTGTTTAAAAAAAAAAAAAAAAAAAAGTTTAACAAACAGAAACCACCTGAAACCTTACCCTGAAGTCAAGTAATTGTCATCAGTGAGAAAGCAACAGTATGAAAATACCACTTAACTTTTTCTTACTTTTTTGTTTTCCTACTTTGTGTGATTTCTCTGGGGTTCATATTATGGGAATAATATCCTTGACATTAAAATATATATGAGGTAAATGGCTTTATTAGTTACCACACTTCATTTCATTTAGATTTTTAATCACCTTTCAAACCTGTTCATTTGCTTCATAACTTTTCACTGAGAGCAAGTACAATTCTATACAGTAAATTGGAATAAACGGGCTGCAGCAAAGAGTACACAATTAGGCTTCTGGAATAAAAGGGATCTGAGTTTAAAAACCAGCCATAGTGCAGTACTGTCAGTCTCTATAGGCTACTTAGAAAATGCACTGGAGACCAATCAGGCCTTGATTGCTTCAGAATGGAGGCTGGGGGTGGCCACTCCTGGAATGACACCTCGGCTTAATTCCCATTTCCCTTGGTTATGTTGAGAAAACCTGTAATATTATGTATAATCCAGTCCTCAGAGTTTAAGCAAATTAAACACTTGGGATCAAATTCACCCATAATGTAAGACCATGAACTTAATAGAATTATAGCAAAAAATTTTTTTTCTCAGTGTTACATTATTTGATGGCTCTTTTACATAGTGATTTGTGGATTTATGAAGCAGTTTAGTAGCCCTGATGACTTTACTCCATAATGTCAAGAAATCTTTCTCCATCCTGTACTTCGAATGTCTGCAATGATTTAATATAACTAATCCAACTTACTGAGGAAAGGAAGTTCTGTCTCTGTGACAACTTCATTTTGAGTTTCTTTGCTGAAACTGTCAGCAGGATGCCAACTAGTGCCAAATTTGATACCGTTTTTATGAAGTGGGCACTCGTCCACAATGAGCTGGACTGAGGCTACTTTACCTAACAGTATTCTCAGGCTAGGAATGTATCTTTAGATGCTACTGCTGATGCCAGATTTTTGTTAATAATCACAGACCTTCTTTTGCAATAAAAAAAATTACCGTCTTCCGAATGTTTCCTGTAAATCAAGCCTGTGGGCACAGGCTGTATAGACTGAAATTATTATATTCTAGCTTCATGAAGTAAAAAGCGTAGCCAAGCCTGAGTGTGCCATACTTCCAGGTGCTCTTAGGAGCAGAGGTGCCTGTAGAAATGTTATCAGTTCTCTCTTCAATTGAGTGACTTCCTCAGCATAGCAGAGGGACAACATAATGGGCCTTAAGCTTCTGCTGAAAACAGCAACATCCGCTGAGGAAAAGAGGAATTCTAAGATGAGGCATTGCCCTGGCTGAACTCTGTTCTTGCTTCTCTCAGAGGTTTGCTGTGCGGCCTCAAGTTAGCTATGTAACAACCTTGTGCCTATTATCACGTGTGTAACCTTAATACGCTCATACTGCTCTATCTCGGAGAAAGGCATGGGCTTTGACTGACTTGTGTTTGAAGAGGAACTGAGATTATTGCATTAACGGTGCTGTACAAATGCCGCGTGTTGTAAACTTGTGAGCGAGCACTTTGGCACGAAGACACGTGGTGTGGACGTGGTCCCAGAAGAGCATTTGTGAAGAGAAACGTTGTCTGCGTGAATGGCAATGCAAAGCACCTACTGCGGGCAGTAAATGACATTCCGGCCCACTGTTCTGGGGTTTGCAAGTGCCTGGGCTCCTGCCTACCTCAAATCAGGCGGAGAGAGCGCGTCCCGGAGTACAGCGCTGCCGCCCACTGCCGCCCACCCGTGCCGTCCTGCCCGGGCTCTGCCTTCCCGGCCTTCCCCCCGCTGCCTGCCGACGTGATTCCGTATGCGCTGAAACCCGAGGTTTGCAGCCCTGTGCCCGCTCCGGGCCTGGCGATTAAGACGCGCCCGTCCCAGGCCGCTGCGTGCCGCCGGCGGGGCGGCGGGCCGGGCCGGGAGAGGCGGCAGGGGCAGCCCCCCCGCGCCCCCTCCTCCCCGCCGCGTATTGGCTGCGGCGGCAGCCGCCCCGGCCGGGCCCGCCGGGGTGCCCCGAGCCGGTGACTGCCTCTGACCTCCCCTTCCCCGGCGCTGTCAGAGCGGATCAGCGGGCGCGGCGCTGCAATGGAGCGGCGAGCGGCAACGGCAGCCGCCAGGAGAGGAGGAGGAGGAGGAGAAGGAGGAGGAGGAGGAGGAGGAGGAAGGGGGAGATTAGCGCGGTGCCGGCTGGCGCAGAGGCGCGGCTGAGCGCTCCAGCGGGAGCCCGGGGCCCTGCGGGCCGTGCGGGAGTCAGAGGCGGAAGGAGCGGAGATGCGGCTGCTCTCCCCGCGCTGCTGAACCTCCCGGTCACTCGCCCGGAGGAGGGGGGGCAGGAAGGTCCGTCCTCCTCGCTGCGCTGCGGGCGCGAAGGGTGCCTGTGCAGTCCCCTCCTCTTGCTTTTATCCCAGCCCCGGAGCAGAAGCCGCCGCCGCCGCCCCCTCTCCCTTCCTGCGCTCTTCCCACCATGAGCGGGGCTGTTTTCACCTTATAAAGATGGCGGTGTGGGATCGCTGCAACCTTTAGACTCATGACTGTCAGAAACATCGCCTCCATCTGTAATATGGTGAGTGCTCGCGGGCAGGCGCGCCGGCGGGGGGCGGGGGCGGCACGGCAGCCCCTCCGGGGGCAGGCCCTGCTGGGGCCGGCGGAGGGGCGGCTGGGGGGGCTCCCCCCAGGGGCGCCAGGCAAACGAAGCGACCGCATCCCTGCCCCCGGCGGCGGGGGAGCCGGGCAGGCTGCGCCGGGACGTGCCCGGGGTGGAGTTGGCCGCCGGAGAGTGGCGACGTCCCGAGGAGTTTTCCGGGAGCAGCCCGGGAGCGGGCCGGGGAGGGACGGAGATGCTGAGCCGCTGCGGGGCCCTGCGGAGCGGAGGGCGCCCCGGCCGACACGCGTTGCAGACGGAGCCGCAGCCCGCCCTTCCTCCTCCTGCCCTTCCTCTTGCCCTAAGAATCCTGCGAAAGGACCCCAAAGTTGGGCTCTGAATGCACGTTAAGTCAGTGACCCCATTTAACCCTCTCAGGCCAGGCAGGTACCCTGTGGTCCCATGGGGCCAGGAGCTCCCCAGGTTACACAGAAAACGAGGATGTTTAGATGCCTGACAACACGCTTTGGGATTCCGACGCCAGCTACCTGTTATAGGAAGTCTTGGCTTTAGTGCAAACATCAGTGTTTAGCTTGCACTGCGTGCCACTCGGAGAGGACTGCTGTTTGTTAAGTACTCTTGAATCACTTAGCTTTCTCTGAATCAGACTAGGCAATTAGGAAGTAATAAGGAAACATTAATATTTTTGTTTGTATGTTCAGCCTTTGCCACTTTCCTCCCCAGGAACAGTTGAAAGGACACTTTCTGCATTGTGCTTGGGACCAGTTTTAATCCTAACAAACCTGGAGCATCTGATTGGTTTTAGATTTTTGAAACTTCTTGGTGGGGGAAGGGAGACCTCAAACTTTGTCTGTCAAAGGCTTAATACAGTGAGGCAGTAATAAACTTGCCAAAGAAATGGGTGCATGCCAAGCACCCCAATGCAAACAGAAGAGAAGCTTATTTCTGCACATTTTATTGTTTTAGTCTGTAATTTTCCCCCTTATTTCCAGGTTCTTCAAGAGCAGCTACACGCAGTTGCCAGCTTCCCTCCATGTGGTGCCCCAGCATGCCTTGTGCTGGTGATGCCACACATACCATTCATCTGCCCTGGAGAATGGAGCCTACCTCTAGGGTAAGGCAACAGGCACAGCCCCAGAGGCCTGGCTCCTGCGGGGTCAGCAGCAGTGGTCTGGGGGAGGGAGTGCGGATTGCGAGCCTGCTCCCCTTCCATGTGTCCACACTTCCACTTAAGTGGGCTTGCTCTTTTGTTTTCAACCAGATGCCCAGGACATCCCATGCATAGTTCTGACTTATGCCTCAGTCCTCACTTTGAAATGCCTGCTTTGAAATGCAGAGAGGAAGGGTTGGATTTGGGGTTAAAAAAACTTAATACAAAATCCAGACTTGGGGTAAAATAATCTGGGTGCTCACCTTTCTTCACCAACAGTAAGTAGTTTTCTAAGCTTTTCATTGCTCTTAATAATTTCCAGTCCTGTGGGCCAGTGGGCCAGGGATACTGCAAAGAAAGGTTTAGGAAACAGTACAGGACTGAGGAGAAAACCTGGGCACACTTAACCTTCCTTCTGAGGCAGTCTCTGGTTTTTATTGCTGATGAATGGTGGGTGTGATGCCCCACAGACTGCATAAGAGAGCACCGCATGAAGGGGAGCTGGAGACTCTTAGGTGGTTGTAAGACTTTAGCATTGGCATAAAGTACTGGGAACTCCATGATTTCTTTCGTGCGCTTCAAACAGATGCACTTGCATACAGTACGCTTCTCCCAAAGACTGAAGAGATTCACAGCAAAACTGAGGAGGTTGTTCTAATGGTGTGCTGCTCAGCTGTCACTGCCAGTATATCCTGCAAAAGTAGCATCCGAGAAATGGGGAGACTGCAACGAAGAGTTAGAGCCTCAGGCAGAAAAAGCATGCAAGGGTTCATAGTTCAAGGTAATTCTAGTTCATGGTAGCAGTACTGTGACAGAAGGTGAAGTTAGTGTAACAATAATGATGTTTTAAAGCTACATATTCCTTGGGATCTGTGTACTTAGCTTTTAGAGATGATGTGTTGTGCTGGTCACTTTTAGTCTTTTCTGGATAACCCACAGGGGCTGGAAAGTCTTTTAGGAATAAAAGCTGAGATTTTCAGAAAGCTACAGGAATTTGGGGCTGTGAGAAGAACATAAATTCTTGGAAGTATTGACAACACTGCATTATGGCTCCTCCAAAAAGGTGTAGGCTTAGATGAGTTGGTGGACTTGAACTCAATGGTCTGTAGGAGAAACTATGACAACCCTCCATAAAATGGGACTTTGGAAGGTTAGAGGTATATAAGAAAATATTTTACCTGTATAAAACCTGAATATTTGCAGTGCTAGTTTGATTTAGGGCATCTGTAGAAATCTACCAGACAAAGATATTAATTCCCAGAACTTGTTGCTGCACTTACAACATAGTGCTTGAAGAACTGAACTACTTACAATTTGTGGACTAAGAATTAGCTGCAAAATTCTTAGGTAATATAATATATTTTAGTATATAATGATGCATAATAGTATGTTTCTAAGTTTTTTAACCTGGTTGAACACAGTAATGAAAAAAAAAAAAAGTTCTGTTCTTTATCTTTTTCCATTCCTGTTGCACTTGAGTGTTCACAGAGATTTTTTTTTTCTTAACTTTTGCAAAAAAATAGATGATGCTTGGCTGATTTTCTTGGGGGTGGGGAGAGCAGGAGGATGGAGAGAGATAGAGGGAGGAATTGATCCTGAAATATTTGTCCTTCTCTGAATGCAACAGAGATTATGTTTTCAATGGTAGTCCTTTCTTGACAAAGTCTTTTGTGTTTGTTTGTCCAAGTACTTTCATGTCCTGAAGGGGAAAAATAGATGAAATTTAGCTCAAGAGAACTTGGGTAGTCAGCATTGTAGGATGCATGTTTGCTATTTAATTGACTGCCTGAGGTCTAGTATCTCAGGTTGTAATTTTGGTCTCCCGAAGACAGTAGAGATTCAGTCTTTTCCAGGAAGGATCAAAACAAGCGTAGTGAAGCAAGGAAGCCAGGGACAGTATGTAACTTGCTTCCAAAAGAGGTCTAGTACACCGGATAAGCTCTGCCTCATGCTGAGACAGACACAGTAGGAGGTAACCAGTAAGAAAAAATGTTAGGTGCAAAACTTTCCACTTGGCACATTTATTTGTAGTAAATACTCAAATGCACAACCTTCTAGAATTAAACAAAATTCCTCTATTGTCTTTTACCGGTTTTGTCCCCTTCGTTATAATAATGATATTATTGTAACTAACAGCTTAATGACACCAAAGAGCTAAAACTTTTGTTGTTTTGTTGTTTAATGACACCAAAGCTCAAAGAGCTAAAACTTGTTCTGCTGGGGTGGAGGGGATGAAGGCAACTGTGCCTGAAGGAATCAGTGGGACTCTTATGCGGGCACAGTGGCCACCCTCACTGAATTGGAGGTCTAGTCCCCAAGATGTTCCCTTTACCTGCCTTTCAGACACCGGGAAAGTTTATCCACTCTGTCTGTACACCATGTTCACCACAGGAGGTATACAATCATGTATACAATCATTATGTAGGACAGGTACGGTAGATGTGAAGAAGCATGAGATACACTGAAGAAACCCTGTTTGAGGGAATAGCAACACCCGGTGCCACGTAACCCTTGTAGACTGTAAACACAAACTAGGGATGTGCTGTAATCCTCTTTGGTATTGTTTCTGTGAGATAACCTGATGACTCACGTACAAAATACTGGTTCAGAGGTAGATAGGCACGATGGCATTTTAAGATTGTTGTTACTGAAATCCTCTGCAGTATGTTTCTCTGTTGATGAGCTTTTGGTACAGCCTTGAGTTCTAAGTTAAGCTCATGCTGCAGTTGTGGCCTAGGGATGTTACTGTTATGTACAGTGAAGGACATCTAACCATTTCAGAATGTATTGACATATATTTTTACAGAGATGGCTAACAAGCTCTGTGGACCATATTTCTCCTAAGTACCTTTTAGTATTCTGCTGAGAACAGGTATTAATCACCCCTTTCATAATTTTGTAATAGTATTTCAAATAATCTGATCTGTACTTCAGAGTGCTCTGTCAATTTAATAAATGGGACATTCTGAACACATCTGGATCACGGATCAAGGTATCATCTGAGATACCTCACAGTTGTATAGATATTCTTCGGAAAAAACGTTGCAGTTCCTCAGATAAATTTTGGGTTTTATTAACCGGGCTTTCATGTTACCTGTTCTTCTCATAGTCTCTATGAGTTTCGTAATAACCGGTGTTTTTCTTCAGGAAAACATTCACACAATTCACCAGGAATTATGTGACTACCTGAGAATTTCAGCTTTCTTTTTTAAAAACAAAAAAAAGTTTCTGAACATCCTAGAAACTAGTTGTAGAGAAAACCATAACAACCTGGGAATCTCTATATTCAGGAAGCAAATAAGAATAACTGTTGGATTTTTTGTTTGTTTGTTTGTTTTTAATGTCATGATTTTAAAGACTCATTGCAGGATTTGTTTGAATATAGGGCATTGGCAGAATGATGACTCCAACTACAAATATAGATCTGGAAAATGCTTGATATCAAGAAAATTACAATTGTAATGCTGTAAAAATAGTCAAATTCTGCTTCATACAATAAGAATGTTATTGGATTAGAGAATTGATCACTATGACTTTCAACTGGATTTATTCATTTGGACAACCTGCAGTGTATATTTCTTCATCACTTTTAAAACTTCCCCTAAACAGAGATTAAGGCAGAATAATACATGCCTAGACAGTTAAAACAGCTATCTGAAGGCATATTTAGATTGATAAAGGAAAACAGATTTTTACATCTGAAAAGATTATTTACAGGCAGTTCAAGCAATGCAATTTTAGAAGCGTAGTCTTGAGTGCGCAACTTCAGTATGACATATATAGAAAATATGAAAAATATAGAGAATGTGAAGTCTAATTATTCTAACACCTTTCTGAAGTAATGAGAAACTTGAGAGTATGGCTGACAAATTTGTTACTGGACTGACAAACAAGAAGTGTGCATTCCATCGAAAGATGAACAGAAGTCCACAAAAGATATTTTTTATTGGATAGAGGCGGATATGCAAAGTGAGAAACATCCTAATATACAATTTCCAATGTATAACCTGGAGTAATGACTGAGGCTTGTCTTGCATGAATACCTACCTTTTTTATGGCTAAAGTGGTTATCATGCTCTTACTAGTTGTTTAGAAGACAAGCACAACAGGACAATTCATGAATACAATGTGTGGTTTACAGTGTGTTTCTGTTAGACGCATATAGTCTTTGGCTTCAAGTTGCTGAATTAAGAGCAAACAAGTGGTTATGCTAAATACCTTAATAAAGGAACCTCTTAAATACAGCTCAGCAAGGCTGAGTGAGTCTGCATTGTGGAGGAGATGGGATGAAAAGCAGACTCCAGGCCCTGATTAACTGTGCATGGTGGACAAGTGTCATGCAGAAGTGTGATGGGTTGACCTTGGCTGGTTGCCAGGTGCCCACCAAAGCCATTCTATCACTCCCCCTCCTCAGCTGGACAGGGGAGAGAAAATATAACAAAGAACTTGTGGGTAGAGATAAGGACAGGAGAGAGATCACTCATCACTTACTGTCACGGGCAAAACAGACTCAACTTGGGGAAAATTAACTCACTTTATTACAAATCAACCAGAGCAGAGTAATGAGAAATAAAACCAAATCTCAGAACACCTTCCCTCCACCCCTCCCTTCTTCCCGGGCACAACTTCACTCCCGGCTTCTCTACCAACCCCCCCAGCGGCACAGGGGGACGGGGAATGGGGTTTACGGTCAGTTCATCACACGTTGTTTTCTGCCGCTTCACCCTCCTCAGGGGGAGGACTCATCACACTCTTCCCTGCTCCAACGTGGGGTCCCACCCACGGGAGACAGTCCTCCATGAACTTCTCCAACGTGGGCCCTTCCCACGGGCTGCAGTTCTTCACGAACTGCTCCAGCATGGGTCCTTTCCACGGTGTGCAGTCCTTCAGGAGCACACTGCTCCAGCGTGGGTCCCCCACGGGGTCACAAGTCCTGCCAGAAAACCTGCTCCGTGGGCTCCTCTCTCCACAGATCCGCAGGTCCTGCCAGGAACCTGCTCCAGCGCGGGGTTCCCACGGGGTCACAGCCTCCTTCGGGACAACCCACCTGCTCCGGCATGGGGTCCTCCACGGGCTACAGGTGGATATCTGCTCCACCGTGGACCTCCATGGACTGCAGGGGGACAGCCTGCCTCACCATGGTCTTCACCACGGGCTGCAGGGGAATCTCTGCTCCGGCGCCTGGAGCATCTCCTTCCCCTCCTTCTTCACTGACCTTGGTGTCCGCACGGTTGTTTCTCTTACATGTTCTCACTCCTCTCTCCGGCTGCCGAATACTGCCCGTCCCAACTTTTTTTTTCCTTCTTAAAAATGTTATCACAGAGGCATTACCACTATCGCTGATTGGCTCGGCCTTGGCCGGCGGCAGGTCCGTCTTAGAGCCGGCTGGTTTTGGCTCTCTCTCGAACACAGGAGAAGCTTCCAGCAACTTCTTACAGAAGCCACCCCTATAACACCCCCCCCCCCCGCTACCAAAACCTTGCCACACAAAACCAATACAAGAAGGTGAGGTGCTGACGGGCTTGAAGAGCCACAGTCTGTAGAGTGTAAATCATGGCCAGTCAGAGAAGCAGTCAGCAAAGTCTCTTCTGCTGGTCTTCCTTTAGCCTCAAGAAACTCCTTGGCTGGCTGTTTGGTAGACACTCTTATATACATTTATATACATTATGTACTCTTAACACCACAGTGTATCAGTACTTCTGGGGAAGAAATGAGCTTCTATCTCCACTGTCAGGGCTCCATTGTAAGCGTGTTTTAGGTATGCTCAGCCTTTGCACAGAAGGCTGCTGTGCTGACGGTTTCAAGCCAGCCATTACTGGATATTGTGTGTTGTGGTTATTTAATCTGATTTCACAATTAATGACCTAATAATAGTTGCATCTAAACTGTCCTAGGACAATAAAGTCTCCAACTGTCCACTGGAATGCCATTTGATAAACCTATGTTATTTCTGATGTATGTCTGTCAAACTTGAAGATTTCCCGTGATGGTGACTACATCATCTCTCTAGGCAGTCTATCCCAATGCTTCAATGTCCTTATGACTAGAATGTCTTACCTGAATCTACATTACCGTATTTTGAGCTTGGTACTTTTCATCCTGTCTACCCTTAAGATTGACAACAGACTACTTCCCTTCTGTAACAAACTATATACTTGAAAATATTCTCATGCCCTGCCTCAACCTTTTCTGTCTTATGCAACACAACCCTGTTCAACCCTTTTTTACAGGTCGTTTTCCTCTAGAGTTGAGTTTTTCATTTTGACTGCCTTCTTTCAGATTCTCTCCAGTTACCTTCATCTTTCTTGAAACCTAGCACCCAAACCTGGATGTAAGATCCTGTCTGAAGTCTTACCAGTGACAAGTTAAACAGGAAAGTTACTTTAAGAACTTAGTAGACTCCTGTCTGTAAGAATTTCATTATGTTGTCCACATTTGTTGTTGTTGTGTTTTTTTTTAAATAGCACTGCATAGCTGATCCTTATTCATCTTATACTACACTGTGGCCTCCAGACTTTTTTTTTTTTTTTTTTTTTTTAAGCACTACTACCTTAGTCAGCTGTTTCCCATTCTGTACATGTGCAAGTGATTCTTCTCTTCATGTGCAGAATCTTGCACTTGTCTCAGCTGAATTTCAACAGTTTTTAGAGCATTTCTCAAAAAGAGAAACATTGTCAAAAATTGACTGTCAAAATAATTTTGAATTCTAAACCTGTCCTGCAACATAACTGCAGCCCTTATAACTCATGTTATATTGAGATGTAATGAAGATGTTCTTTATTCTGCCTCCAGGTAATCAAAGAGTACTCCAGCTGGTGCAGCTGTGATGAAGTCTAGAATGTGCCTTGCCTTTAGAATGCTCTGGGGCACCACGTATGCAGTCTGGGTGGCCCAGACAAAAATGTTATTGAAGAAATTATAGTCTGTAAGCAAACCTTAGTCTCTTTTTCACTTGTGAGGCCATCTTGGGGTTATGTGTTCTGAAGAAGGAAACTGGCCAAAAAAAAAAAAGTTTCTGCTACTTGTTCCAGCAAAAGCCTGAGTGCCACTAATCCAAGAACAATTAAGCTGGGAATGGAGACAAACTCATGAGAGAATACTGAGTTGCAGTTTGGTAAAGGTTGTCTAATCATGGAAACTTTAAAGGTCAATGTTTTTTAAAAAATTCTTATGGATTTAGGTACTGAACTTGCAATACTTCACTAGAACCTGACTTCCAGTACGTGGTTGCTTTGTGCTTTGAGAAAACCAAGTTTTTTAAGCTATATAAAACTGAGTGCCTTAAACACTTTGTCCGATTTTAAGTGGTTCAGGATTTCAGGCCTCTAAATTTTTATCAGTTTCTTGGTAACCACACAGTAGAGAGCTGAACTTATTTATGGTATATGTAATACTTAGATCTGTGATTAGAGAGAGTTCAGTGCATCCAGCAAAAAATAAGTTAGACATCTCCTTTCAAGCTCTTATAATTTGCCTTAATGATCAGAAAACTCTTTGGAGAAAATGCACAAAAATAATTTCTTTAGATACATTGTCTTAAATCACCTGTCCTTCAAAAATATGAGTACACAGTGGTTTTTCAGTCAGTCAATATCCTTTTACTGTTTACTGTGTTCCCTTATGTTTTTCACAGCATCCTCTCTTTCCTCTTTTATCTTGTGGCAACAAAGACCCAAAATAGCTCTGCTGGAGGAACAATAAAACATTTCTTTGCAGAAAGAAAAAAAAGCTAATCTGGTTAAATTCAACCATCTTGTGGGACTTACTTACACTTTAAAAACTACAGAAACCTTTCAGGTTTGACATTTAATATCTGTGAGTTTGGAAGAAGGCTGGCTCAGCTATTCCAGTTACTCACCGTACCTCTCTGAAAGTTGAGGTTGTCCCTGAGGATAGTCAAAGTCCAACACTGAGGACAGGTGATGTGTCTGTTGAAAGCAGTTGCATATATACTGCATGGTGTGACATTGCTTGCTCTCCTCTTACTCTCGTTTTCTTTGTGTTGCTTCTGGGAGCTATGTTTGGATTTTATTTACAGTTGCTTCCTCTCTTTTGAGTTATGCATCACTACCGTTTGTTGGCCAGGAGGCCTTCCACATCTTTCTTTATCTTCTTTTTCCCTTCCCTCCCATATGCTGTGCCGTCCAAAATCCTGAAACTCAGGCTGCCTGGCCTTCAAGCCATTTCTATTTTTATTCTAATTTCTCTTCTACCAGCCCAAACGTCACCCTTAGTTTGTCTTAAGTCTTCAGTTTCTCCCTTCAGGAAACAACTCTATTTCTAGCACATTTCTCTCACTTTCCCTGAATACTAAGAAAAAGAAATCTAGTTCACAGCTGTATATGATCTGAAGCCCTTTGCCATGGACCAGCCATCTTCCTTCATTGATTTCTTGTTCTTTATATATTTGTTAAATTTTTGTTTTCACAATTCAACTTTTACGTGTTTTTTCTTGTATTTTTTAGATTTTCTTGCGACTAAGATATTTCTTGATATTTCTTACATTGTATTTTATTGTTTGATGGTTATTTGTATTGTGTTTCTGTTTATTTGGTGATACCTATTTAATAGGTTTTCCATAGGTGACATGAAATGTCCTAATTTCTTTACAGCACTCATTTACTTTAAATTAAGCACATGCATATTTCTAGAAAGTTGGTGCCAATTTTTAAAGCTCTGTCATACTAGAAAGTTGAGCCTAATTTGCTGTCTTCCGTTTGCAGAATCTTTCATATTAGCTCTATTCCATTTCTCATCCTCCATAGAATAACTGTAGTTAGGTTATTTTGCGACATGTGATTTAATGATCTAATCTGAGGTCTTTTTCCCCCCCCCGCACTGCTATTTTGTTTACATGCTTAAGTGCAAAGGAACAGGAGGTTTTTTACTTAGTCTGTTTCATGTGATGCAAAGCACATATTAAACTCTTAGCAACATTATCAGAAATTTCAGCTGAAAAGAAAACTGGCAGACTTATCCATTGGAAGGCTTAGAGCAAAATAACAAGAGAAAAAAATATAGGTCATATGGCCAGAATGTTTTTGGAGTGATGCTGTGGTAGAAGTCTTGGCTTAGCCTGAACTGACCCATGCTTGGCTATGTCTCCAACTGTATGACTTTGCCATTTTATAAGGGCTGAATACTGATTGTTGAATTAAGTGGTAAAACTTCAGAGGAATCAAGGTTCACCAACACCACAGAATACATAGTAGGAGTTTCCACATTGACCTAGTTCTCATTCTCATAAGGTCTGGCTACCACAGTCACTTTGTTGCATTTCCTTCATTAATGTATTCTTTTAAGAAGGAGCCAGTCTCCTTTATTGTCTCTATACACTAATATGAATTTATTTAATAGTCTCAGATCCCGGTTCATTAACCTATGTGGTCTCTTCTCATTTCAGGCTCTGTGGCCGCACTGCCACTCTTGCTGCTTTTTATGAAACTACAGCAGATTCAGCTGCAGTAGGATATTTCTCCTAGCTGAAGTACAGGACTGTTTATGAAACCATAGAGAATGGATTGCATTGAAAATGTTTGAGCAGGTTTTCACTGCAGAAGTGACCAAAATGACTTGCTGGGAGTGGGAACAAGCACAACCATGCTTAAAACAATGTTAAATAATCATGGTTGATTTTTGCTGTAGATTAACCTCATTAGGCTAACATGTTTTCTATATTTGATATGGTTGGTTTAAACTGAGTTCTGAATCATCTTTAACACATCTCTAATAACATATTTTTTCCGGTTTAAACCTGGCTTGGATGTACAATTTCTGGTATACTTTGGTTGCAAAAATTTCCAATTTCTTCTTCTGCCATCATGTCAATTGCTTCTTGAGGAGACTTCCTATGCAAAACATGTAATATGTATGCATTGTGGCATGGTTTGAGTTTACTAAGTAGTCTGCCTACATTTTTTTCTTCATGTAAGAAATATATCCTGCTTTGAAGTATTAGGTGTCTGTACTTCTTACCTGTTTTCCTACTCTTCTTTTTCTATGAATTTAACAGTATATTTTTGGAGACCTTAAAATAAACCAGACTGAAATTGCCCTTGATATAAGAAGGCACAATTCCTAATGAAGTCCATGGGAGTTATGTCAGCTTACCCAAAGATTGAATTTAGCCTCTCCGTTTTATTGGGAAACAGGCACACAGTGCTTCATTTTCTATTTGCAACAGCCAAGGCCTGGTTTTGGAGAGGTAAAGCTCTATGATGAGCTGTTACTAAGCATATGTTGTTTCAACAGCATGTACTTTTGGAAATTTCCATGCAATATATAGTTTTTATATGAAGATCAGTTAGGGCACATAATGGATTTGTTTGGTTTTCAGTGATAATTTCGTTTGGTAAATCCTGATTCTTGCTCTTTCTCACAATATTTACAAGACAATTTAAATGCTCGAAAGGATTTGTAAAACCATCTGGCATCCTCTGAAGTAAGAAACCCTGGCCCTGGAGGAAAGTCAAATGAGTAATGTAGGAGCAACCAGTTAGCAGAATACTTGCGTTCTACTTGTCTAACAGCATACACTAGCCTGTAGTTTATGAAAGAGTAAGAGATTATTTTTTAGAGATATTATTTTCCATGAATTCTAGAGGGAGAATTTTTTACAGTGTGGAAAATATTTCCTGCAAAACTGGAAAACCACTCATTTCATTCTTATGTTAGGGAACTTGATTTGAACGCTAAAAGTGTAATCAAAGAAAACCTTTGCTTTGATCTGAATGTTGTAGAATGAGTATTAATATGAAGATGGTTTCTTCAGAAGCTGCATTAATCTTTTGTAGTCATGTTTTTCTTTTATCAGACAAGGTTTTGAGGGTAACAGTGGCTGTTTGCTTCACTGTTAATATCAGATAAGCAAAAGTCTATCAGTTTCCTCTCTCTCAGGAAGTCAGATGCTTTTGCTGAATCTGTGCTTCTTTGGCAAGGCTGACTTTCCAAGCAAAGAAACTAATCTTCATATGGAACATACATAATTATCACGTTGTCATCTCTGTTGAAAGGTAGCCAATAATCACTTTGTATAGATCATTCCTTTTTCCAAGTTTCTTGCTGAGGCTTGGCAGAGCCTGGTGAGGACATATAACATATCCCTTAAGCTTTGCATGGAGCTTTGTGCAGGTAAAGTACTTCAGTCTCCAAGGGAATGCCTGGGAAATCACGTACACTTGGTCTGAGCAATGAGCTATGTGTATATGTGAGAAAGGGAGAGACTGGAAAGAGATCTGATAAGGGGATGTGAAATACAAAATCTTTGGAGCTTTTCTGGAAGCTGCCAACTTGAAGGAGCTGTTTTACTTTCAAGGCTTGCAAATTCTCAAAGAGCACCTGTGCTGAGTTTCACACCACTGATTCTGTTGACTAAAATAATCTTCTTTTGATGAGTTAACATGAAATAATAATCTAGTATAGCAAGTAGTGGTGATGGCAGGTGCAGTAAGAAAACACAAATCAGGCTTTGGGGAGAGGATGGGGGAGGGACACCAGAATTATTGAATCTAATTACCAGTAACTTTGAAAATTTTAGCTGATGACACCTCTGAGCAAATGTTATATTGAACGAACCTCAGGAACACAGGAAATTTCAGCAATTTTCAGATGTTTTACATGTTGGCGTGTTTGCAGGGGCATTTTACATGGTTTTATGAAAGTCAACCAACTGTTCTGTTCTTGTGTGATGGAAATTCTAAGGCATAATATATTACTGCTTCACACTGCAGAGCATGCTCGGTAAGGAAATAAACGTATGATGTCAGTTAAGCAATTATCATGCAGATTAAAAATTGGCTAACTGATAGGTCTTGAATAAATGTATGTAGGGAGTACTTGTCCAAATACAGCATTTTTTTTTGAGGTCCTACAGGGATCTATATGCTTATAGAGTGGATAGGAGTGATGACATTTACTTTGCCAGCAATCTAGCTTGTTTGTTTGCTTTCTTGGTAATCTAAGCTTGTTCAAAAATGGGCATTTTAATGTATCAAAACTAGAGGTAACATATAAAATTAGTGGTTGTACTTCACAGACCAATAGTTGTGGAAGCAACTTTGCTGTTGGAGTGAAGATACCGCTGAACATAACTTGCCACACTGAGGCAGTGACTAAGAGATGTAACAGTGCTTGGGCTTATGCACCCTTTGATGTTAGATAAGACAAAATAGCAGATATATTACACTTGCTTTTAATGTTTGTGATGTTGGTACTAGAACTGGGTGCCAGCCTGGACCCCAAGTATTGTTAAAGGCTGTTGATGAATTAGAAGGAATTCAGAGGAGTTTCAGTAATGCTTAGAAAACCTGCCATACATCTAGGAACTGGTTTATCCAAGATAACTTTAAGGGTTTTGCTTAAGATCAAAAAGTATCTTTATGAGGGAAGAGGGTAATGGGACCCAGCTGTTCACGTACACAGTAAAAATAAGGAGGAGGTGGGTGTGGGGAGAACCACTGTTGTTGTGACCTGTTCACTTCTATTCAGCCATTACTACAGTGTCTAGGTCAGGCCAGCTCTGCTACCTAGAACCACAAATATTTTTATTGGCTCATGTGACTGTCATGCTTGCCCATCAGTAAGACAGAGTTAGCTTGGTTAATTGTAGCTGAAAGGAAAAAATAAGTTTCTGTCTTGATGCTGTCCATAATGTTTTTTAGAATCTTAATATTCTAAATAATTTCTTCTCTCTTTTATTTTATAGGGCACCAATGCCTCTGCTCTGGAAAAAGACATTGGCCCAGAGCAGTTTCCAATCAATGAACACTACTTTGGCTTGGTCAATGTAAGTACCATTTTCAGTAGGCAAACCATATACAGAACTATGGCTTTGAAGTTACTTGAACTTTGGTTTCTTCTTTTCTTCTTTTTTTTCCTCCCCCAATCCTGTTCTAAGGTAGGATTGCCTTTTTTTGAAAAAGTGCCGCTCATGTTCCAATTTTAGGCAAAGTGGATTGCAAAACTGTATCAGATGTTTGAAGATAGCTTCATACACCCCCAGAGAAAACAGTTTACTGTTCTATGAATGTTTCCAGGGATTAGAATCTGCAGCTCAATAAAGTTAAAAGTCTATTTTAGCTATGAAACGTGAGGGAAAAAGTGATGGAAGTATGTACAAGCTTAGGTACAGCAGTCTGCATTGGGTACTCTCTTAGGAGGAGCTTTTTTATCTGACTAAGGAGAGAATGAGTGAGAAGGGTGTTTAATCACTTGTTTATTCCCATATAAATAAAACAGATAGAGTAATTCTTTCCATTGAAAACATTAGTCATTCTGCTACTGAGCAGTAGGATAGAGCCCAGCAAGAGTATATAAATATATGGAAACAAGCTTAAGGAGATCCACTACAATAAATATATCTCTTGCATGTGGAAACTTTTACTTTGTATGCTAGTTAATTTAGAACACCATAGTTTTTTTCTGTGAAGTGTCAGGGGTGGGTGTGGAAATATATTCCTACAGCAGCTGCATGGCAAAATGGCTGGTATGTGACAGGGGCACAGAAGCCAGAAGTTGAATGAAGCAACTAGTTTTATTGTGATGCACAGGGATTAAGACTGTTTTTAATTTTACATGGCAGTTTGGGAACACCTGCTACTGTAACTCCGTGCTGCAGGCATTGTATTTTTGCCGGCCGTTTCGGGAAAATGTATTATCATACAAGGCCCAACAGAAAAAGAAGGAAAATCTCTTGACTTGCCTAGCAGATCTTTTCCACAGTATTGCTACTCAGAAGAAGAAAGTTGGAGTTATTCCACCAAAGAAGTTCATATCAAGGTTACGAAAAGAGAACGGTAAGTGTAAAACTGGAATCCTCTTAGACATTCATACATTGATCAGGAAAGTATAAATAAATATTGGGCAATGTGGTCATATTAGTCAGATGTTCAGGTTAGATTTGTAAATTGCTTTTAGTACTTTGGGGGGTTTAGATATTAATATTTCAGTATCTGTGTACGTGATATTACACTTGAAATAACCATACCAGGTTTCATAAGTTCCGAGAGGTGCATGAATTAATGATGTTTTCACAGCATGGTGGGACAGACCACACTGTACAGTGAGCTAGGGCTGGGAATAGGGTGACACTCTGCTGTAATTTTTTAATTATTTTTTTGGAGAGTACGGCAGAGAGAAACATTGAGGGCAGTTGGCTGTATAGAAACTGTGTGACCTAGGAGTGCCACAGGCACCACTAGTCCAAAACACTGGAGGATAAGTAACTATGTATGTGGGAGTGTTGAGTGGACTACACGTCAACTGCTGCTCTTTTTCTTAGAAGTCTTTGTGAAGCATCAGGCCCTTTTTGAGCATTAGGTTGGCAACAGCATATGCCTAATCTTGCAGTAGTTCTGTCTAAGGGATATGAGGAACATCTTGAAATAAGGAAGCCTGCCACACAGCTCCATTTTGGCCTGGATTCATATCAATGTGGGTGGTATGCTTAGAAACAGGGGAGCTTTGAATGAAGAGACAAAGTACAAGTCAAACACCTGGAAGAAATTGCTTCCTGGTGACAGCATATAAATAGGCAGACTGTTCATTCCAGAGCAGGCGTTTGAAAGTGTGGCAAAGTTAGCTCCGAGTCATTTAGTGATAAATGCCCCCACACTGTTGGGGACCGCTTTTAGGGACTGGATCTTATGTTTTCAGCTTTTTTAAATTAGGGCCAGATTCAGTGTGTGTTAACCTGCTTATGTGTCCAGGCTAGACACTGCAAAGCTGAATGATCTGCACAATATTTTCTGCGGAAATCCACGTGAGCTTTTTCAGGAGAAGGGGGATAAAAATACACATTTCTTGGGAACACAGATACTTTTTTCTTCAACACAGTGGGCAAATTAAGCCTTCACTGGAGAAGTGTGTACTAAATCACCACTGAGATATTCTCCCCTCCTCCTGCAAGCATTTCTCATTGAAGAGGACAAGTCTCTGCTCATCAGACTTGTGTGTGAAAAATGAGGTTTGTTACATGGTGTTATTATTACTATTTGTAGTGGGTTAACCTTGGCTGGCTGCCAGGTGCCCACCAAGCCTGGCTCTTACTCCCCTCCTCAGCAGGACAGCGGGGGAAAATAAGATGAAAAAAACTTGTGCGTTGATATAAAGGCGGTATAACAAAAAAAAAAAAAAAAGCAAAGGCCACATGCGGAAGCAAAGCAAAACCAAAGGAGATTTATTCTCTACCTCTCATCAGCAGGCAATTTCCACCCACTCCCTGGGAAGCGGGGCCTTGGTATGCGTAGGAGTTGCTTCTGAAGACAAATGTCGTAATAATGAATGCACCCCACCCCCCCCCCCCCTTTTCTCTTAGCTTTTATTGCTAGAAACGAAGTCACATGGCATGAAATATCCCTTTGGTCAGTTTGGGTCAGTTGTTCCAGCTATGTTCCCTCCCAACTTCTTGCCCACCCCCAGCCTACCAGCCTTTGGCAGGGGCTGGGGCTGAGTTGGCTGGAGAGACAGCCTTGATGCTATGTGAGCACTGCTCAGCAATAGCCGAAACATTGGTGCGATATCAACGCTGTTCTAGCCACACGTACAAAGCACAGCACTGTATGGGCTGCTGTGAGGAAAGGTAACTCCATCGCAGCCGGACACAGTACACTAGTATGCATCAGCATCCAATGTCTTCAGTTTCCCCAGCCATGTGTCTTACTGTCCAAACTCTGTGATGTTCATAAGTGTCTGAGGGACTTGGAATATATGGGTGGGGAGTCAGTGCTGCCTAAAGTTAGACATCTAGTCTAAGGAATTAATTTAGGATGAGTCACCCTCTTGCTTTTTTCATTGACTGTGATGGGAGCCTACACAACCAACTCCAAAGAAGAGCATAACCTTTCAGACAGCTAAAGCTAGGTGAGATGAAGCCTTCCACCAAAGTTGCTTCATGGAAACCAGCGTGACTGCAAAACTGCTCTTCTTTGGCATGATTTTAAATAACTTTGCTGAGCAAGGGCCAGTACATGTATTTGGAAAGAAAGAATTAATTTAGTTTGCTTTCTTGAAGGAAAGGATATACTCAGCTTTAGAAATCTCGACTCTCTTCTTCACAGATCTCTTTGACAACTACATGCAGCAGGATGCACATGAGTTTTTAAATTACCTGCTCAACACCATCGCAGACATTTTGCAGGAGGAGAAGAAACAGGAAAAGCAAAATGGGAAACTGAAAAATGGCAACATGAATGAAGCTGAAGAGAACAATAAGCAAGAACTCACCTGGGTGCATGAGATTTTTCAGGGAACACTGACTAACGAAACTAGATGTTTGAACTGTGAAACCGTAAGCATTGGGATAGATTTTTGGGGTTTTTTGGTTGTTGCCCTTTAATAGATAGATACATTTTATATATATAAATATATGAATCTTTTCAGACATCTGAGAATTGTGGATATTCCTGTAGACTTTACTTCTTGAAGTGAGTATATTCTTTTCTAAAAATTTATTTTTCTAAGCATTACTTGGCTAACCTATGCCAAGTCTTGCTGTCCTAATACATATCCCTACAGTTAAAATCCTTGCTAGTTAATGAATACCCTTCCTTATTACCGTAACTTTGGAAGAAGATATTCACCTCATCATTCCATGAATAAGTGAAATGTTAAGATGAATTTGTGTTAATTCAATCCTAAGAATGTGACTGGCATACAGAGGGTTTGTTATTAACAAACCATATGTTTTCTTTTATCTCCCTAATATTTTCTAGAGGATGCTGTCAGTTTGAAGTCTCTTATATTTGATGTATGAGTAAAAATTAGTCTCAGTTAGGAAACCTGCTTGCAAGTGTCCTATTGATTTCTGTGGTTTTCAATCACATGCTCCTACTTTAAGGGAAAAGAAATAATAAAAAAGTTTCTCTCTGTGAGGTTGCTATGTGAAAGAGTAACACAGACAAGAAAAAAATTTGTTTTGGGGAGAGCAGTGACCCTGACTTTCCAAAAAGGTTGGAATTAACCTCACCTAACCTTTGCTTTGTAAAAGGTAGCTGTCAAGGATGAACTAGTTTTCTCAGCTCCTTCTGTAGATGATGGAGATTGCAAAGGAACTCCTGCAGGAAGCTGTCTCCATCTGTCTCTAGGCTGTTTCATGAAACTGAAAGTTTTCAGCAGTATCAGGTATTCTGCTCGATACATCTTGTCCTGGCTCTACAGTGTTACTGAGCTTTTGCAACTGTTGGTGCAGCAATGCTGTGAACTGGGCCAGGAAACTGATCTGGCCTAGGAATAATGTGTTTTTATCTCACACCAACACTGCTACCAAGGACTTCCTCTAAAGAAAATGCAACTTTATAGATTATCTGCATTAAAGTGCCTGGAGAAGGTGCCCAGAGAAGGTATCTTCAGACAGCAAGCTGAGGTTAAATATCTAACTTTAGACAGCTGAAGTTAGGTGAGATAAACCCTACCCAGGTCCTACCAGATGTGTAAAAGAACATATTCTGATATTGATAATCATAAAGAATAGCTCTATACTCCAAGAAAATATGACTTCTCCAGGGATTTGGGTCAGACAGTGGGGAAAAAGAGATACAGTGATAGTCAACATGAAAAAAAGGGGTTGTACCAAGTTTGGAACAAGCTTGTATAAGTGAAAACCAGAGCAAGATATTGAAAATTAATTCTTTGATCTATTTCAATTATAAAAACCCAAGTAATAATAGCAAGTTAAAATAAGTGAAAGGGTAGAATTTAGAATTTTTTTTTATCTGACAAGCTTCTTCAAAGGGTTGTGGCCTAATTATGAATTAATATCCAGTGTTTACTGAGACAAACTGTACTGAAGTCAGGACGTGTCCTTGGGTAACAGCAAAACTGCACAACACCCTTATTTGTAATTCAATGAGACCAAGCTTTATGGAAAAAAATCGTGCTAGGTATTGCTGCTGTAGAAAGGCTTGTCTGTAGCTTCCTGTGAATGCAAAAATACTATATACTACTCAGGATACTTTTCCAGTTTGTTTTTCTTGTATTATTGTATCTCGAAATCTTTGGGAAATTGTAAAATGGATTAAAAGATGTTCCTTTGCTAAAATATTCATATGTAGTGCATGAAGAATCATTCAGATTCCAGCAGTTCTTATTCTCACAAAGAATGCAGTTTGAATCTCGTTTTCTAGCTACCTTTAGTTTTGGTCCATGTTATTCTAGCCCCAACTAGCTGATCTTCCCCTTTCAGTAAATATTTGATGTGCTGAAATCAATAACAAAATTCCTAGCTTCTTTGTGGTATTCAGATGAAACACTATACTTGCCAAAGACTTTTCCAAGTATTTAACCTCTTTCTTGATATGCAATGTGTCTGACAGAACTCTAGTTCCAGCCATAGAGACACAATGTTCTCAAGCTTTGTTGCTCTGTCTTTCGAATTCTAGCTGTATGTTTATACTGCAGTTGATTGCTGCCAGTTTTGTGGTTTCTTGTCCCCTGTGGGTCAAATCAGGTCTCAGGGAGGATTTTTGTTTGAAGAACTGCCATTCATTTTAATTGGGTGTGCATTATGCCTCTGTACATCTTTGATAATATCAAAATTCATCCTGTTAAAGGTGTTCCTCTGGATTCAGAACTGATATGGGGTGCATTCACCATGTTTATAGGACCCCTGACATAATGCAAAGATGAGCTGAAAGTAGTATGTAACTTTCACATCCATAGAATTGCAGAAATCTGAGCATGAGGGACTTGTGTCAGAACAATGGATTCAACCCCTCTACTGAAGTTCTTGATTTGAACTTCACTATCCAATCATCTGATTTAGTTATTCTAAGGAAATACAGTCATAGAAGGCAAAATATGGAGTGTTCATGCAGCATTTTATAAACAGAATTGGTTGTTATGAATATGGTAAATTCATGTACAGTAAGTAATTCTGCAGTCTTTTTGACTCAGTTGAAGTATTACAACAATTATCTGTCTGGATGATTTTTTTTTTTTTTAACGTTATTTCATCTTCAAGATTAAACACTAAGTGAAAAATCATTTTCAAAGCAATAATCAAGATCTGTCATTCTGAAAATGTTTGGGGTTACTTTTTTAAAATAAAAACTCTTTATTAGCATTTTTCTCCTTCTGTCTAAAAAAATTGGCAAAACCGAAATGGTTTGGCAAAATATTATCACTTTGCCATTTTTACCTTTAATCTTTGAATTTTTTAATCAAAATTATTGACCAGGAACAATATTCAAAGGGGAAATGCAGCTGTGTCAGCCAGAAATATAAAGCCAGCCTTTTGAATGCTCACTGGAGAGAAAATACAACATGGTTAAATATGACATTTCTTGGCAGATGCTTATTTGGAAAATATCTTCATTGCATCTTTAATAGCGGAATTAAATAAATATATAGGGCACAAACTGTGATTATTTAGTGTAATATATTATACAAATAGTAAATAAAATTTCAGTGAAATAATAAACTAGGCTGTGTTGCGTAACAAGGGGACATATGTAATGCACCAGTCACAGCTTATATAGGGGATGATGGCCCCCCTTTAATGAACAGTAGACTGCGGTCTACTGGTTGGGGGGCTTGGATAAGTGGAACAGACAGAAGTTAAATTATATGAAAGCTGGATTGGTAGAGTTACTAATAAATATAGTCACGCTGATCTAGAAAAAAAATTTAAAAGCATTAAAATTAATTATTTTTGTGTAATTTATTTCTGCAGAAATTTCTCTATCTTTAGCATTTGCACATAGATATAAACAGCATTTAGAAATACGGCGTTAGTTACTAAGTCTCTGTTTCACATGTATATTTTTTTGCAACAGGTTAGTAGCAAAGATGAAGATTTTCTTGACCTTTCTGTTGATGTGGAGCAGAACACATCAATTACACACTGTCTAAGGTAAACAAATGCATCTCTTTGGCAGATAGTTCTGTCTGACTTTGCTAAATTTTCCAAGTCTGGTAGATACAGAGAAGAGAAGTAGAATAACATTGGGTTTTGAGCTTTTCCTAAGCAGAAGAAAAAGACTGTAAACTGGGTGTTTCCTCTAATGACAAAATATACATTAATGTATTTTGTTTTACTCACTTTGTCTTTCAATGTATGTGTTTGAATGGGAAAAAAAATCATCTCTTGGGGAAAACAATTGATTGCCTTGTCATCTGGAAGAATTGCTGCAGAATAATAACTGGCTTCAAATGGATTTAAGTGTGCTTATCTTTAAGCTTCTACTTAAGTGCTTTGTTGATTAGGACTTATGTGCATATTAAAAGTTAAGCATGTGCTTTGCAGAATAAGTACTAGAGTCCCTAGAGGGCAAAAGATTTCAAAAGTCTGCTTTTCTGCATGTAAGTTTCTTATTCTGTGTCTCATCCTAAAATCATGGGGATAAGTCTTTTATTCTAAGTTTCAGTTCTGCTTCTAGTACACTCTTAACTATTAAACAAATACTTCAGAGATCAAAATAATTTTCAGACTTGCATGGATGATTATTCTGAGAGATTTAAAATATCTGGAGTTTTGGAATTGAAACAATAAACCGATACCTAGATTTAAGATAATATGTTGCTGCTTTAAAGTAATGATTATCAGTTGGTCAAATTACTCTTTCAAGCTCCAAAATTGCTGCCAAGTTTGAAATTGCATTTAACAGTTATTCTGGAATGCCTAGGAAGGGTTGTCTGGCATCTCACCCCCAAGCTGAGAGTTAGAG
The DNA here is from genome assembly GCF_900496995.4 of Aquila chrysaetos chrysaetos. Lineage (NCBI taxonomy): Eukaryota > Metazoa > Chordata > Aves > Accipitriformes > Accipitridae > Aquila > Aquila chrysaetos. The sequence goes on along the minus strand of NC_044004.1, from coordinate 30,172,092 downwards.
AAAGAGAAAGCATATGAGGTACTAACCATTTCCTGAGTCAGAAAGCAGTGATTTCTCTGTGGATACCACAACTGTAATAGGTAACTTCTGTTACATTTTGAAGTGCTAGATGGAGTAAGTTTTTTCCTTCTCAACTTCTGTTCAGTCTCCTGTAGGATACTGTAGCAGTCCTTAGCCCTCAAGTAGTCCACACTGCAGTAACTAGCCTCATTTTAAAAGTGAGCAACCTGAAGAGTGGCTTTGAAAAGGAGTGCATTATTATCTTTTTTTTCCCCATTTTCTCTTTGTCTTTCCATGGTCACGAATAATTGAATCAGTATTGGTACTCCAGGTTTTTGTTTGCACACTTTAAGTTCTTCACTGTAGCCACTACTTTGAACTTGTTTTTGTCAGCATTACTTACCTTTCCCTATGGTGTTCAAAGTCAATTTGAAATCACACTGACATGCAAGGAGGCTGAAGTGTGCATCTTCTGAGGTGCTTTCTAACCTGAGTTGTTATTTGGTTCTATGATATACAGTTACTGAAGACTGAGCACTGACTTTTTCTTACAGCTTAGTCTGGTGAACTTGCTAGAAACTGCTGCTGTACATTAACTTACCGCCTGTCCTTCAGCTTTCTCCAATTTTTTATTTAATTTCTTTGTTGTTAATCTTCCTGGAAATGTTTTGTTTGGAAAGGCCGTTTTATGCAAAGGCACAGAGTACTTCAGTAGAAGTACCAATAGTATTTCTACTACTGAACAGCCAGTGGCTGTAGCTTACGATGTGGAAGAACTGCATCTGCACTACTGCAATCAACAGGTGAGTGGTGGAGTTGAAAGAGACCCCAAGAGGTTAACCGCTAGCTCCACCTCAGAGAGGATGCTTGTCCAACCTGTTCCAAAAGATCTTTTAGCAGTAATAGCTCGATTGCCTATCCCAGTCCTTCCCGTTCTTACTACTAACAAGTTTTTCCCTTTGTGTAACACGAATTGTCCTTGTTTCAGTTCAAGTCCATTTCTGCTTGCCCTGTGTACTCTGGACATACATAAACGAGGGGTTGCTCCCCTTCCTCTTAGCAGCAATCTTTTACATACAGGAAGAATGTCTTCACTTTATTTTTAAGTTAAACAGCCTAAGGTCATTCAACATTTCCTTCACAGGTTATCTTCACCACTAGATCTCTGCTCATGTTCATTACTCTTCGACCCTCTCTCCAATTAAACTTCTTTCTTTCTTGAAGTGCAGTTGCCTAAAATTAGGCACAATATTCCAGCAGAGATCTACACAATCCTGAGAAGAACGGATGCCCTAAAAGTTTGTTTATATATGCCAGTATAGTATCTGCTTTACTCCAACAGCATGAAGTGCCTTTTGAAGTCCACTCATTGTTTCTTTTGGCAAT